>NC_065450.1:7160436-7489821 GCF_917563875.1 Diabrotica virgifera virgifera
TTTTTATTTCTTAAGTTATTCGCATAATATATTTTTCAAAAATAGTTTCCTTTGAACATTATCTTTTTAAAATTTTCAAAGGAATTACATTAATACACACTGTATAAAAGAGTTTAAATTTTTAATGGGTTAGACAAATTTACCTTTAAAGTCTGCATGATTAGATTTATTAAAGCTTTTAGGTTGTAAACGGAGTACCCATTTAAATTACATAAATCGTATATATTTTTTGTTTTTTTTGCGCCACGTCTGTTACGGTGACAAACGACACAATATTTTTGTTACTCAGCTGTTTTATAATGAAAATATCGTAAATTTTCAGAGTGAACTCGACTCACAACGGGAAAGTTTATTTGACATGTAATTTAAAAAGTTAGTGTGGTAATACCTGCACGCCGTGTCAAACAGCTGAAAACTTTGATTAAATTATTTAAATAGAATTCAAAAAAGTTTAACAGTGGCGGAGAAATACCAAACTTTCTTTTATTTTTTGTTGTAAATAAAAATTTGAAATTTTATTTACGTGCCATTTATAGACTAAGAGCCGGGGTAGGTAAAATTTATCATAAAACCTATGAGTATTATGCCGTCAATTTTCAGTGTCTATCCACTGTTGAACGGGATAAATAGAGGAGGAGATTCATTAAGAGGAGATTTACATTAATTTGGAACAAATAGGAAAAATGCTCTTACTCCCAGAACTCAATTTTTTTTTATATTTATTGTACTTATGTGATTAAAAAATAAGACTCAGCGCAATTTTAATCCACCGTTTCTTCCCCCTCACCCACCGTTAAAAACGTTATTTTTCGTTTTTATTTTTTAGGTGGGATGCAATCAATTAAAAATTTCAAAAAAAAACACACGCATAGTTGAGGCTTTTATCATTTTCTCTTGTTTCATGGTGTTTCGACAATACGTGTTGATTCTTTTGAGACAAGATAAATCCCGTTTATTTGAGGCAGAAATTGGTGGTAGTGGTGATAAGAAAATTGATGAACAGTTTGTTATAATGAATTGCAGTACTTACTACATAGAATTATACATACATATTTTGTAACTCATCCCACTTTCGGAAAATATTTCGTATCCTATCTTTTGAATAAATAATGTCAGTTGACTGATTTTGAATATCTTGGGCAAACTCTGTCTTAAAAATATTTAAAAGAGTATTAAAAGAGTAATTATTTAATAAAGTTCTCAAACCGATTGCTTCACGGATCGAGGTATCGCCAATTTCAAAATCGTCGCCTTCGATAATAAAATCAAAAACTTCCAAAAGCTGTTCATGAAAATCTGCTACAGATACTAAAACTACCAGAGATAACCTGCTTAGATAAAACTAATCGAGATTTAAAATTTCATCGCGTCTGACAAACTTTTCGATTTTTTTTCGAAACAAATTTGTTCTAAAGCAGTAATCCGTTTAGGTGAGCTAAACTGGCAAGAAAAGACGATATTCTTTATTTTTTTACACGTATCATGCAAAACTAAATTCATTATATGCGCATAATGGTGAGTAAATAAAGCTTGTGATGCAATATGTAGTTTTAACTTTTGACTGGAGACCATTCAATTCACCACACATCACAGCAACGCCGTCATAAGATTGCCCCAGTTTGCCCTACCAATTTATTTTTGATATTAAAAAATTTTAATCTGTTCTTTAAAACACCAAAAATATATTCTGCCTTATTGCTTTTACTCACGTCTCTAAAACCTAAAAACCTCTCATAAATATTACCACGTAACGCGTATCGAACAACAATAATTGATAATTGTGAATGACATGATAATCAGAAGTTTCATCTACTTCCAGCGAAAAGCAAATGGTTTTCTAAATCTCAGATTCAATAACGTTATTCAAAATGTAACTATTTGATTAGGTATATGTATTAGTTCATTCTGTATTACGAATACACTTCGAATCAGAAAGTAAATATTTCTAAAACAATTTTATTATTTTCTCTATAATTACTTTGATTTTTAACAAATGCTTCGATCCATCATGTCCACTAAATGATAATTCCTGACAACTTAAAACAATTACAATAGCAATTAAACGACGTAAAACGGCGTGATTATTTTTGACAATTTCTGCCGATGCGATCTGGCGATGCCAAATGAAACACCGACCGGCAGATTTAAATATGCCGTACCTGCCTACGGAGAGAATATATGTTCGCTTGCTCATCGGCTTGTTATTTCGTTGAGTTTTACGCGTAAATCGTCAAGCTACGGAGTGCTACGGATGAGTTAGGTACGGCTAGCCGAAAAGTCAGATGAATGGCTCGGATCATTCATTTTTTGAGAAGTCTGTTATGCGCAGGGATCACTTAACGCTCGGATTGATGAAATCCTTTTAAAAACCATGAATAAAATTTAGTCTGTATTATCTGATATATTTCTTTTTACTTCACAGATACAAATATTAAAAAAATCTATCTATATAAATGTGTGGGTCGGCACTGCCGACCCTGCCGACCCTGACTGGCCGCCACTGACATGTAGGTACACCGGCCAATTCGTAACATTTCTACTACCTGAACCTGCCAACTCGAAACCGTCTACAGGTGAATTCGAAACCATGGATTAAATATAATACCTCAGGTAGTTAGGTTAAAACGTAAGAAATAAATTTGAACAGTAACGGATTAAGCCAACACGGAGACTATCGCAAATGTATACCTTTCATTAATGTTTATTGATAAGCAAAGCTCCAATTCTATTTTACTTTAACTCATTTTAAAGCTATTTCAATAAACTAATCGGTTCTTTTTTCAATTTTTTGGTAAAATATCGTAACTTATAGACAAAATTCTTAAAATCGCCTATTTTCATTTAAATTGTTAATAAATAAATAAATTGACAAAAAATTGGTCAGATTTACATAAACTCTGTTATTCTATCCATATAGAAATTAAAACAATTGTTACATATATAGTAGTTACACTGAGTGTCATAAAAACCGTGTATTGTTACTCATTTCTTTAGGCTATTTCACGTAATATCGAGATTCGAGATATAAGCTTTGTTTTTACATAGGTTATTAACGTTTACCTACCTTAATTTATAGTTCTATAAGCAACAATTAAGTATAGCAAGATTTGTAAAACCTTGTTTAAAGTATTGTTTTACATGCTTTATAATGCGGTTATCTTAAATTTTGTTTTAAATGCTTTTCTTCTTACTGGTAGACAATAAATAGCAAAAATTAGCATTTTTGACATCAAATTTTTGATAACCAACGTAAGTGTTTGCTACTACTCAAACTATTAAAAAAAACTTACCGTCGGTATAACAGGTTGCCTTGCAACCAGATGCAGAACAGTTCCATAAACGTTTTCCACTTGTTAGCACTTTCTTTAAGTGAAATTTAAAATTATTTACCACCAATAACTTATATACACGTTCGCTCATTACGAAATCTGTTACAAAAATTTCAGCCATTTTCAGAACATTTATTTGGATTTTCTCTAGTAACTCTTCCAAGAGACAATACATAAATGATGAATACCTTTCACACCACTTCAAAGAGGGTAATTTATACAGGTACATAGGGTAAGCAGTACAGTGATTGACACCCTGACAGTTATTGGCACTGTTTAATAAAAACGTAAATTATAAGAGTTCTGTGTTACCGACGAATGATTTCAAATCATATGTTGGTAGTTCGTATTTCTCTTATTATAGTGGTAAAGTTTTAGAGGCTAAGTTGGCGCTACTGTTTTTCAAGGGACGTTGCTGGTGAAGCTCTCCACAAATAAGCTATTTGTTCGTAAAACTGTTAAGGATTTTGGGTAAGTAATTAAGGTCCTTCTTGTAGAAAACAACACTATTTTGTTTACGCTATTACTTTTTGATATTATTATATGTTCACTTTCAAGAATTTGCGGCAATTCCAAAGCTTTTGAGGTTACAAATAATTATATATTTGTTGGGTGCCAATAACTATACATAAAAACTAGCATTAAAATAGTAATTGGCATGCTCTGCCAATAACTGAAATGAATAAAGCTGTTTCTTAAATAGTTATTGGCACACCCAATATTTTATTTTTATTTATCCAAAAAATTGTCAAATTTAAAGAGGTAATCATTTCTACACGTTCATTTAAACAATGACATTTTACCTACCTTATAAAATTAACCCAAGCATTTAATATAATGTGTATATTAGCAATGGAATAATTTTTATTTATCTTTATATTTTTACAGATTTTTGAACTTAAGATGCCTAAAGTCAAAGAAGGGTGCACCTATAAACGAAAATACACTGAAAACGATGTAATTAAGGTCCTAGATGCAATTGATAATGGCCTGTCAACTAAAGCTGCTGCGGAGAAATTTGGAGTTCCCAGAGCGACAATCCAGTTTCGTCAAAGTGCAAAATTTAGAAACAAAACAACTTTTGGCCCTAATCCTATCTTAACCATGGAAGAAGAAAAACTTTTGGAGAACTGGATAATAAGTAGCCATAGAAAAGGATTTCCAAGGAGGATTGAAGATATAAAAGCGTCCGTTAAAGATTTTCTAGACGCTTCTGAGAGGAAAAATCCATTTCCGAACAATTATCCAGCTGAAGGGTGGTATCGCGCATTTCTAAAGAGGCACCCTAACATAACCACTAGGACATCCGAGGCCGTGTCTTCTGCAAGTTCAAAAGTTGCAGAATCTGACATACGAAAGTGGTTTCAGGACATAGAAAATTATTTAAGGGAAAAATATTTATTAGAGGTATTGGCAGATCCCCAAAGAGTTTTCAACGGCGATGAGACTAATTTTATGCTGTGTCCCAAAAACAAAAAAGTTTTAGCGCCTCGGGGGGCACGAAATGTGTACGAGGTTGATTCTGCTCAAGCCAAAACTAACTTAACAGTTATGTTTACATTTTCAGCCGCTGGTCTCGTAACTCCGCCTATGGTCATTTATCCTTATAAAAGGTTACCAGAAAAAGTTACCCGGTCCATTCCGGATGAGTGGGGTGTGGGTATATCCGAAAACGGATGGATGAAAGCGGAGCTTTTCTATGAGTACATAGGAAATATTTTCCATCGCTATATAAAAAAACTGTCTATAAAATTCCCAATTATACTTTTTGTTGATGGCCACGTAACGCATTTAACTTATAAAGTAAGTCAGCTATGCAGCGATTTAAACATAATTTTGGTAGCATTATACCCCAATACAACTCGAATTCTCCAGCCAGCAGATGTGGCAGCCTTTTAACCTTTAAAGAATATTTGGAAAAGGGGTGTATTGGATTTTAGAAGAAACAATCCAAATGACTCAATAACAAAGGAAAACTTTGCAGTCATACTCAAGGCGGTAATCGCAGGAAGCATAAAAAAGAGGTGATCCAAAATGGATTCAGAGCATGCGGGTTATTCCCCTGGAACGCATCCGCGATAGATTTTTCGAAAAGCCTTGGAAAAAATTCTGTAAATTTTAAAGAAAATGAAGAGAAAGTGGCCGATGAAGACATTATCGATTCTCATGTTCTAACACTAAAAGAATTTAGGGAAATAATAGGGGATGACAAACTTGCGCTAATAAGACAATACTGTGAAACAAAGGATACCAGTAATGAACTTACTTTGCTTTATAAATTATATCAATCGTTCAAGTTATGTGCGGAACGGAACGAAAAGAAAGTTGACGAATTGAGTAAATGTGAAGACATTCAAATAATATCAGATCAAAAAAATGAAAATGAAGATCTGTATAATGATTCGGGTTTATTTATGGTAAATGAATCAGCACGTGATAAAAACTTAGACCAAAGTGAAAACAGATTAGGCCAGGAAAATGGCAAGGAGCAATTGCATAACGCTTCATTTTTATTTGCGGTAAATGATTCTACATATGGGGAGAACTTATCCCAAAGCGATATCGAGAATATGCCAGTTTTGTTTGAAGGACCAGAAAATATTGTAATTGTGCAGCAAAGCGCTAATGAACATGATAATGAAATACGTTCCATGAAGGCAGGGGATATAATGATGTTCGCATCATGTTCTAAGCATATACTACCAACATTCGTCGGAGTATATTCTTTTTAGTATATGTGTAGTACAAGCATAGCATCTACCTTAAAAAACATTCTAAATTTCATGTTCTTTGCATATACTTCAGAGTATATTCTCGTACCGAATATACTAAGTATATTCGTGTACGTAGGATCTCGGAATATTCGTAAAAGTTTATTCTTAGAATATACCTTTATCGAATATTCTTAACACATACTTATAAGTACATTCTTAACACATACTTATAAGTAGATACTTTTAAAATATCTTAAAAATAATTTGTATGTATAGGAAGTATAATATTAGCCTTATAGATTATCAACTTCGTTATTTTTTAGAATACATAATTAATAAAATTTATGTATGTAGGTAGTATTGGACGAATTTCATTTCAAAATTGTTGTAGGGTAAAAAAGTTTAAACATTAATTGTATTAACGTTTACATAGATACTATTAAAAATTCGTTTTCATAATTGGAATGACTTTACCATTTCGAGTTTATCATGAATCATTAGTATTTTTACATCCTTGGAATTTGAATTTAGGTACATTCAATTCAATAGGCCATTTCGCAGAACCAAAACGTGCCAAACTGCACAACCAAAGCAACCAAAGGCTTTGGCGTTGCCAACCGTCGAGTAAGCTTTTTCCGTCAACTTACCTTAAAAATTCCCACTTTTATAAAAAAAAACTTCCCTCCTGTTTACAAAATCTGAGAAGATATGTTGAATTATTTTCAAATATTTTGATTTTTTCTTAATATTTTACAATTTGGACTGGAACAATAATTCCCTTTTGAGTTAACTTTTTCCCTTTATCACCTTTTATGTTGAAAATTCCCGCAAAAAGGGAAATTTCTCTCCGTTTGGCAACACCGATTTTGTTATTCCACAATACATTCATAACCCCCCCCCCTCCCACATCATATTCTGACCATTTCTATTCTTACCTGAATGGATCAGGGATAGGAAAAACCGTAAAATATGAAAAAGAAAACAGGCATTATTTCATTATTTGTATCATCTATGGATCTCGATCTATGCAGTGTTAAGGATGAAGGCGAATGATGTAGTAGTAGGACTAGGACTAAAGAACATACATAAACATTTTTGTTTGCGGTGCTTCAAAATACATATAATCTATTTTGATAACTCAATATTACTTAAATAGGTAAGTACATATGTATAAGTATTATATAAATTTTAGTTACTTATTATGCATAGTTTAGTTTAGCTAAATATTATATAATGATTTATATAAATAACTAAAATTTATAAATATGTACTTACTTTTTAAGTAATATTGTAGAATGTAGGTACTAACTACATTCTCATTTGCAATTAAAATATGTAAATAGATATTTGGTAGAACCAGTAGAACCTAAGATGAGATTAGGTGATGCTGAAAACATACTTCTAAGCAATATAGCACTTGATAGCACTTTCTTAGAATATTCTTACAAATATAATATTCTTCCCATACAAAGATGTGCGGTAGTACGTTCTTAGTATATAAATAGAAGGTTTATAACACTTCCTTGGAATATTCTAAAAAGTACCTTCTTGGTATAAACTAAAAAGATGTGCGGTAGTATGTTCTAAGTATACACATAGAAGGTTTATAGCACGTCCTTGGAATGTTCTAAAAAGAACATTCTTGGTATATACTGAAAAGAAGTGCGGTAGTACATTCTAAGTATATACATAGAACGTTTAAGTACTGTAATGTAGTATATACTCAGTATCTGCTCTGCACATTCGCAATGGTAATTACGCACATTCTCAGTATATACTTTTTCTGAAAAGTATGTTCTATGAATCTACTAAGAACATGAAATTGTTATGTGGGTAACGTCTCTTAATTGTTCTTTGGAAGAATATATAACTTCTCCCGTCACACCCGAAAAAAAAAACCAAAGAAAAGTAGAGAAACTGCCATTTGTTTTAACGTCTTTTCTGTGGAAGCGAATGCAAACAAATAAGATAGAAGAGAAAAAACGTGTAGAGAATGAAAAGGAAAACAAGAAAAATTCCAGACTGCAAAAAGACTGCAGGAAGCTTTAGCGAAAGAAAAGAAAAGTAAAAACCTGGAAAAGCAGCATTAAAAAATATAAAAGAAACTCAGTTTAAAATTAATACAGACAAAATTAATATAATCTCAGATGTGAAAGTTGCTTCTGGAAAACCTGGTTATGTTAAGGACCTGTTTAAAGGGGAATTAGAAATAGAGAACCGTGAAAAAACCATCAAATTACAGCCGTTCGGTGCGACTAACAACGCAATTAAAATAGAAAATTTACTTAACGACGAAGTAACAAAAGCAGACAATAATAATAACGATGAAAAACAACCAATTGTGAAGACTAATAAGACTAAATTGATAAATAAACGCGCAACAGGTTTATGTGAATCTGTAAATCCCTTTACCAGCACTATCGTAACAAGAAAACTATGTTTCTTCTGTACTGGCAATATTTCCACAGTAAATAATGGAATAAAGTGGGGCAATTGTTTACGTACATTCCATATAAACTGTATTTTAAAAAGAGAAACTACAACAGCTAATGTTTTGTATTACTGCAATGTATGCCGCAAAAAGTTAATGAATTGTTAATTTTTAAGTTAATTTTTACCAAACATTTTTAAGATTGTGAAGTCTTATTTAAAATAAAGCTTAACAATAATCAAACTATTTTTTCTAATCAATCCTATTCGAAGTAGAGTATATGCCAATGACTGTCTGAATGCCAATAACTTGTACGGAGGTACCAATCACTATCACATTTGACAATTTAATAAATTAAATTATTTTGCTAGTTTCACATTAATTTGGTGTAAAATTCTTGGGGGGCCTTCGGTAAAGGATGCTTCAAACTATCAAATAAAAAATTCAGAACTGATTTAAATCGACTCAAAAAAATTTATTATAATAAAAGCCAGCAAACATTCCTTAATGTGCCAATCACTGTCCCGTTTACCCTACCTGGAATAACGGTATTAGATTATTAACATTACTTAAAGAATGAAAGTTACAAATTCACCGGTAGTTAGGAGTTATCGAAAAATTAACTGCGCGCCAGAGTTACCAGTTGGCCTGTAATTAGGATTGGGGATTAAAATAGTTACGAATTCACCGGGACCCGTTTCTGTCATTTTTGAATTTTCTAAATTTGTTGAATATTCTAAAAGACTCAGTTACTTCAATGTATGTGTAACCTATAAAGAAACCTTAACTTAGTCCAGAAAGCCACTGCGCATCCGCTAGGGAAAATATTCTAATTCGTATTTTTTGCACAATCTGACTCAAAAAGGACTCCTTTTAACAAATTTGCATGTTGCCAGGACCAAAAGGTGGTCAAAAATTTTTTAAACGTTTTTTTTTTTGTTTTTTTCCTAAAATTATTTTTTTTTGCATGGAAAAAAGTCTTTTTAGGTTTTTTGGATCATTCCAAACAGAAAAAGTCTTTAGTGACTTTTCTCTAAAAATGATAGTTTTTGACATATAAGCGAATAAAAATTGAAAAATTGCGAAATCGGCCATTTTTAGTCCTCAAAAACTATGTGAAAACCTGAAAATTTGAATGTTGCCAAGGTAGGTCGATATTCTTTAAACATCGATTGATGAAATCCCTAAGAGTTTTTTGCAATACAATATTCAAAACTTTTTTGTTTTTTAATTGCTAATCAAGCGTGCGCGACACTATTTTCCACCGACAGTATGGTGCAAATGAAAGGAATAAATTCGTTATTTCGTAAACCGGCGACTTTAAGGAAAAATCCCGAAACAGGTCGATTTTTATTTTTAAGTTATGATATTGTGGCATATATGATATACTAGTGACGTCATCCATCTGGACGTGATGACGTAATCGATGATTTTTTTAAATGAGAATAGGGGTACTGAGCTAGCTCATTTGAAGAATTCTCTATTCAGTAATATAAACATTTACATAATTATTTATACAGGGTGTCCAAAAAAATTTTGTTAAATTAAATTATTTGACAAAAAAAGAAGTAGAAGGACACCCTGTATAAATAATTATGTAAATGTTTACATTACTGAATAGAGAATTTAAGAACCTTTCAAATGAGCTACCACACGATCCCTATTCTTATTTAAAAAAAATCATCGATTACGTCATCACGCCCAGACGGATAACGTCTCTAGTATACCATATATGCCACAATATCATAACTTAAAAATAAAAATCGACCTGTTTCGGGATTTTTCCTTAAAGTCGCCGGTTTACGAAATAACGAATTTATTCCTTTCATTTGCACCATGCTGTCGGTGGAAAATAGTGTCGAGCACGCTTGATTAGCAATTAAAAAAAAATAGGAGTTTTGAATATTGGATTGCCAAAAACTCTTCGGGATTTCATCAAATATTTAAAGAATATCTACCTACCTTGGCAACATTCAAATTTTCAGTTTTTCACATAGTTTTTGAGGGTTAAAAATGGCCGATTTCGCAATTTTTCAATTTTTAATCGCTTATATGTCAAAAACTATCATTTTTAGAGAAAAGTTACTAAAGACCTTTTCTGTTTGGAATGATCCAAAAAACCTAAAAAAACTTTTTTACATGCAAAAAAAAATAATTTTAGGAAAAAAACAAAAAAAAACCTTTAAAAATTTTTTGACTACCTTTTGGTCCTGGCAACATGCAAATTTGTTAAAAGGAGTCCTTTTTGAGTAAGATTGTGCAAAAAATCTGAATTAGTAGAATATTTTTCCTAGCGGATGCGCAGTGGTTTTCTGGACTAACTTGATCTATTTTGAAGTCTATAAAATAGGTCAAATCCACAAAAAAAACCCTAAAATAGATTTTTTGGAATTTTGAATTAATAAAGTACCTACACAAAATAACAAAAATAGACCTCCAGCCATTTCCACAAAATTTATACGCTTTTTTTCAAAGCAAAATTTTTTTGAGGTTATGTACACTCAATATATTTTGTAAAAGTCATAGAGTGATAGATATAATAACAAGTAGATTAGGCCAGGTCCGAAAAATAGCTTAATGCGGAGCAGTTCGGGTCGGTGGTCTATCTATCTCTCTCTACCGGCGCTTAGCTTTCTCTGTCTAGCATATGATGGCCGCCGCCTCTGTGTCTGTGTCGTTCCATTACTCCCACCTCTTGGTACATACACTCACACTCGCACGATAGACAAAGATAGCTAGACCACCGTACTTGATATTGACGTTACAGCCCGATGCATTGAGTGGCATGTAACTGGCCTGGTCTATTGTTAACATGTCTATGCATATAGTAAGGTGTTTAAAATTGCCTTTTTTAATCACATAGAAGGTAAAAAATTGAATTCTGGGAGTAAGGGCAATTTGATTAACTTAACGGGGGGTGCTCTTTAATTTATTTATCCGGTCCATAAGTGGAAAGTTTAATTTTCCACTGTCGACTCATATGCCAATGAAAATTGACGGCATAATACTCATACGTCTTTTTAGGTTCTACTATTTTATACTAAGATATAGACTCTTACGGTGCTTAAAATGA
The DNA here is from genome assembly GCF_917563875.1 of Diabrotica virgifera virgifera. NCBI lineage: Eukaryota > Metazoa > Arthropoda > Insecta > Coleoptera > Chrysomelidae > Diabrotica > Diabrotica virgifera. The sequence continues at coordinate 7,171,984 of NC_065450.1, forward strand.
TTAGCAAATTTTACCTATTCTGGCTCTTAGTGTACTTACGCAAAGGAGAAAGGCAATTATCATGAATATCTTGTCCTTTGATGAGGCTGCCTTGAATAATTCATTTGATATAAAGTTTAGTTCACTAATTTGCGACTGTTTTGGATTATCGCTAGACACTCGACAGCCAATGGTCCACTCTATTGTACAACATAAGAAGTACAAGAGTAAATTGTCCTAGTAATGAAAAGATGGAAAAGGAAAATAGACGTGAAGAAGAGGTAGCACAATATAAACCTATACCACATACCACATCCTAAGACTAAAGATCTTGCTGAGGGTCACACACAGTTGTAAGTTTGAAATTCGATATATTGGTATATAAAAGACGTGAACAGAAAGAATATGTTTCTGTAGGGACGGTGGTAAAAAAATTAAAACACAAAAATGAATTCAAAATTTCCAGGATAAATCTCTACAGGTTTGTGGCGCAGGAGTTTTTTTTTTATTTAGCTAATGCCTCGACAACTAATGGCCATTGGCATGGTAGGTACGCTAATTTTGAACAGTTAGTGTCATGTGTAGTGTGTGTGTTGAGTAAGTGTCTTGTTACTTTGCAAAGTCAATGTCATTGTCTTTGCAAAGAGACGCTAATTGTATCCGAACGTCTGCGGTCCCTCCGGTGAGTACCGATCCCACAAGGACAGAAACTATATTCATTTATTAATTTATAATAAATGAAAAATTTCTGACCCTGGTGAGATTCGAACCCACAACCTTTCAGATTTTTCGATCCAAAGGCAGGCGCTCTTAACACTGAGCCACGGAGGGGCTAATCAGGAGTTTTAAATTTGAGCTGTATAGAAGTTTCGGGGAGTTTGACTTTGTAAAATTCATTAAGCACGCTAGTGATGCGGATTATAGTTACTTTCGAGTATTCGTTACAAATCGTTACTTTTGTATAAAGTAATCATTTACAGTATTCGTTACTTTGATTACTATGATTACTTTTGTTATTTTTGTATTTGAGTACCGGTAAACATATCGAAAATCGTATCTCTCAGTAGGTAGGTATTTTGTATAAAGTAATCATTTACAGTATCCGTTACTCTAATTACTATGATTAACAACGACCTTTACTAATCTGTTTAAGGGATAAAAATGATTTGATTACTATGATTACTTTTGTTACTTTTTTATTAAAGTACCGGTAATCATATCAAGAATCGTATTTCTCAGTAGGTAGGTCTGTATAGGTATTTCGATATAACAACGACCTTCACCAATCTGTTTAGGAGATAAAAATGATTTGATTACTATGATTACTTTTGTATTTGAGTACCGGTAATGATATCGGGAATCATATTTCTCAGTAGGTAGGTATTTTGTATAGGTATTCCAATATAATAACGAACTTCACGAAGTACGAAGTAATCAGAGTAATCAAAGTAATCAAAATATATACAATAGTCGTTACTCGCTCTGATACGATTGGTAGGAAGTAATCAGAGTTTTCAAAAAATCAAAGTAGATACAATAGTCGCTACTCGCTCTGATACGATTAGTACGAAGTAATCAGAGTAATCAAAGTAATAAAAGTAGATACAATAGTCGTCACTCGCTCTAATACGATTGGTACGAAGTAACGAAGTAATCAGAGTAATCAAAGTAACGAAAGTTTCAGTATTCGTAAGTAACGAATACTATGTAACGAATAGTTACTTTTTCAACATCACTACACGCCTTAGATGGATAGGGAATGTTATCAGGCGAGAAGAAGGTGCAATAGTCAGAAAAGTTTTAGAGCATGAAGAAGAATCGCCAGAGACAGGGGTGAATGGAGGATTTTTCTGAAGAAGGCTTTGGCTCATAACGAGCTGAGATGCAACTAATGATGATGATGATAACAAAATATTTCATTTTATCTATTTATTTTCGCTTTATAGGTGTACTATGCGTATAATTTTTATACTAGGCATTATTACTTAATACTGGAATTTGCGTATTTATGTCTGGATCAACTAGTTTGGCTAGCCTAAACTGGTTTATCTCATCGGACTTAGGGCGAATTAGTTTGCACAAGGCTATATAATTAATCCTATTACGTATAGGAAGAAATAGTTTAGCCTAGGCCAAACTAGTTTGTCCTGAATTTGGGTTGGCCGGTAACCTATATATTTACTGAAATTTTAATTTTCTTAAATAAGTTAATTTTTACTTTTTGATATAGGGTTGGATAAACCATGAGATAAAGAGATATACAGAAGGAGTATTATATTACATGGCTTATATTTTATAAAAGACAGTAAAGAAAACACGAATCCTTTTTGATGCTCCCTAAAACGTTTAACTAAATAAATTAAAAATTAATAAAAGCTAACATTGTTTTATCTAGATCAACTCTGTTCTTACGGCATCTAATTTCCTTAGAAAATAAAACAGAATTCTGATCCTGGCCTTTTATTTTCTTCTTTGCTTTGTGACTTTAATTTTTAATTCAACTTAAATAAGAAATTTTTATACCAGATTTACTGAAATCCAAGAAAAAGCTACTGATTGGAATAAGAGGTATTTTACAAGCAAAATTTATTATACGAGGATGGTTTAATTGGTGTGGTTGCCGATTAGTCTCAGAAATAGTACATGTAAAATATCAATCGATGTGCACTGAAAAGTTGAGCTTTCATATTTAGTTCCGGTTTTGATGTAATATGCGGTAAAAAAGTTATGACTGGGCGTTTGAAAAAAAATGACTAAGAAGTAGTGAAAAATCGTATATCAATCGATGTAGAGTTACATGAAGGTTTCAAATATCAATTTCTGGTTGTAGTTTCGGTCATGTTGCGGTGAAAGCCTAGTACTTACGGACTGAAGAATCTTTAATATTTTTTTATATTTGATTTAGTTCAGAACGCAGTAACTTTGATGCGACTCTGTATATTATAAAATTTTTATGGTTAAGCATAAATCTTTTGAATCTTAAAACTTAAAATGAAAACATGTACCACGAGTGCTTGTTTATTAATTTTAATTGCACTGAATAAAAGCTACCGCGTCCTTTTCAAATCGATTTCCCTTGGAATCTCATAAGTGCTTCTAGACATTTTGGTTTTAAATTGCGTTTTATACTATACCCTTTATCTATTGGCTAAATTAAATCATTCGAGCCGCGTTACCCCGGAGACAGTCGTGCTCTTTTCTGTCACACGATGGGTTGCGCGTTAGATTTTATCTAACAATACGTATTTAAAACAAATTTTTATTTTATAGTATTTTTATTTACTTGTTATGTTAAAAATATCTCTTTTCTACGAGCGAAAAGTCTACTTTTCCGCACGCCTTTTAGTTTGGAAAGTTTTACTTTTCCGCATTACTTTTCCGCACTGAATTTACATACATATTGTAAATATTCTTCAATTTTTAATACTGCCTTGAGCACAAAGGAATAGCGTGACCACAAAGTATTTGGTTTGCAGATTTTGGATAGACTATTAAAATAAGCTGAAACACTTCTTCTTTTAAGTACTAGTACACTTTAGAAGACCAAAAATAAGCATTTTTTCAAGATTTTTTTCTCAGAACCTTTATTAAAAATGAATATAAAACTTTTTACATATTAATATCTAACTCTTAGAGAATACAAAAAATATATCTTTTTTCATTTATGCATGTACACTAATATTGTAGAGGGTGCCAAAGTCGACGCCTCGAAAAAAAGTAGTTCCGATGGCGGACAGTTAATCTCAGGGTTGGGATCTCTAAAACAAAAAAAAAATGTACGGCATTTGAAAAAGGAAGGTTTGTTACGTGACAATTTACCACCACTAGTGAAAAATTATGCAAAATAAAAATTTTACGGAAATTTGAAAAATTTTAAAAAATTTGGTTAAAAAATAAATACTTTTTATTTTTTGGTCACATTGTGGTAAATTGTCACGTAAGAAACCTTCCTCTTTCAAATGCCGTACGATTTTTTTGTTTCAGATATCCCAATCCTGAGATTAACTGTCCGCCATCATTTTTCGAGGCTTCGAGTTTTGCGCCCTCTACAATATTAGTGTACGTGTATAAATGAAAAAAGATATATTTTTTGTACTCTTCAAGAGTTAGATAATAATATGTAAAAAGTTTTATGTTCATTTTTAATAAAGGTTCTGAGAAAAAAATCTTGAAAAAATGATTATTTTTGGTCTTCTAAAGTCTACTAGTACCTTAAACTATTTACACTTTTTTCTTTACACCAACTCATAAAAATGTATTCTTTCTTGTAACTGTTTGCTGATTTTTCCGGTAACAGATCAAGATTATTGACAACGTCAAGTTCTTCGTCACTTGATGCCATCTAAATCAATGCATTATTTTAAAATTCGTAAGTAAATACCGGGTGGTGAATTGGAAAACGGGCCATAGGAAACTCAATGTACAATTCTAAACTGTTGACTTCATGCTTCCCTAATTATTTTACATCAAAAGACATTAGAAACTATTTGTAAAGGGGCAAAAACTTTGCCTTTCAATTGCCAGATGACGCTAGTCACCTAATCCATTCACGTCAGTTGCGGTGTGGGGGATAAACTCTCGATGTTGGTCACTTGGAGTATGGAGCAGCAGGCCTACGTCTCTCCGATGAGACTCCAATAAGAGTCGAAAATCGTCGATTCAGAGTGCTGGACTGTGCTCCGTATTCTAAGTGAAAAATAAGATTGTTTTGCCTTCGCATTGCAACTGAATAAAAATGTAAAAGAAATTTTATTTTTATTTGTAGAGGATTAAAATCTCTATTGAAAACAAGTGTTAAAATTGTTTTACGAATTAAACATATTTCAAAATTTTGTAAAAATGTAATACATTTTTGAGTTTTTCAGCACAAAATTAGGCCACACACAATGCAATAATGTGCCACAATAAAGTTATTATTTTCACATTTTTTAATTGTCAATATTTTTATTTTATCATTTATTGTTTAAAAATAATACAGTTGATAAGATAGCCTCAGTTGCAGAAAAAGTATTGTAACGTTTGAAAAAACTCCAACATTAATTTAATATCCCAATTCCCAAAAAGAATGTCTATTTTTTTAATTTATTTTGTGAAGTTCAATATCATTATAAGATCCCAAGCCGACCCTGTATACAGCCATGAAGTATTGCAGCAACATTTCAATGTGTTACAAGATTCCTGTTTATTTGAGACGCAAAAACAGAATTTGTAAGAAGTGTTGACAAAAGTACAGTTCTAATGCGTAGATGAACTTTCTAGAACAAATCTTGAACTGAAAGTTGAGTTCTTGTCAACTAAGCATCCCTAAGGATCAAAATCGCTCGGTACTTCCGTCGTATTTTCCCCGATCTGTGGCTTCAGACCGAAGCGCAGATCAGTCCGGTTTGATTTCTTCAAGCGTGAAGATCGCTTGCCGACTCACCCCAAAAGGGCGTGGTGCCTTTTGTTACCCGCCGGTAAAGGGTATAGTATGTCGTTCTGGAAGATCTAGTGTGAGGGCACGATTTTTTTTTACCCCGTAGTGAAGTTGGGTGCTCTTACACTGTGTTTGAGTTGTGACGCAGTACTATACGCCGGCGTGGTATGAAGTCCCTGTATCTTGTCCAAGTTCCTGTTTAAATGAAGTCTTCCGAGTCCCGATTGATGTCCTGATGTAGACATTTTGAGTTCCAGTCCCGTGATGTTTATCCAGTTGATTGCCCCGAAATAAAAAGGAAGCCATGAAGCCCACCTCAGGTCGATGACCCTGTTTGTTTGTAGATGAACCCCCTTTCCGTGTAGTTTGTGACGTGTGATAAAGGATTTTGTTTAAATATGGTATGATATATTTTTTTAAATTTTGCAAGGATCCCAAATGGATAAATATTTTTGTTGGTAAAGAGTTTTGAAAAATAATAGTTGTTTGTGCTTTCATGATGCAACTTGTAAATTAAAATGACAGTGACTTTGACCTTTGACAGCTGCGTCAAAATTTTGTTTTGACATACACTGTCCAACAAGTTCTTTTGTCATTCTTTTGTTATGTTAAATTGAAGATTTTTTTTTGTAATGTAAAAGATTTGTAGATATTTTGTCCTGTAAAATCATTTCCTGTTAAAAGTTTTTTTGTTTGTTTAAAAAAAAACCACCGTAAAGTTTTAAATAAATGTTTGTGAAAGTGTATCTATCATCTCATTTCTGTAGCCTTTGGAAAAATTTTAACAGAAAACTAATGCAACTGTATGAAAGTTTTAGTTCAGAAGAAAAGAAAGAATATGGCATAGAAGCCAATAATAAGGAAAGATGTTGTCCCAATGTAACCCCAAAGAGGAATCAATGATGATTGTCCCCCCGATTGGTACCCGTAAGTAAGAAAGTATCCAGTAAGTACCCATAGGTGAAATAGAGGATTTATTTCAAACGGCGTCCCTTTTTGTTAAATAGTAGAAAGATCCTCTAGTCAGAGTAAGTACCCTTTGTAATTGTTATGGTAGTTTAGTCATCTTAACACCCCTTCACCCTCCCTAACGAATCTACGACCTAGCTCCCGCACAACAAATGAGCTGCCGTCCCGCAACGAGGCTTTATGTGTCTGCTTCTTCTTCTTTAGCCCCATTCTTACCCCCCAGTATCTCTATAGATAGTCTTTCCTTGTTCCCATATGAGCAGACATGTTAAACGCTACAAATGGCCCCGGCAACGTGGGGCCTGTACTTTTTTTGGCCTCCCTCAGACCCCATTTGCATGTTCCCACTACCATGTCCTTTTAGCCTCCTTTCGGTCTCATTTGTACTACAACTGTTAGGCAGTGCCCGTCTTGGGTAGCCGATCTCAGTTTGTGGTGCAGGTGTTTCCGATAACATGGAAGCTCGACTCGTGTCATGTTTTGTATGCCCACTGTTACAAGTCTAGCTTGTAGACATGTTCAACTAGTAGTTAGCCTATCTACTAGTCCCCAATGTCTTTAGCCACCCCCCACTTAGTGTTACATTTGTAACGTACACCCTGAAGTTTGACCCGAGTAAATATCGCCCAAGTCTTCCCATGTAGTTTAGCCCAGATTCCTCTTGTCTTGCCCCCAGAAACTGTTTCATGTCTGTTAGTGCCCCCGAAACTGTTTCAGTCTGTTAGTCCCCATGAAAGAGCCCATTTTTGTAGTTTTTGTTGCAAAAGTTAATAATTTTTCCAAAGAGGTGTAAGTATGTACACATTTTGTTGTGATGTTGATTTGGTCGTGCTGTTGATTGTATAGGCATGTACCATTTCATACATCATAGTGTATTTAACTTGTAACCCCATATGTATACTGGTATTGTATTGTATTGTAAGTATCGTAGAACAGAATTGTATGTTATTGTAGCGTACTAACTGTATTGTATTGATATTGTACCCATGATGAAAGCATTGAATTGATTTTTTTGAAAGTATTGATGAAATATATAGACAAACAGTTGAATAAAAAAGTAACGTAAAATTTTTTTGAAAATTTTGATTAAAAGTAACGTTAAATATTTTGAATATTGAATCCAATTATGAAGTATAACAGTATGTTGTATTTTTTGCATGTATTCCTATAGATCAACAGTTTTTTACAGAATAACCGTTTTTTGTGATTATTGATTTGGTCATTTGAGTAGATGTGAAATGTTGTTGGTATGGTCCGTGTATGAGTTTAGTCCCGTATAGTCTGTGTGAGAGAAGTTACCCCTTGTAGAAGTCACCCCATGAAGAAGTGAAGAGGGAAACCGTGGAGAGGCCCCCCACTTCTGTGTTTTTTTCAAGCAGCCAGGAGAAAAGCTGTCACTTTTAGATTTGAAGATAGCGTTCTCTGTCGACACTGTTTGAGAATAACTGTCTTGAAGTGTAGAAGTTAGCCCCTGAAAAAGCCCCCCCCTTGTCTGTGTTGCCCCTTGTTTTTTTTTTTTTTTTGACTAATCTATCTTTGTAGGTGTCAAAAGGATGCCAGAGGTTAGTTAAAAAGAGCCCGTGAAGTAGTAGTTGAAGTCTCCCCCCCAGTGAAGTAGTTGAAGTCCCCCCGTGAATGAAGTATGTCTTTTTGTATCTGACATGTCACAAGTGTAATACTCGTGATGAAGGAAGTGTTGTTCAGCTATCTGTGAACACTTTCATTAGTAGTCGGAGCAAGAAATGTCTTATCCCGTGTGAGCTCATATAGGAACCAAATTTCAATATTGTTTGTGTTTGTAAGCCCCTGAGTATATCTAGAAGTCAAAAAGTATGTTGTTGTCTGTTTGTTTGTCTATCCCTGTTTTGTCTGGAAGTTTTTGAGCCCATTGTCTGTTGTCCCGTGTTGTCTATTAGCCCGTGTTGTCTATTAGCCCGTGTTGTCTATTAGCCCGTGTCCGTGCTGGAGTTTGATTTTTTTTGGCGAATAGTTAGTTGACCTCTCTTCTCTTTGTTGATTGAAAGTAGGCCAAGAGCAGAAGCTGTGACAAGGCTGGTGAGGTTAGGATCTGGCCGCGTTGAGTACAGGTGAAGCTTGCTTTCGGTCGATAAATGGAAGCGGTTGTTCGTCAGAACTGTCATACTTTCCAATGTCCCTTTGGTCTTCCCCTTGCGTGTTGCTTTCATCCCCTGTTTTGAAAAAGTAGCCCCCCGTTTTGAAAAATAAAGTCCACCCCCAGTCTTGAGAAATGAAATGCCCCCAGTTTTGAAAAGTAAGTCTATCCCCAGTTTTGAAAAGTAAAGCCCAACCCCCCTGTCTTGAAAAATGAAGTCTATCCCCTGTTTTGAAAAGTGAAGTGTAGCCCTGTTTTGAAAATGAAGTCTTTCCCCAGCTTGTGATTTGAAAATGAGAGAGTTGTCTAGTGAACGTTCATGAAAGGTTCTTATGTCCTGGATTGGACTGTTGATTGAAAACGTAATGATGTAGTGTTCTCTATATCATATGTTGCGTTCATTTCCCTTAGTCTTGTTTAAAAAGTTTGATATCCTGTTTGAACCCAGTATACTAGTCTTTTCGGTCTTTTGTTGTTGTCACACGTATCCCCCCTCCCCCCTTGTTAATATTGTCTTGATTTTAGTCCTTGTTGTTGTCATATACCCTTTTGTCTAGCCCTGTTTTGTTTGAATGAGTTGTTGAAGTAAGTTGTTGGTGAGATTTTGTCTCACTGAGGTATTTAGATTGGATTGTCTAAATCCTCATTTTTGCTGAACCGTTGCCAACAAAATTCCCTGAAACTCGCTAGGCGTTTAGTGGAGTTTAGGCAGATGCCTATCTGCTGAGCCTAGAGCTCAAATGATTTTTTTTAGTTTTTGAGAACCGCTCGCGGTTAGGCAACGAGGTGACAAGGCTGTGTCTGCCCTGGTATGTCACTTGTGTTACTGCTGTGGATGTCAGCGAGGTCCACACAGGGCACAAGTTTAGTTTCTTTCCCAAGGCACAGAAACTCTTGTCACCTACAGTTCTTAGTAGAGTCAAGAAACATTTAAGTCTACTCGACTTTAAAGAGTCTGGCGATTGATGGCACGCTAGCCCAATCCCTAACGACTTTTTTGTTTTGTTTAATCCCCACTAGCCATTATCTAAATATTTTGATATTGTTGTCCTGTCACACCTAAGATGTCCATGTTGGATTTTTTTCTGTTTGTTATCGAAAACTGGATAATCTTATCCAGGTTTCTCTTTTGCGCGGAGGCTTTGTAACGTTTGAAAAAACTCCAACATTAATTTAATATCCCAATTCCCAAAAAGAATGTCTATTTTTTTAATTTATTTTGTGAAGTTCAATATCATTATAAGATCCCAAGCCGACCCTGTATACAGCCATGAAGTATTGCAGCAACATTTCAATGTGTTACAAGATTCCTGTTTATTTGAGACGCAAAAACAGAATTTGTAAGAAGTGTTGACAAAAGTACAGTTCTAATGCGTAGATGAACTTTCTAGAACAAATCTTGAACTGAAAGTTGAGTTCTTGTCAACTAAGCATCCCTAAGGATCAAAATCGCTCGGTACTTCCGTCGTATTTTCCCCGATCTGTGGCTTCAGACCGAAGCGCAGATCAGTCCGGTTTGATTTCTTCAAGCGTGAAGATCGCTTGCCGACTCACCCCAAAAGGGCGTGGTGCCTTTTGTTACCCGCCGGTAAAGGGTATAGTATGTCGTTCTGGAAGATCTAGTGTGAGGGCACGATTTTTTTTTACCCCGTAGTGAAGTTGGGTGCTCTTACACTGTGTTTGAGTTGTGACGCAGTACTATACGCCGGCGTGGTATGAAGTCCCTGTATCTTGTCCAAGTTCCTGTTTAAATGAAGTCTTCCGAGTCCCGATTGATGTCCTGATGTAGACATTTTGAGTTCCAGTCCCGTGATGTTTATCCAGTTGATTGCCCCGAAATAAAAAGGAAGCCATGAAGCCCACCTCAGGTCGATGACCCTGTTTGTTTGTAGATGAACCCCCTTTCCGTGTAGTTTGTGACGTGTGATAAAGGATTTTGTTTAAATATGGTATGATATATTTTTTTAAATTTTGCAAGGATCCCAAATGGATAAATATTTTTGTTGGTAAAGAGTTTTGAAAAATAATAGTTGTTTGTGCTTTCATGATGCAACTTGTAAATTAAAATGACAGTGACTTTGACCTTTGACAGCTGCGTCAAAATTTTGTTTTGACATACACTGTCCAACAAGTTCTTTTGTCATTCTTTTGTTATGTTAAATTGAAGATTTTTTTTTGTAATGTAAAAGATTTGTAGATATTTTGTCCTGTAAAATCATTTCCTGTTAAAAGTTTTTTTGTTTGTTTAAAAAAAAACCACCGTAAAGTTTTAAATAAATGTTTGTGAAAGTGTATCTATCATCTCATTTCTGTAGCCTTTGGAAAAATTTTAACAGAAAACTAATGCAACTGTATGAAAGTTTTAGTTCAGAAGAAAAGAAAGAATATGGCATAGAAGCCAATAATAAGGAAAGATGTTGTCCCAATGTAACCCCAAAGAGGAATCAATGATGATTGTCCCCCCGATTGGTACCCGTAAGTAAGAAAGTATCCAGTAAGTACCCATAGGTGAAATAGAGGATTTATTTCAAACGGCGTCCCTTTTTGTTAAATAGTAGAAAGATCCTCTAGTCAGAGTAAGTACCCTTTGTAATTGTTATGGTAGTTTAGTCATCTTAACACCCCTTCACCCTCCCTAACGAATCTACGACCTAGCTCCCGCACAACAAATGAGCTGCCGTCCCGCAACGAGGCTTTATGTGTCTGCTTCTTCTTCTTTAGCCCCATTCTTACCCCCCAGTATCTCTATAGATAGTCTTTCCTTGTTCCCATATGAGCAGACATGTAAAACGCTTCAGTATTAATAAAGATTTTTTATTCAGTCAATAGTGTGAGCACTGTCAGTTAAATAGTAACGTGTGGCCTAACTGTTACACACATACCTACTGTGGCAAATGTATTATATTTTTCAAAATTTTGGAATGCGTTTAAATCGTAGAACAATTTTAACTTTTGATTTTAATACAGATTTCAATTCTCTACAAATATTCTCTCATGACTTTTGATGTAAAATAATTAGGGAAGCAGGAATTCAACAGTTTAGAATTTTACATTGAGTTTCCTATGGCCCGTTTTACGATTCACCACCCGGTATGCGTGGAAATTTTAAAGTGTGTGACGTGCTTTTTGACAATAATTGCTTTGTTTGATATCGTTGCTATGACTTTAAAATATTAAAACCTGTATTGATATACTATACACCATTCATTACTGCATAACAGGTATGTAGGCACAACATTGACTTTAATTCGGGATTATTATAACTTATTAGCGTTATTTTTTAATTAAATTAATTGATTAAGATTTCGTCATTTTTTAAACGCTTGTAGAAACAATATTGTTCCTAACTCTTGCGAAAATCTCTTTTCTGCATTTGACTGCTTGCCGAACTCCGCTTCGCGTCGTTCGGCACACTGCAATCGCCTGCGGAAAAGTATGACTTTTCGCACTAGTTAGGAAAATAACTATTTTCTATGGATGCTGTACAATATGCAACTTCTCTCACTACTTACATACATTCAAAACGAACAATTCCTCACGCAGTGAGAAAAGTCGGCCATTGCAGTGAGAAATATTTTATTTCACGGGTTCTCCTACGGTCTTCCATACTACGATCGCCGTTTCCATGGTAACATGCACAATACAAACACAATTAATGTTGTCAAATAAATATGCTAAAACAAAACCTACCAGGAATTACTTTTCAAAACTGTTCAATAATAACTGTTAATTAGAATTTTTAAAAATAAGGTATAAAAATTTTAAGAATATTAAATATGTACTTACATGTACTATATATGTATTTTATTTCAATGTATGCATATAATATACCTAAAAGCACCTAAATTATTTAATTTTGAAGTTTGAACTCTTGACAAAAGAGTCATCCACAAAAAAAGTACAGTGTACAACACATGAGAAAATGACATATTTCTCCCTCGCTTGATTTGCGGCCCTCGCCTCGTGCCTCAGCTCGTGCCAACAAACTTCTGCTCTCGTGAGAAATATGTCTTTTTTCTCACTTGTTGTACAATATACTATTTCTAACATAAGGGATACACGACAATGAAACAAACGCTAAAATAATAGATAACAGATACACAGAGATCGTTTATATATATATATATATATATATATATATGTCTTCATATCAAGGCGAGATCCGTTTGTATCATAAGCTATACAAGATGAGATCCGTTTTGCAAGGCGAGATCCGATTTTGGATCTCACCTTGTATTCACGTGTATATAGTGACATCTCGATGTAACAATGGTTAGGGTACAAGGAAATCGATTTTTGTCTGGACCTCATTTTGCACCCCTTTTGGTGAATTTTATATTGCAGTGGTTCCACTAAATCCGCTGTAGAGGGCAGCGCGCGCGATCCGTTGTGTATATGGTAAATATATATTTTGCAGACAACTCGAGATCCGGTAAATTTGGAAACATCGCAAATGAATTTCACGGTCAGCTCTCTCACTCGGCTTATGTCTAGCTTGAATAAGAATGTTTACATTATTTAAGGGCTCTGTCCAGAAAGGCGATTGTCAAATATCTCGAGAATTAGACGGCATATCGAAAAAACTTTGGAATGCTTTTTGAATGGTTTTTCAAAATCTATATACTTACGCAATAGCAGGGTTCTTATTCTGCCTGCGAAAGCGGTGGGTGTAGCAACTTTGAATTTTCAACTGAAACACTTTATTTTTAATTAAATAGTTGAAATTTAGAATTAAAAATACACAACTTTTGTTTGAATCGATAATAGCTTCTTTAATCCAGTCGGAAGAGCTTCAAAATCGTCGTTTTGATGACATTTTTAGGGTTTAGGGGTACCTCAGGTAGTTAGCTTAAAACGTAAGAAATAAATTTGAATAGTTAATGTTTATTGATAAACAAAGCTCCAATTCTATTTTACTTCAACTCATTTTAAGGCTATTTCAATAAACTAATCGGTTCTTTTTTCAGTTTTTTGGTAAAACATTGTAACTTATAGACGAAAATTCTTAAAATCGGCTATTTTTCATTTAAATTGTCAATAAATAATTAAATTGAGAAAAAATTGGTCAGATTTACATAAATTTTGTTACTCCGTCCATATAGAAACTAAAACAATTGTTACGTAGTTACACTGAGTGTCATAAAAACCGTGTATTTTTACTCATTTCTTTGAGCTATTTCACGTAATATCGAGATATAAGTTGTATTTTTTACATAAGTTATATTAACGTTAAACTGACTTAATTTATAGTTTTATAAGCAACAATTAAGTATAGCGAAATTTATAAAACCTTGTTTAAATTGTTTTACATGCTCTATAATGCGGTTATCTTAAATTTTGTTTTGAATGTTTTTCTTCTTACTGGTAGACAAAAAATGCAAAATGTGCATTTTTGACATCAAATTGTTGATAACCAACATAGTTACTACTCAAAATATTAAAAAAACTAACCGTCGGTATAACAGGTTGCCTGGAAACCAGATGCAGAACAGTACCATAAATGTTTTAGACTTTTTAGCACTTTCTTTAAGTGAAATTTAAAATCATTTACCACCCATGTACACTCATTACGGAATCTGTTACAAGAATTTCAGCGATTTCAGCCATTTTTTCAAAATTTATTTGGATTTTCTCTAGTTATCCTTCCAAAAGACAATACATAAATGGTGAATACCTTTTACACCAACTTCAAGGAGGGTAATTTATACAGGTACATACCTGGAATTATTATATGGACCGTTCACTCTTGTTAGAGTATAGTTCCCTCAAATATGAGCTCTTTTAATCCATTTCACGCGGTAAATTAGTCCGCTTTTCCTTTAGGTCTTAGTTCATAGGTTGTGATGTTTTTTTGCCCTCTCTACTATCTTCTTCCACTCTCTCCGGTCCTGAATCTTTTCTCTCCAGTTTGCAATTTCCATCTTTGATATATCGTCTAGCAGTTGATCTTCCCATCTAATTTTTGGTCTTCCTCTTGGTCTATTTTTTACTGGTTTCCAGTTCATTATCTTCCTGATCAGTTGTTCTACCCCTCTTCTTTGCGTGTGCCCAAACCATCTGAGGCTTTGTGCTTTAATGAATTTTACTATATCTTCTCCTTTATTTATTTTTATTATTTCATGGTTCATCAGCTTTCAATATTCCCCTGTTTCTGTCTTTACTGGGCCATGTATCCTTATAATTTTTCTCTCAATTATTTTTAACTTTTCTTCGTCTTTTTTCGTAAGGCACATTACTTTCTGCTCCATAGGCTATCACTGATCTGATTGCTGCTGTGTATATTTTTGATTTTGTTTTTTTTTGCTCAGGTTTTTGTCCTTGAGTAGTTGGTGATACTTCCAATATACTCTATTACCTGCTTTAATTCTGTCGTTTATCTCTATAGTCCTTCCGTTTTTGCCGTCCACCATCACCCCCAGGTATTTGAAGCAATCTACTCTCTGGAATGTATTTTCACCTATCTTTATTTCTGCTATTCTGTTTACATTGTCTCGTGTGCTTATAAGATATTTTGTTTTATTCTGATTGATTATTAGTCCTCTCGTCTTTGCTTCTCTTACCAGGGTTAAAAGTGCCTCTTCTAGTCTTTTTTTATCTCGTGCTACCAGTCCCAGTTCATCTGCATATCCTATGATCTGTGTTGAGCTTTGAATAATTGTCTTTTTCAGCCCTGTGTCCCTAATTACTCCTTCTAGAGCGATATTAAATAGTGTCGTTTGTTGTTGACAGACTGTCTCCTTGTCTTACTTCAAGTTCTATTTTGATGTCATTTGTATCGCCCTCATTTGTTTTAACTTTTGCTGTTGAGTCTTTTATTGTCATTCTAGTTAGTCTTATTAATTTTGCCGGTATCTCCATTTTTTTCATTTCTTTTAATAATTGTTGTCTGTATATGCTGTTGAAGGCCTGTTGGAAGTCGATGAATAGTATGTGTAGCTTTTTTCAATTGTTTGTGTCAGTACGTGTATTGCATCTATTGTTGATCTTCCTTTGATCTATTGTTCTAAAACCCTGTTGATATGGTGCTATAATTTTTTCTGTGTATTGATTTAGTCGGTTTCTTATAATTGTGGTCAATATCTTATACGTTGTATTTAGTAGCATAATTGGTCTGTAGTTGCAGTACTTAGTTGGATCCCCTTTCTTAAAGATTGGTGCGATGTGTCCGTTTTTCCATTCTATGGGCATGCTTTCGTCCTTCCAAATTGTAACCATTAACTTGTGCATTCGCTTCGTGAGCTCCTCTCCGCCGTTGATGATCAGTTCGTTGTTGATTTCATCTGGCCCTGGCGTTTTGTTTACTTTTAGTTGTTTTAATACCTCCATGAATTCCTAATAAGTAGGTGCTACTTCCTCTTCATCTCTGTTATCTCTTATATCCTCATCCTCTGAATATGCCTTATTGTCGTTTTTGTATAGGTCCGTGAAATGTTTTTCCCAATCTTTTTTGTTTATTTTTGTGACAGATTTTTTGGTACTGTGTTGTTGTTTTATCTATTCGAACAATTTCTTGTTGTCTTTATTATTCGTTTCTAATTCTTGCATTTGTTCAGAGATCCATGTGTTCTTCTTTCTTCTATAGAGTTTCAATGCTTCTTGTTTTTCTTTTCTATATTGGTCCAGTTTGTTCCTGTTCGGCACTTTGTAGCCATTTGTTTCTTGCGAGGTGCTTCAGTTGACTTTTTTGGTGACATTCCTCATCAAACCATTCTTTCGATTCTTTGTTTTTTTGGAATCCTATTATTTGTTCTGCTGTCTCTATTATGCTGTTCTTTATGTTTTTCCATTATCCTTCTATTTCTATGTGCTCGTACTGACCCAATTTCTGTTCCAGTTGTTCTGTATATTGTTGCTTTGTTTCTTGCGTTTTCAGATTGGCTATATTCCATTTCCTCCTTTTTCCTTCCTTATGATTATTTGCTTTGATTATTTTCATCTTAAGTTTTGCTATCAACAATATGTGGTCAGTGCCTCCATTTGCCCCTCTATATGACCTTACGTCTTGTACTATTTGTGTACACTTTTTCGAAATTAGAGTATGATTTATTTGGTTTCCATCCATTCTTCCTGGTATCATCCATGGTATTTTGTTTTCCTTTTTATGTTTATGCCCAGTACTAACTATATATGTATTTGTTGCTGCTGCTAGGTTGCAGATTTCTCCTCCATTATCATTCGTAGTTTCATGAATGGTTTCTTTGCCAGCTACATTACGATTATAGTCCTCCTTTCCGATCTTTGCATTGAAATCACCCAATATTATTAATATGTCATTCCTCGGAATATTTTCACAGGTTTCTTCCAGGATGTCTTAGAATTCTGTTTTATCTTCTTGGTTTGCTTCTTCGGTGGGTGCATAGAAATTGACTATCGAGATGTGGGCTTGTTTATTTTCTTATGTAAGATATCCTTTCATTAACTGCTTTGAATTGTATCAGTTTTTCCCTCATTTTTTTGTTCACCATAAATGCCGTACCATTCGTTCCCTGTTTGTTTTCTCCCGAATAATACATGCTAAAGTTTTTCTTCTCAATTTTTCCTTCTTTCTTCCATCGTATTTCCTATACGGCTAGGATTTCTAGTTGGTATTTTTTCATTTCAAGAGCTATTTCTTGCATCTTACCTGCTGCCAGCATGGTTCTAATATTCCAAGAGCCCATTCTAATGGGTTTTGTTCTTTTCTTCTTATTAAGATTATTTCTTTATTTTGTGTGCGTTATTTTGTTTTCGTTAACCGTTTGCATTTCCGAGTCTTTTTTTGCCATGTCATTATCATATTTCAGCCGCTGTTCTTCGTTTATTAGTTTTTTGAATTTTCTATCAGCTGTTCTCTCTCTTCGTCCCATATCTAGATTTTGCCATTCACTATTAATTTCTTGTAGCCGATTTTCGTTTGCTTACCTTTGCTTCTTTCGTCCTTTGCTATTTTAGTTATTTCCTTTTGTATTTCTTTTTCTTTCGATGTCCAATCGTTGTTTATATAGATACGATCTCTATGCTGTTTTAGTTTAGGTTTCTTGTTTAGGATTTCCATTTTATCCGTGAGGGCTTCTGTTTCTATTGCGCATACTGTTTCTCCTATTTTTTTGCACTTCTTAGTTTTATTTGTATTTGCAACTCTTGGGCTCTGAAATTTTCCATTTCTTCTTTTAATTTCTTATAATCATTTGTTTCTACTTTCAACCCAGTTACGATCAAGCTTTTCTTTTTGCTAAATTTCTCCAGTTGCTCCATTCATTCATGTAGCCGTTTTACTTCTTTTTTTAGTTTTTGTTTCTCTGCTTTTACACCCATTAACTCTTTATTGGTTTGTTGTTATTCTTTCCTTATTTGTTTTATTTCCTGAAGCATTTCATCGTTTTTATTCATTAGCTCTTTCATTATTGTAATCATAACATTTTCCATGTCTTCCTTGTTTTCGTTGCCTGCTTTGCTTGGTGACCGTTTTTTAATTTTACTTCTATTAAAACAATCATCCAAGTTTTCTCTTTTGCGTTTCGTTTCATCATCGGTTTAATTTTTTGTGACATTTTTTCCATTTTATAGGAGTGCAGCGCTAAATACCTGGAATACCGATATTAGATTATCAACAATACTTAAAAAATGAAAGTTACCAATTCACCGGTAGTTAATGCGTTATTTAAAAATTACCTGCGCACCAGAGTTGCCAGTTGGTCTGTAATTAGGATGGGGATTAAAATAGATACGAATTCACCGGGACCCGGAAATATGCACACCCTGATATTCTAGTTACGTAAGCTCGTCCGATTGGCGCATGACGTTAACAACAGAGTAAAGCATATTCCCGTCTATGCGTTCGTAATTCGTACGAACGCGAATGAAATTTGAGAATAGTACAAATGAATGAATTATGACTAAAAGAAACTAAGTGATTTTTATAGTTTAGAGGAAAATTATTAAACTATTTACTTTTATTTAAATTGATTTTCAGTTATTTGTAAAGTTCCCAGTTTCTTGATTATATTGGTATCCGGAAAATAAAAATATTCATATAATCGATATCTACTAAAATTATTATATTTCGTTAGTTGGCAAAAATTGATTAGTGGCCTACACATTAGTAAATATAATTTTTACCAAGGGGAAGAAAAGCCTCAAAATAAAACCATAAATTTAATGGATTGATAAAAAAACAAAATTTTTTACTTTTTAAATAATGTATTTCATCAGATTTAAGTAAGAGGCTTGGAAAAGACAAAAATAAGTTTTACAGTTTTCATGCCATGCACTTTATTTAAATTTTGTGCATGTGAAATAGACGTACATACAGCAACTATGTAGCAGTTTTCATAATTTTTCTTTTACGCAATGTCAGGTTGTTAAGAGACTTGTTTAATTCTTTAATTCGGAAGTACATCCGAGACCTAAAAAATAACTTGTTCGCTTTGTTAGAACAGTCTACAGTTGCACTTTTGGACATAAGGTTTTCTAAATAATTTTTAGTTACCAAAATGGAATCACCATTCATGTGGAAGGAAAAATTGTCTCCAGTTACTTAATATATGACAAGAGAGTGTCTGATGGTTTACATAAACCACACTTACTCAAATGATCAACCCACGTGTACGTTGAAACATCTTCAGATTGAATACTGGAGTCCTTCAATTTATGGCAGATATAACCAGACAAATTCTCCAAACCATCATACTCGAGGTCACTAATGTTTTTTCATTCTAACTCTCATTGAAAACTTGAAAATCCACAACTGTTTCGTTGTTAGAATCCAGCCTTTGGATCAATTGTCCAGAAATTGGTAAATCTGGGATGTCGTCTGTTTAAACGTTCGAAAATTCGTTCCGTTGTCTCTCCTACCCGTATATAACTTTTATAAAATAAAATAAAGCTTTTTGTTAACACTTTAAAAAAAATTTAATGGGTTTTCCCCGAAAAGAGCTTCATTTTATGGTACTATGTATCACGTTAAAATATTTGATTTGGAATTTGAAGGATAAGATCGTCTTTTTATGAGCTACAAATTTACTTTTACTGGTTCTATAGACTAAGAATATACCATTTTTTCGTTTTTTTATATGCTACATTTTTTCCAAGAATATTTTTTCGATATAATACTTACTTTGTGAGTATTTGCAAAAAACCGCCGAAAAACGTGTTTTTTTTTTGTTGAAAAGTAAATATTTTTAGTCGCAAGTGACTCTAGTACCTACTACTAAATTAACCTAGTACCTAAGTTAAAAAAACTCTATAGAACAAAAGTTGCTTAAACTTAGTCAGATCTGTTTCCGGACTTATTTTAAACGTATATTTTTTCACCCTCCAAGTAAAAGCAATCAACGGCACAAATTCAACTTTGAAGTGGGGGATGGGTAGAATCTAAATCCAAATTTTCATGCAATTAGGAGTTGACCCTGAAAATTATGTGTGTTTCTTTTTATCTTTTAAATCATTTTACTTAAAATCATTTTTAACTATCAAATAATAATTACATATTGAGTTATTTTATTTTTTAAACTTTAATAATATTTATAAAAAAATTTACTTTCTTGTAATGTATTTTTAAAACAAGCAATCATTTAAATAATTATTTTGTAACAATTTGTATTATTTAAGACTAGTTAGGCCGTACTAAATGTATGTAATAATATAATTTTATAAAATACTATACTCTCATACACTATACTATACTATACTACGGCACTTTCGTTTAGAAATTTTTAACCAGAAATGATTTTCTAAGGCACGTCGAATAATATATCGCTTGTACTATTTTAGTGAGTTTAAAATGGTACTTCCATTTACTACTCAAAAACCATATTTTTGATGTCAAAATTCTCACGTTTTCCGTACAAATTCGCACCCCTAAACAAATACGAAAGTACGCCACTGACAGAGTCGAAATCGGCAAAAAAAATTGTAAAAAATTCAAAAAGCTCAAGGCCAAAAGCACAAACCTCATATTGCCCTCCCACGCCTATACAAAACTCGGACCTCTTAAAAATACGAAAATACGCCAATGACACGGTCGAAATCGGCAAAATCAAATCGCAAAAAATTCATAAAGATTAAGTCCAAAAGTGCAAACCTCATATTGCCCTCCCACGCGTATCCAAAACTCGCACCCTTTAAAAAATCCGAAACCACTTCACTTTCAGAGTTAAAATCGACACAAAAAAATCGCAAAAAATTCAAAAATTTCAAGGCCAAAAGTACATCATATTGCCATCCCCCCATCTATTCAAAACTCGCACCCCTTAAAAAATACGAATGTGCGCCTATGAAAGGGCTAAAATTGGCACAATAAATTCTCAAAAATTTTTAAAAGTTTAAGTCCAGAAGCACAAACCTCATATTGCTACTTACACACCTATACAAAACTCGCACCCCTTAAAAAATCCGAAACGACGTCACTGACAGGGTTAAAACGGGCACAAAAAATTCGCAAGAAAATTTAAAAAGTTTGTGCGAAAGCACAAATTTCATTTTTTTTTAATTTCACGCCTATGCAAAACTCGCACCCCTAAAAAAATCAGCAACCACACCACTGACAGAGTTAAAATCGACACGATAAATTCACAAAAAATTCAAAAATCTTAAGTCTAAAAGCACCAATCTCATTTTGAGGTTTTGTTGAAAATATCGCCATTTTCCCCTCTTTTTTCTACCCACGGATGCGCCACTCATTGAATCTTGGCTTTTCAGCACAAACCTCATATTACCCTCCCCATATCTATTCAAAACTCGCACCTCTTAAAAAACGAAAGTACGCCCATGACAGGGTTGAAATCGGCACAAAAAATTCTCAAAAATTTTTAAAAGCTTAATTCCAGAAACACTTTCGTCATATTGCTACTTACACACCTATACAAAATCCGCTCCCTTTAAAACATCCGAAAGGACGCCACTGTCAGGTTTAAAATCGACGCAAAAAATTCAAAAAGCTTAAGGCCAAAAGTACAAACCTCATATTGCCATCCCCACACCTATTCAAAACTCGCATCGCTTAAAAAATACGAAAGTACGCCCATTGCATGGCTAAAATCGGCACAAAAAATTCTCAAAAAATTTTAAAAGCTTAAGTCTAGAAGCACAAACCTCATATGGCTACTTACACACCTATACAAACTCGCATCCCTTAAAAAATCCGAAATTAAGCCACTGACAGGGTTAAAACGGGCAGGAAAAAATCGCAATAAATTCAAAAAGCTGTTCCAAAAGCACAAATCTCATTTTTTATTTTTTTTTAATTTCACGCCTGTGCAAAACTCGCACCCCTTAAAAAATCCGTGACCACGCCACTGACAGAGTTTAAATTGACACGAAAAATTCGCAAAAATTTCAAAAAGCTTAAGTCCAACAGCACAAACCTCATATTACCATCCTCATATCTATTTAAAATTCGCACCCCTTAAAAAAAACGAAAGTACGCCCATAACAAGGTTAAAATCGGCACAAAAAATTCTTAAAATTTTTTAAAAGCTTAATTCCAGTAGCACATACCTCATATTGCTAGTTACACACCTATACAAAAGACGCTCCCCTTTAAAAATCCGAAACGACGCCACTCACAGGGTAAAAACCGGCACGAAGAATTCGCAAAAAATTCAAAAAGCTTGTCCAAAAGCTTGTCTCATTTTGTGTGTGTGTGTGTGTTTTTAATTTCACGCGTATGCAAAATTCGCACCTTTAAAAAATTTAAAAAAATCCGCAACCACGCTACTGACAGATTTAAAATAACACTAAAAATTGGCAAAAAATTCAAAAATCTTAAGTCCAAAAGCACCCATTTCATTTTGAAGTTTTGTTGAAAATATCGCCATTCCCCCCCTTTTTTCCCCATGGATTCGCCACTGATTAAAACTTGGTTCTTCGAATCCGCCACATCAAACCATTTACAACAATAAAAGTTTGACCAAAATCGCAGTCATAGGGGCGGAGCTGTCATTTTTTGTTTTTTTTTTATTTTTTTTTATTTTTAATTTTTTTTATACGTCTCATCAAAAATTAAAAATTTCAAAAAACGTATGTTTTTCGTCTCGTCGATGCGCAAATTTTTATGTCTCGCGAGATTCGATACGTTTCGCCGTAAGGGCGCTACTGGGGCGTGAAGTCAAAAAGTTGACCCCATTTTGGTAGCCACCCCCACCCTTACCGTAGAGGTACGAAAAAAATTGACGTTCTCGTAAGTATGGGAACTGGGAAATATCTGGAATATGGCGGAAATTTTACAAAAGTTCGAAAACTCTGGGTACACGAGGGACGACATCCTCATTTTTGGCCATTTCATCAAATTTTCACCTTTGCGAATTTTTTGTGCCGCCCATGTTCGATCTACCGGCTCCAGTCGAAAATCACATTTATTCCTAATGCTTAGCGTCAAAACGCGCTAAAATTTTACCGCGTTCGACCACCCCACCCCTCACCCCATGAAAACTCGCTCCCCTTAAAAAAAAGGAAAGTACACAACATTCCACTAAGAAATTGCAAAAAATTAAAAATGGTTAAGTCCAAAAGCACAACATTCTTCTTTTAAAAGCACCCGATTTACGTCCATCAGAAATTTTTTTTTAACTTTTTTGACCTTTTTGTAAATTTTTTCCTTCAACCCGCAAGTTCGCGATTTTTATGTGACGCCTCTGTTCGAGCTAGCATCCCCGGATCAAAAGTGACACTTATTCCTAATCCTTAGCTTTAAAACCCAATGAAATTTTTTCGCCTTCGACAATCGCACTCCCCACCTCTAAGCAAATCTCGTATCCCTTAAAAAAATCCGAAAGCACGCCCCTGACCGAATCGAAATCCCCACCAAAAATCATCAAAAAATTCAAAAAGCTTAACCCGAAAAGCACAAATCTCCAAGCCTCTTACTTCGGGAGCTACAAAAACGGCCCCCATTGGAATTATGTATATAAGGTGAGGCAAATAAAGGGCCTATTAGAAATATCTCGAGAACTAAAGTAAAGAAAATTATGAAAATTGGAATATAGGGGTTTTGAGGTGTGAACTATTTAATGAAAATATTTTGGTCTCTTTGCTACTTCCAGTTATACCGGAAGTTGGTTGTAACTTCGTTTTTTTAAATGGGACACCCTATATATTTTTACGTTTTTTGATTCTCCTCGATTTCTTCTTTCTTAAAATATAAGGTTTTGTAATATTATACAGGGTAGATTAAAAGACAATTACGTTATTTTATTAATTTCGTAGCAAAATTCACACCCTGTAGAATTGTAGTAGTTTTACATCAAAAACCGTTTATATGTTCAAATGATTTTTAATATGGTCTACTTATGTTACCAATTATTAGTATAGCTAAATTTTTAAGTTTTAGTATACAGGGTGGGTCGAAACTCGGAATGTGTATTTTCTGAGTTTTCTTAAATGGAACACACTATATTTTAGTACTGTAATAAAATGGTATTTTATGGTACATTTTAATTTCTTAAGCATTCCCCATACCCAACTGCTTTAATTTGTGCTTAATTGTTAATCGCACCAACAATCTTAACTACGTAGATATTTTGATAGCTCAACCATTATTGGCAATTTTAAGTAGTCTCGATTATTATGTATTTATTTCCGAAAAATTATTTGTGATTGAATATTTTTACGGCCAACCTAATAAAATTTCAGGTTTTTGTGTTGCAATTAATATTTGGCTTGAATCACCAATAACTCACAAATTGAAGCAGTTAGGTATAGGGATTGCTTAAGAAATTAAAAAGTATCCTAAAATAACATTTCATTACAATACTAAAATACAGGGTGTTCCATTTAAGAACACTCAGAAAACACTCATTCTGAATTTCTACCAACCCTGTATACAAAAAAGGAAAAATTTAACTATACCAATAATTCTTAACATAGACTATATTAAAAATCATTTGAATATAAACCGAGTTTATTATGTTAAAATACTACAATTCTACAGGGTGTGAATTTTGCTACGAAATTCATAAAAAACGTAATTATCTTTTAACCTACCCTATATAATATTACAAAAACTTATATTTTAAGAAAGAAGAAATCAAGGAGAATCCAAAAATGTAAAAATGTACAGGATGTCCCATTAAAAAAAACGAAGTTACAACCAACTTCCGGTATAACCGGAAGTAGCAAAGTGACCAAAATATTTTCATTAAATAGTTCACACCTCAAAACCCCTGTATTCCGAATTTCATAATTTTCTTACCTTGAGTTCTCGAGATATTTCTAATACGCCCTTTATCTGCCTCACCCTGTATAGAGATAGACATTAGGCAGTTTTAAATGCATGTAGTATACTCTACTATACCAAAATATTGCACTTTCGTTTAGAACTTTTTAACCAGAAATGATTTAAAAACCAACAGTATACATTTGTCCTCATCTTGCTATAGAACGTCGAATAATATATCGCTTATACTATTTCTGTGACTTTAAAAGTTACCTTTTAGGCGCGTCGAATAATATGTCGCCTGTACTATTTTGGCGACTTTAAACAGTACTTCCGGTTGTATTTCTAAATCCGTTACTCCGAGTTAAATTACATTTTTATAAAAACTGAAATAAATCAAAACACCCTGTATTTAGGTATAGGGAAACAAATCGCAAAAAATTCAAAAACTTAGGTCCAAAAGCTCAAATCTCATATTGCCCTCCCACACCTATAAAAACTCGCACCCCTTAAAAAATACTAATTTGCGCCCCTGACATGGTTAAAATCGGCACAAAATAATAGCAATAAATTTAAAAATCTTATTCCAAAAGTACAAATGTCATATTGCCACCCCCACACTTATACAAAACTCGCACCCCTTAAAAAATCCAAAACCACGCCCATGACAGGTTTGAAATCGGAACAAAAACAAATCGCCAAAAATTCAAAAAACTTAAATCCAAAAGCTTAGCCTCATATAGCCCTCCCACACCTATACAGAACTCGCTCCCCATAAAAAATACGAACGTACGCTCCTGACAGGGTTGAAATCGTCTCAAAAAATTCTCAAAAAATTTAAAAAGCTTATATCCAAAAGCACCATCCTCATATTGCCCCACACGCCTATTCAAAACTCGCACCCTTTAAAAAATACGAAAGTACGCCCCTGACAGAGTTGAAATCGGCAAAAAAAATCGCAACAAATTTAAACAGCTAACATCAAAAGTACAAACCTTATATGGCCACTCTCACACCTATACAAAACTCGCACCCCTTAAAAAATACGAATGTACGCCCATGACAGGGATGAAATCGGCATAAGCAATTCTCAAAAAATTCAAAAAGTCTAAGTCCAGGAGCACAAACTTCATATTGCCGCCCTTAAACACCTATACAAAACTCGCAACCCTTAAAAAATACGAAAGTACGCCCCTGATAGGATTGGAATCGGCACGAAAAAATCGCAAAAAATTCAAAAAACTCAATCCCAAAAACAAAAACCTCATTTTGTGTTTCTTTTTAATATTTCAGCCCTATGCAAAACTTGTACCCCTTAAAAAAATTCGAAATCACGCCACTGTCAGGGTTAAAATTGACACGAAAAATTTGCAAAAAATTCAAAAATCTTAAGTCCAAAAGCACAAACCTTATGTTTTGGTTTTGTTGAAAATATCCCTATTTTTGCCCCCTTTTTTCTTCCCATTGATACGCCTCTGATTCAAACTTAGTTTTTCGAATCCGCTAACATCAAACCACTTACAACGGTAAAAGTTTGGTCAAAATCGAAGCCGTAGGGACTGAGCTATGTCAGTTTTTCTGTTTTTTTCATTTTTTTTACTTTTTAATTTTTTTTCGAAATTTTTTATCTAAAATTGAAAATTTCGAAAAACCTATGATTTTCGTCTCGTCGATGCCCAAATTTTGATGCCTCGCGCGACTCACTATGTTACGGCTTAAGTACGCGACTGGGCCGCGAAATTAAAAAGTTGACCCCTTTTTGGTAGCATCCCCCACCCTTACTCTAGAGGTTGGAACGCGGTTTATGGTTGCTTTGCATGTAAAAACTGTGAAATATTTTGGCCATTTCGGAAATTTTGCAAACATTTAAAAACTCCGGGTACTTCGAGGGGTGAGTTTGTCATTTTTGGCCATTTCTTCAAATTTCCCCTTTGCGAAATTTTTGTGTCGCCCCTGTTCGAGCTATCCGTTCCAGTCGAAAATCACAATTATTCCTAACGCTTAGCGTCAAAACGCGCTAAAACTTTATCGCTTTCGACCAACCCACCCCGTACCGCTATGATAAACTCGCTCCCCTTAAAAAAAAAGAAAGTACGCCCCTGGAAGGGATAAACTTTGCACGAGAAAATTGCAAGAAATTTAGACAGCTTAAGTTCAAAAGCACAACATTCTTCTTTTAAAACCACCCGATTTACGTCCATCTGAATTTTTTTTTCAACTTTTTTGCCCTTTTTTTCAATTTTTTCCTTCAACCCGCAAGTTTGCGATTTTTTTGTGACGCCCCTGTTCGAGGTAGTATCCCCGGGTCAAAAGTGACATTCATTCCTAACCCTTAGCTTTAAAACGCAACGAAATTTTTTCGCCTTTGACAATCGCACCCCCCTCCCCTAAGTAAAACTCGTACC
Organism: Diabrotica virgifera virgifera; assembly: GCF_917563875.1. Taxonomy (NCBI): domain Eukaryota; kingdom Metazoa; phylum Arthropoda; class Insecta; order Coleoptera; family Chrysomelidae; genus Diabrotica; species Diabrotica virgifera. The sequence goes on from NC_065450.1 coordinate 7,198,998, forward strand.
CCTTAAAAAATCTGAAAGCACGCCTCTGACCGAATCGAAATCCGCACCAAAAATCATCAAAAAATTCAAAAAGCTTAACCCGAAAAGCACAAATATCTCCGTCTCGTACTTCCGGAGCTACAAAAACGCCCCAATTGAAATTATGATATATGGAAAATATAATAATTACATTTTGGTTTCGTAGTAAGTGTTTTTTAATAATATTAATGTATAGTTTTAAAATATTGTATTGCAAATAATTATCATTATTAAATGGTTATTATTTGTCAAGTATTCTTTTTCTTTTTTCACACCCTTATGTATGTAATAAAACTAAGGGACTTTCTGAAAGGTCAATCGTAGACTTTAAAGACACAAAAGAAGCGATACTTAAAAGTTACGCCCATTATATATCTTTATATCGTGGGAAATATACAATACAACACGAGCTCCAACCGCTCGACTAATACTCTTTAGAGCTGGCATCAGTGTGTGATCTCGCGTTGAACGGTAAATATCTAAAATTTCGTATATAAGTCCTCCCCTTTATTTTCAGCGACGGATCTCGTTTCGCTGTAAATTTATCAGAAAAATTTAAGTACAAAAATCTTTTCCCCTCTAAGTGTGCCATGATTAATATGTTAATTATAAAGATACTTATGAACAATATACTCCAATAATTAATTTCCTATTGGTGGATCTCGGGTTGTCCTCGATTTAGTCGGATCTCGCCTTGATATGAAGACGTATATATATATATATATATATATATATATATATATATATATATATATATATATATATATATATATATATATATATATATATAGATATCTGACTACAAAAAGACTTTTAGACAGAATATTAGAAAATTACACTTGAAAATTTTGACCTACGTTATCAGTCGCGTCGTTAGATTTTATCTAACAAAAATCAATTATACTCATATTTAGTTATGCTGTCCGATACCCTTGGACATAATATGCATTACGACACTATTCTTTGAAGCACTTACGAGTGGAAAGCCGTGCTGCAAAATTTTTCATCAAGTTGTCACGGAAAAGGATAAAATGTTAGATTTTTTAACAGCCCGACTGATCCCGGGTTAAGTGTATATATATAAGTGTGAGGATATTTTTAACGGAAAGGTCTCCATCCGTGAGAATTGAATTCATTCCCGGTTTGGATTTTGAAGGGGTCGCGGGTCCAGTATCACCAATTCACCAGTTTCAGTTTTTTTAGTTTGAAAACATCTTTATTTTTAGATATTAAAAATGTTCCTTTGGCAGTCAGTATAGTCCTCTCGCCAGGGGGGGTACAACGGCCTCCTTAATTCCGATGGACTTACCCAAGTTTTTTTATGTATTTTGACCCGTAGAACATGAATTTTTTGGGTAACAGTTGATCTGGATGTCGATAAGAGTGTTGTTATAAACAAAGAACTTGAGGAATTACATAACAGCGATTTTTCGCAAAACAAAACATTTTTTTGTATTCTTTGGGTGGTTCTCAGCAAAAAATGATCTTACAAGTTTTTTAGGATGCATAGTTTTCGAGATAAACGCGGTTGAACTTTCAAAAAATCGAAAAAGTGCAATTTTTGAACCCGAATAGCTTTTGATTTAAAAATAAAATAGCAATTCTGCGTACTGCATTTGAAAATTCAAGTTAAATTCTATAGGTTTTGATTATTTGCATTGCTAAAAATTAAGTTTTTATTTGTTAAACAAAGCCATAAACACATAGTGTTTCCCGTGACCAATGCATGCGTTTTAATGTACGTAATCTACGTAAAAATTGCTGTATGCGCGCCTACTCGTTCGATTTCAAATTAGAAATGCATTGAAAACATCATTCAATCACTATGTGTTTATAGCTTTGTTTAACAATAAAAAAATAATTTTTAGCAATGCCGAAAACTATGCATCCTACGAAAAAACTTGTAAAAACATTTTTTGCTTAGAATGACCCAAAAAATACAAAAAAATGTTTTGTTTTGCGAAAAACCGGGTTAAGTGTCTAAGCCTGTGAGGATATTTTTAACGGAAAGGTCTCCATCCGTGAGAATTGAATTCATTCCCGGTTTGGATTTTGAAGGGGTCGCGGGTCCAGTATCACCAATTCACCAGTTTCAGTTTTTTTAGTTTGAAAACATCTTTATTTTTAGATATTAAAAATGTTCCTTTGGCAGTCAGTATAGTTCTCTCGCCAGGGGGGGTACAACGGCCTCCTTAATTCCGATGGACTTACCCAAGTTTTTTTTATGTATTTTGACCCGTAGAACATGAATTTTTTGGGTAACAGTTGATCTGGATGTCGATAAGAGTGTTGTTATAAACAAAGAACTTGAGGAATTACATAACAGCGATTTTTCGCAAAACAAAACATTTTTTTGTATTCTTTGGGTAGTTCTCAGCAAAAAATGATCTTACAAGTTTTTTAGGATGCATAGTTTTCGAGATAAACGCGGTTGAACTTTCAAAAAATCGAAAAAGTGCAATTTTTGAACCCGAATAGCTTTTGATTTAAAAATAAAATAGCAATTCTGCGTACTGCATTTGAAAATTCAAGTTAAATTCTATAGGTTTTGATTATTTGCATTGCTAAAAATTAAGTTTTTATTTGTTAAACAAAGCCATAAACACATAGTGTTTCCCGTGCCCAATGCATGCGTTTTAATGTACGTAATCTACGTAAAAATTGCTGTATGCGCGCCTACTCGTTCGATTTCAAATTAGAAATGCATTGAAAACATCATTCAATCACTATGTGTTTATAGCTTTGTTTAACAATAAAAAAATAATTTTTAGCAATGCCGAAAACTATGCATCCTACGAAAAAACTTGTAAAAACATTTTTTGCTTAGAATGACCCAAAAAATACAAAAAAATGTTTTGTTTTGCGAAAAACCGGGTTAAGTGTCTAAGCCTGTGAGGATATTTTTAACGGAAAGGTCTCCATCCGTGAGAATTGAATTCATTCCCGGTTTGGATTTTGAAGGGGTCGCGGGTCCAGTATCACCAATTCACCAGTTTCAGTTTTTTTAGTTTGAAAACATCTTTATTTTTAGATATTAAAAATGTTCCTTTGGCAGTCAGTATAGTTCTCTCGCCAGGGGGGGTACAACGGCCTCCTTAATTCCGATGGACTTACCCAAGTTTTTTTTATGTATTTTGACCCGTAGAACATGAATTTTTTGGGTAACAGTTGATCTGGATGTCGATAAGAGTGTTGTTATAAACAAAGAACTTGAGGAATTACATAACAGCGATTTTTCGCAAAACAAAACATTTTTTTGTATTCTTTGGGTAGTTCTCAGCAAAAAATGATCTTACAAGTTTTTTAGGATGCATAGTTTTCGAGATAAACGCGGTTGAACTTTCAAAAAATCGAAAAAGTGCAATTTTTGAACCCGAATAGCTTTTGATTTAAAAATAAAATAGCAATTCTGCGTACTGCATTTGAAAATTCAAGTTAAATTCTATAGGTTTTGATTATTTGCATTGCTAAAAATTAAGTTTTTATTTGTTAAACAAAGCCATAAACACATAGTGTTTCCCGTGCCCAATGCATGCGTTTTAATGTACGTAATCTACGTAAAAATTGCTGTATGCGCGCCTACTCGTTCGATTTCAAATTAGAAATGCATTGAAAACATCATTCAATCACTATGTGTTTATAGCTTTGTTTAACAATAAAAAAATAATTTTTAGCAATGCCGAAAACTATGCATCCTACGAAAAAACTTGTAAAAACATTTTTTGCTTAGAATGACCCAAAAAATACAAAAAAATGTTTTGTTTTGCGAAAAATCGCTGTTATGTGATTTCTCAAGTTCTTTGTTTATCGATCTTATCGACATCCGGATCGACTGTTACCCAAAAAATTCGTGTTCTACGGGTCAAAATACATAAAAAACTCGGGTAAGTCCATCTGAATTAAGGAGGCCGTTGTACCCCCACTGGCGACAGGACTAGTAGTCTAGTGATAATATGCAGTCAATAAAGTGGTACGAGATTAATCAAAAGTAGAGATTAATTTAGTGCAGAATGGGTCATCACTTTAGTTGCAGTGGGTATAGCTAAACAAGTCCACAAGACGATGTAAATCTTTACCTTATTTTTTATGTACCTTGCAACCGTAGAAATTAATAACTATGCTAAATATTTCAAAGATGATGATGTGTACAGAAGGAAAACGCCTGTTATCATCTATATTCTTTTTGACATGGACATGGACTTGGATCTCGTGCAGTTTAGTGCTACCGTTTTTTGGGTATGATAACCTAGATTGTTTTCTTTATTTGTTTAAAAGGATATTTTGGGACAGAGTATAACCACAACGAAAAGTTTTAGATAAAGAAGAGCTTCGTCTTGTTGAATAAATCTTTATTGATTAAACCTCGTGATTGAGCGAATCCAAGAAGCAAAATATCTTTCTAAACAGCGTCCATTTTAAATATATTAGAAATCTTTCTATTTTCAATAGTTAAGGCCATCGGTACGTATCTTTGTTTTCGTGGTTAGCTATCCCCATTCCATCCCCTAAAACGATCCCCGACCTTACGCTCTCCAACCAAGACACGAGTAACCGTCTAGCATGAGCACTTGAGCGCTTGCTCTATCTTCCTTAAGCCTGATATCGACCCTCAACCCCTTTCTTCTGAGTAAGCATTACAATTGTTACAGTATTGAGCGATTGCTCATCTCCTGTCTGGGGTCAAGTCGTTGTATGTTTGTATGCGTGGATATTAATAGCGGTTGATTTCGAATTGAGCAATTATTGTTAATGATACATCTTTACCTTGTTTCGATATTAGTAAATACAACTCTGTTTTTGTTTCACATATAATCGCCAAGAGGGCTCTCTTCGAAGCGGAGAAGATTAAGTATTGTTTTTATTTTGTTATTTTTAATTTTATTTTATACTGGGATAAAAAGAATATGTGTGTTTATTTTAATTAAACTTGTGTTTTACTGAGTTTTTTGTCCGAAAGAACTATCCGTTACAAAGTAGTCTTTTGACTTACAAACCTTTTAGATAATTACGATCTTACAACGTAAAATAATTCTGTTTGATAAAAATCCCATCTAATATTATTTTAAAAATAATTTATAAAGAGCAACAATGTAATAAAATTGTGTAGATTTTACAATTTTACATATTCTACAATGTACTGTAAAATATTTTGCTCGTGTAAAATAACTCGATGCATTCTTGACACTCAAAAAGATCCCACGTCCTGAATACGAAATATTTGATGACCTATTGTCTGATTTAACCAAGATCTAGTATTGGAAAGTTTATGCTTTACAATTTTTATACAAATGAATTAGGTCCAGACTATAAGGGGTCACCGAAAAAACACCGAAAAATTTACACAACCCAAGAAAATAGTTAAATTAAGAGAAATAGTTGATGAATCAAGATTTTTATAATTCAAAGTTTTGGACTTTTTATAAAAATTAACTAACATAAAAAAGAAATAAACGATACAAGAAAAACGTAAGCTCAGCTTGACAGTTTGTTAATAGATATTTCAAACAACCAATCTTCAATAACAAAGATTAGCACTTTTAACCTTAATATACTATAATGTCTACATAGCACCGTCGTAAATTTTACGAATATTATAATAGTTATTTATGATATAAGTGTTAAAAGTATAATTTTAAGGCACGCATGTGAAAGTTTGCAGAATGAGCGAAGCGAATTCTGCAATTCACATGAGTGCCTTAAAAATGTACTTTTTAACACGTATATCATACAATATTTTTTCTGCAAACGTTATAAATTTATAAAATACAATATTTTTGTTAATTGCTGAAACCATGAAACCTATGACCCGTAAAAGGTAGAACTGGTTGTCTACACTCGAGGGGAATGTCTAAAAATTCTTAGCGAAAATATTATACGTTACATAAACTTGTTTTTTCTAAAAACGTGTTAAAAACGCAATAATACAGTTTAAATTAAATTTTAAAAACCTTTTAAACCACCTTTTTCAAATTGCGCAAGTTGTACTATTAATATTAATGTTAATAAATGAAATATAAATATTTTGACGTTTCACAATTTGACAATTCACTTTTAACTGCAGTGCCTTAAAATTTTTAAAGCACTAGTGCTTTAAAGTAACATTTTTAACGCTTCTATGGAGTGATAAAAACGGTTGTAGAAAAAAATCATTATCAAAACGTTGTTTGTTTATTACAAAACCAAGAATACCTTAACTACATAACTATTAGTTGAGTAAATAAAACATAATAATAATGGAGTTTATTTGTAGCAAATGATTGTACATATAATAAACTCAGTTTTTCAAAGAAGTTGTACGTACAACTTGTACGTGAGGGTTAAATTTTAATTATATTAAACAACATTATATGATCTTAAAATTTACAAAAAGGAATCAAATATAGTCTTTTTCCCTCATCTGTCTTCAAATTTGGGCTCCTCTTTTCACTAACTCAGTTACTGTTAAATAAATGTTGTTTATCGCCAACTGTCCCTAAAGTCATTCATTATTGTACTCATTTGTCCTCATTTGCGGCAGTAAAGTAACACTTTATTGTACTGGAAGAAGAATTTTACTTTAAGTGCGAGGATTAATCAACTTAACGGAGATTGAATGTAAGTGGTCTATGGCAGTAATCGAATGGCGAATATTTGAGTGGACTTAAAATTTATTAACTTTAATTATTAAAAATATTGTAAGCAATTTGCGATATTATCAATTAAATTTATGTCAAAAAGCGAAATTCTGTAATATTTTATAATTATATTTATATAAAATAAATTAAAACTTTACCGATTTACAAATTATTCAATATTGATAACTATCGATCAAAAATCGAGGGACCATCTTGCAAGTTATCTGTCATCACTGTCATGAAATTATAATGACGTCTAAAATTTAACAAGAATGTGTGTGTACTTTGTACGCACGTAAGAAGTTATACTTCTACTACATATTATCTGATTTTTAAGACAATACCAAAAATTAAAAAAAAAATAAAAGAATAAAACGCACACAAACACATTGAAAAATGCCACAAAGAAAAAATGATTTCTGAACGATAATAATTGTTGGCAAAAATTTTAAATACGCATTTCTGAAAAAAAAATTATATAACAAATATACTTACAATCATAACATGCATAAAAAAATAAAACTTGCATCGGGAATTGAACCCGTGAATTTCGTGGCGCTTTGATTCGTAATCGAAGCGTAGACTCACTCGTCCAATCGCACATTATTTATCATGTGGAAAAATACGGTAACTGAACGTTTTACTGTTTGACAGTTTTTTGAAAATTAAATTATGTAGTTTAAATTTTGTGGAAAAAAATATAAAAATATAACAAAACAGTAAGAAAACAATATATTAGATAAAGATTGGTAGAACTTTTGTTGGTAATCAAATTAAGTATGTAAATCAAAGCATTACATACCTACTAGATAAATAAATCTACGCCAAAAAATCATAATTTAAAAATAAAAATCGAACCTAATTTGGGATTTCTCTCTAAAATCCGCATTCTTGAGAAAATAAATGTATGTATTTCAACCTAATCCAAATGTATAATTACAATATGATTATAATAAAAACTACTTGCCAAATTAGAATGAGTTTTCCTTGTCCAAAATAGTCCAAAAGTCCAAAAATATAGGTATATGAAAACTATTTAAAAAGGCAGTATAACTATTAACTAACTTTTGTTTGTTGTTTCTTTTCACACAAATTTTAAAACGCAACAACCATAAATAATCTAACTACAGCTGTGCCACAGCCGCCATATTGAATAATTTTTGACATGTCATTTGAACATCCAATCAGAACAAAGTTATAATACGCATGCGCCCGGTCGCTAGGTTTTACCATATAAAAATTCACCCTCTATCGCCGGTAAAGAAGTATAACTTCAAAAAGTTCTTAAATTTTAAATTGCAAGTAAGTGTTAAAACCAATATTAAATTATGTTGGCACATATTATTTTATATCAATAAAACATATCTTAACCGATTGTCAAATATACCAGCAAACGAGAAGTAAACGTAACCTTCCCAGGGATATATCTGAGCTTCTTAGAGACAATACAAATATCAACAATATACAGTTTTTAACGGAAATAAGAATAAACGAGTTTATACGAAGGGTAAAACAGCTGCTTCGCTCACACCTTAACAGTAGAAATTTGTTTAAGGCACTAAACACCTACGCATGTTCCGCGCTTAGCTACTCATTTGGTATTGTTAAGTGGACAAAAACAGATATAGAAGCCCTTCACCGAAAAGTACGAACACACCTCACAAAGGCACAAAAACACCATCCTAAAAGTGCAGTAGAAAGAACGACATTACCGCGGAATTTAGGAGGAAGAGGACTTATGGATATAGGTGAGCAATTAGACAAACAAATTGCTAATTTAGAATAGAATAGAATAGAATAGAAATATGCTTTATTGCCACTGAAAATTTTTACAATTTTATGGACAAAGCTTACATACAGTCAAAAGAAAAACATAATATAAATAACAAATAACAACTACAATTTACTAAAATTAGATAAATCGTCAACAATGTACAGTATAAGATATAAAAGCCAAGACAAAAACAATTTATTGCAAAACATATATAAATTGCAAATTGAACATACAAAAATAAAATAAAATAGGTACAACATAAGGAACTGACAAGTTTATGCTACTGCGCATGGAACCCAATTTTCTTAGTTATTCATTAAGAAATTCTTCTATTGAATAATATGGTCTTTTGGATAGATAGGCTTTTGTCATTTTTCGGAACTTAGGGAAAGATGTTGCAGATTTAAGTTGTAACGGAAGATGATTGTACAGTTTCTTTGCGGAATATAATATAGATTTCTTTACTAACTCAGTGGATGGAATCGGTAAATAAATATCAACGATTGAATTTCTGGTGGAGTAAAGATGATTGGGCCTTGATGGAAAGACATGAAGGTGTTTACGAATTAAACAAACCGTTTCTAGAATATATAAAGATGGAAGTGTTAAAATTTCGTGATCTCTGAAGTAACTTCTGCAATGTGTAGATCTTCTGAGGCCAAACAAATATCTTATTGCTCTTTTTTGCAATCTAAAAATGACATCAAATTGAGCAGCTGTACTAGAACCCCAAAAAGGAAGACCATATCGAAGATGAGACTCGAACAACGAAAAGTATGTTATTTTAGAAGATGCTAAATTGAGTTCCCTTGAGACAGATCGTATTGCATAGCAAGCTGAGGCGAGTTTCTTACTTAACGAATCGATATGAAGGGACCATTTGAGGTTGCTGTCTAGAAAAATACCAAGAAATTTTACAGAATCAACGGTACTGATCTGGCTGTTATGAAGTGGCAAAGGTTGAAGAGCTCCTTTATAGGATAATGCTACTGTTTTATTTACGTTAAAAGAGAGTAAATTAGAGTCAGACCAGGTCTTTATCGTCAATAGATCCGAAGTTATAGTTTCATGAAGAGATGCAATAGTTGAGTTGCTCCAAGTGATACTGGTATCATCAGCAAAAAGAAAAATTTTCCCATTGATTTTTAAATTAGTAATGTCATTTATAAAGATAAGGAACAGTATAGGACCCAATACTGAACCTTGTGGTACTCCACAGACGATGTTTTTGAGACTAGAGTCAGTATCATTTGCTCTAACTAGTTGTTTCCGATTATTCAAGTAGGATTGGAACCAATTCAAAGAAATACCTCGAATTCCATAGAAATTTAGTTTTGTAATCAAGATGTCGTGATTTACACAATCAAAAGCTTTGGCATAGTCGCAGAAAACAGTGGCAGTATAAAGATTATTGTTTAGTGCTTGGTAAACCTCATGTAGTACAGAAAACATGGCATCAGTGGTACATTTATTTGTTAAAAAGCCGAACTGATTTTGTGATAAAATGTTGTTATCAACGATAAAGGACATAAGTCGAGTTTTAATGAGTCTCTCAATAATTTTGGAGAGTACCGGTAGTAAGGCAATAGGTCTATAGTTGCAGGCATCAGATTTTTCGCCACCCTTATGAAGAGGAATAATAATGGCTGTCTTTAGGCACTCTGGAAATTTACCTTTTTCGAAGGAATCATTAATTAGTGAGAGGAGGATTTCCAACACATTTTCTGTAAGATTAGAGAAAATTTTTATAGATAGTCCATCAGTACTACAGGATGATTTGCTTTTGATACAATTGATTGTTTGGATAAGTTCAGAGTTATCGACTGGTCGTAAAAAGAATGAATTCGAGACCTGTCTTGAATTAGGAAGATAGGAAATAGGATCTTGTTGCGGCAAAATTGTTGATGTTATATTTTTACTCACATTAACGAAGTAGTCGTTTAGACTTTCAGGATTTGGAAGGGAAAATGATTGAGCTGTGTGAGTTTTATTTCGAAGATCGTTTATTATAGACCAAGTCTCTTTTGCAACACTTTTAGAGCTTCCCAGACGATTTTGATAATAGGCTTTTTTAGCTGACCTGACAAGTTTTAGATATGTTGTCCTGTACTTCATGATATATTCAGTGACAGCAACATTGGTAGTAAATTTCTTGATGTATAGTAGTGAACGCATATTCTTAGCTGATATGCGAATACCTTTCGTAACCCAAGGTTTCCGATGTTTTGGCTTAATAGGAATTAAAGGAAATGCCTTATTGAAGATGTGGAGAAGCTTATCTAGAAAAACACTGAAATTATAGTCCACGTCTATAGAAGGAAATTGCCACTCAGAAGTTAAGCATAAATTTTGGAATTTACGAAAATTCCTGGCGGAAAAAAATCCTACCTAAATGTCGGGTTTTTGAGGAGGGTTTGCCGAAGAAGTTAAACTTCGTACACACTGCTTCATGATCAGATAGTCCCGCATTAATAACTGTAGAGCAGACATCAAGGGATGAGAAATCTGAGACAATATAATCGATTATGGTAGATGTAGTTTTTGTAATCCTTGTAGGAGAATCAACGTGCATTGAGAGACCATACGATTCAAATATGTTTGCCAGGGACACTTGGGTAGCACTAGCAGCAGCATAATTAATGTTAAAATCACCACATAGAATTTTTCTGCTTTTATGAGGCAGGTCATCTAACAAATTTAGCAGGTTCTGAAAAAATAGTTCCACGGTAGAATCAGGTGATCTATAAATGCAAATAATGTAAAGATTAAGATTTTTATTATGAACTAAGGAAAACTCAAAGAAGGATTCACTTAACAAAAAGTCATATTTTGTTACCAGAGAAAAATCATTATTTCTAGAGAGAATCAGGGTGCCTCCATGAGCCGAACTTGGACGATCATACCTGGCAATTGTGGTATATTTTTCTACAAAAAAAGGCTCGTTAACTTCAAGCCAGTGCTCTGTAACCGCAACTATCGGAGGAAATCCTAATTCCTCCAGAAACAAAAACAATTCATCAGTTTTATTTCTTATAGAACGAATATTAATCAGAACCATGCCAAAGTTGTCATCACTAAAATAATTAAAATAATTTGAGGTTTCTAGTCCCTCAGAACACGTCGTGTTGTTTAAAAATTTCGCTTTGGAGAGCCAGTGGAATAATAACTTCGGTGACATTCCCTTGACTTTTGTAGGTGTATAATTCGTTCCGAAGTTAGATAGGACCTATAAGCGGCAAGATCAGCTTCCACTTCAGCTGGACCAATTCCATAGGCATGGTTAAATTCTAGAAGAACTTTTCGTAGTTCTTCAGTCTTAGTAGGTAATCCTTCGGAAGCCAAAAAGAGTTTCACGCTGGTGTTGGTATATCCGTCATAAAATACAGAAGCAGGCTGATCGTGAAGAAAAGCAAGATGTAGTTTAATTGCCTTTAAGATGTCTGGTTCCCTTAATCTTGCAAGAAGATATCGACTGTTCGAGTTATTAGTTAGTCTAACTCTTGGTGGTGTTAAAGGATCCAAATTTATGGATGGTTCCAAAGTATCTTTCTTAACAAAATTGATATGGGAACGGAAAGGCTCTTGAGATTTGCAAATTGTGATGGCCTGCTTGTCTGTAAATATATTGGTGTCTTCAACTTCATTTTTGTTGTTGCTTGGAATGGTAATTGGGTTTTCCAAGCTAACCTGGCTTCTGATGTACTTCGGATTCATATTTTCTTCAGATGAAGTCTTTGGTTCAGAGTGTGGTGATTCTATAGACCATTTAATGTTGACACCAGGTGGCCAAATTTCCTTATTAAATAATAAGTCGATAGATGGTTTGGATTTTATGCCTATTTTGAATGAGGAACCAGTTGCTGTGTTGGAGTCTTTAGGGAGAGCGTAACATCTAATATAATCCTTGATACCTAGCCTCTCTTTAATGTAGTGTACTATTTGTATAGGGGTGTATGCTGCGGTTAAGTTACTGATAACAACAAAATGACACTTATCTTCTGAAACTTTTGACTTTCTTTCTGGACAGGTTTGGAAATGTTGAGGGCCTTCAGTTTGGGTGCTTGAAGTGACATACACTATCTTTTTTTTAGGTACCTCTTTTTCAGTTTGTATAGCAGGTAGTTTGCTGGAAAGATTACTTATCTGATTAGATATTTCGCTGATGTTTTCAGATAGCCTTTGTAATCCCAATTTTATCTCGGATGAATTTGAGTCTTCAACTTGAACCTTAATAGTATCATCGGAACAGCCGAAAAAAACTGACGATATATTGAAGATATCTTGTTGCATTTGCCGTACCGATTTTAAAAGATGTTCAGGATTCATTAGGCTATTTAATTTATGGATCTCGTCAATTTTTTTTTGTAAGGTAATCCAATTTGCCATCGTTTTTGGTTAATAAATCGTATGTCTCTATAAAAACGGGCAAATTATCAGTCAATTTTTTAGTTAGTTGAATTAAGGCATTAAAGTTCTCATGAGGTATCTGATTTTTTGATAGATTTGTTATTTTTTCATTTAAATATCTGAGGCTAGGCGAATCACATAGTTTACAGAAAAATCTTAGATTTGAATTTTTTGGGTCCAGGAGAGTTTTGGTGATGGTCTTGTTGTATCCAGAACAGTGCATACAGAAATTTCGCTGACATTCTCCAAAACAACGAAGCTTATTATATTTGTCATTTTCGGGGAATTCATGTAAACAATTCTCACATTGGTAGTTTGCCATAGTTATGGTCAAGGTCAATTTGCAATATTTAACTGGGTCGTTGATAAACAAAACATAAAATAAATTAAACAAAGCTGGTGCAAAACTTACAGTTTCGTTCACTCCAATAACAATAACAAAATAACAATAACACACTCGTGTATGTCGATCGCTAAACAGAACAAAAACAAAACGTGTTAACACACCGACGATTCAAATACGAATGATCTAATGATTTAAGATCTTATTTTCAGATGCAGGCTGAAATATTTATTCTACATCGCGCTATCGCGATAATAAATGATTTAAGATCTTATTTTCAGATGCAGGCTGAAATATCTATTCTACATCGCGCTATCTGCGCAGTAGATGACACAACACCAATAAACTGAGGGAAGCAGAACTGCTCATAAACCACCTTACTAAGGACGAAAAAGTGCGCGCCTGGATGGGTAAACCTCTGCACGGGCGACATCCCAATGAGGTCAGCCAAGATTATGTCGACAATATAGCGTCGAACTACTGGTTGACATCAGGAAAGATGCTCCCTGAAACGGAGGGTTCATTACTGGCCATTCAGGATCAGGTTATACCAACCAGAAATTACCTGAAATATATCATCAAAGACCCTCATGTTCAAAACGACAGATGCCGATATGGATGTCAAGCTCAAGAAACCATCCAACATCTTACAGGGGGCTGCCAGGTATTTGCTGCAACTGAGTATAAGGAACGGCATGACGCAGTGGGAAAAATCCTTCATCAGCAGATAGCTATCAAGCTGGGTCTTCTCCAAACCGACCATCTCCCATATTATCAATACGTCCCTGAGAGTATGCTTGAGGATGGAAACTACAAGCTATACTGGGACCGCACTGTGCTCACAGACCAAACACTGGCGCATAATAGACCAGATCTCGTATTAGTCAATAAATTAACGAGACAAACAACCCTCATTGATGTGGCGATTCCTAGCAACAATAATCAACGTACTAAATTTACTGAAAAGATCGCTAAGTACAGAGATCTGGAAATTCAAATACTGAGACAATGGAGGATGCAAAGTACCCAGACGATACCGATTATTATGTCTACTACTGGAGTCATTCCGAAGACCCTCCTCGAAAGCATAAAAAAGATGGGTCTTAATGCATAACATCTTTATAAGACCATGCAGAAAGCAGTACTACTCGCAACGGCCAGATGTGTACGAAAATTTTTGGGAGATACATCTGCATACCAAGTCACCTAGGGCTCGATAGCAAGGAAAAAGTCCCACTAGAGCTCAATCCTTTTGATACCGTAGGTATCTGGGATGAGTCAATTTTCCTGTTGTAGGGAGTGTGAGCCGTATGGCTAAAACTGGATTTATGTATATACATTTTTATATATTCTTTCTCTGGTTTTCCGGGTTCGCCTAGAATAATCTTGGTTTTGAGGAAAACTATTATTTTGACGACGTTTCGGTAAGATCACACTTGCCATTATCAAGTCAGGTAGTTCCGCTTCTTGCTGGTGCTTGAAGTAGACTGAATTTTTATTCACGATATGGTTACTTATTAAGTTGATTGTGATGCCTTCCCCGGCCTGCGCGTTCTGGCTCTTGTTATTGGCCCAGTATGTTGGAGGGGCAGGTGGGGTAATAGGCGTCGATGTCGTCGCCTGATTTATTTTGGTCTTTTTCTTCAGTACCGTTTTCCATGTTGTAGGGAGCCGTTAAGCATCATCTTTTTGGTTAAGACTGGATTTTTCCTATTTCTATCGATTTTCTGATTTCAGGTTTTCTTTTAAATTCTATGTTAGTTCATGTCGTCGTTTGGTTCATGTTTATTGTATGTCCTGTAGTTGCGACATGTGGTGCAAGGGATGACGTTGTTTCTTCCCTTTCGATGGCATTTCGGTGTTCTTCTCGTCTAACATGAATTCTTCGGCTGGTCTGCCCGATGTATGACTTTCCACAATCCCCTCATGGAATCTCATCTACTCCTTGGTTTTCTAATGATATTTTGGTTTTTGCCGTGGGTAAAATAGATGAGATTTTTCTGTCCGTATTAAATATCGTTCCTATTTTGTGTTTTCTCAGCACTCTCCCTATTTTCTCTGTTGTACCCTTCACATATGGCAGAATAGTTTTACCTATCGATTTTTTGTCTTCTGTTGGGTCTTTAACACTTCTCTGAGAATTTTGAGCTTTTTCGTGGTGTGAGAAGCCGTTTTTCTTAACGCTGCAGTGTTTTCACATTATGCATTTTTTCATTTTGATATTCTTGGTCTGCCAGACTTTCGGATATTGTAATCAAGGTTTTGATGACTGAATGTAATTGTGCAGGATGGTGATATAAAATAGCACTTAGATATCTGTCGGTATGTGTCGGTTTCCGATAAACTGTATGGCATATGTGTCCGTCTTGTTTCTTTACTATTAACACATCTAAGAATGGTATTTGATCGTTTTCTTCCAGTTCCATAGTAAACTGAATTTTATGATGAATATTGTTGATGTGTTCTAAAAATGCCTTTATTTTTTCTTCTCCGTGGGTCCAGATGATCAAAGTGTCATCCAAGTATCTAAGCCAAAGTTTAGGTTTGTATTCAGCTGTTTCTATCGCCAGCTGTTCTATTTCCTTTATAAACAAGTTCGCTATTACTGGTGACAGTGAATAACCCATAGGTGCTCCCTTAAATTGTTTATATCTTTGTTCTTTACATGGCCACTTTGTCCATTAGGCAATATAGGCAGTTGCCTAGGGCGGCAAATTATGAGAGGGCGGACAAAATGCAGTACAAAAAATTGTACATGTTTGAAGGGCGTCAATTGACCTAAATGCGGCCCTGGTTCCTTATAGAGGAAATATGTATTATTTAAGCAGTTTGGTTAGGTTTAGAGTATCCGGTGGTATTGAATACTTTCTGCTTATGATGTACAGCGATTCTTCTATGGGAACATTCGTGAAAAGTGAGACCACATCGAAGCTGACTAGCAAATGTCCCGGCTCAAGAGTCACACCTTTTATACGCCCGATGAAGTCGCTCGCGTTCTTGACGTAAGAATCCGCTTCCGAATTTTTATATGTATATGTGTATGTGTATGTATAAATATTTTATGTATACTGTGTAGGCCCTAGATATCGCAGACTACCCAGCTATGATCCCAAAGCCGCGTTAGCGGTATAAAACGGGAGACTAATATTATATTTATACAGTGCACTGGAATAAGTGATAACCCCCTTATTAACTTATTTATTTCTAGCACATAAGCAAAACGCTCGGACAGGTCGATTTTTAAAATAATCATAGTATATTATAGAATCAATGTTTCGACCTTTACGCGGTCCCTCTTCAGGTGACAGGCATAACTTCGATTTTTTAAATGGGAAAGTACAAGTGAAGGTGCAACCAATGAAAATGCACGTGATGAAATAGAAATAACTGAGGGAAACATAGCTTCCGTAACTGAAGAAGATGAAAAAACATGTAACGGCAGCTCTATTCCAGTTCAAGAAGTTAAAGAACCAGAAACCGAAACTAAGTTAGAAATTCAGGTTAAAGATAAATTGAAATTGAGAAATTAAAAAAGATTGGCTAATGTATTCTCCCTCAAATGGAATATCGTATTTTGTGTTTGTTCAGTCCGTGTACAACTTTTTTTCAGCCTCTACCCAGCGTTGGGAAGTTATGATCAAATGCTTAAATGAAACTCCACTAAGCGATATTATTCACCACTATCTAGAGCTTAAAAGAACAAGCAGCACAAAATGGACTGCAAGGACACATGCAACAAGACCTTTGTCTAAAGGTAACAACGCTTTCAAATCTGCTCTTCATACTCTTGTTGAAGACTCTAATCAGAAAGCTGAAACAATTCATGCGGCTAAGTGTTTCTTGAAAGAAATGTCAAAACAGAAAAATTCATAATGAATGAGTTTTGGGCAACAATTTTAGAACTCATCAACGCTGTCAGAGAGAAGAGATTGAACTTGAAACTGCAGTTCAGCTTCTAAAATGACTTTTGGAGTTCTTAAAATCCCAAAGAGATAATTTTGCTTACTACGAGCAGAAGGTCTGCGATCTACAATACTCTGAATATACCGACGAGAGCAAACAGACGCGAGCAAGAAAACTACATTTTGATGATGCTAATTCCAATGAAGTTTTTCTACAGAGTGGAGAAAAGTTAGAGGTTGAAACGAATCTACCAATTTTGGATAAGGTAATTATTGAGCTGAGTCGTCAGTTGACAGCGCATGAGTCAGTAACTTAGTATATGGTGTTTTGTGTGTGTGTGTGTGTTCACAAAGAGGGGATGGCATTAGATAAACTTTTTGCCACAGATATTTGAAAGTTGAAGATTGAAGATGTCATATTAAATTTTTATTTTAGAATCTTTAAGAAATTGTATGATAATATCATTAATAGTTTTGGTATTGAAGCTTAGTAGATGTGAAATATTCAGCGGTAAACTTACATTCCGCTCCTGAAGTCTAGCAATTAGTGCTTTCGTATGGTTTTTATTAAGTTCACAATTAAAGATTATATGATTTAAATCTGCAGTAGAGTAGTTATCACATGAACAGAGAGAGTTGATACGCATTCCTATTTTAGCTAAATGTGCAGGAAAATTGCCATGGTTTAATCTTAAGCGACTTAGGGATGTGGAATAAAATCGAGTAACGTGATAATCAAATATATGTGGGATATTTTGCGGAAGTTGTGGGTGTATGTTAGTGTATGGATTCCTCGAAGTTTGTACAAACTTAAGCCAAATAGTTTCCCATTTTTTTCTTATTTTTTTATGCAATTCGGGAATGTAATCGCTGGAGATTGTTAAATCTACTATTTCATTTAAAGTTGCTGAATTCTTTGCCATTTCATCCACTATCTCATTTTCTTTGATTCCGGCATGTCCTTTTACCCAGATAAAGACCAAGTCACTGCTATTATTTTTAAATCGAGTGATTGTCTTTCTAATATGGCATAACAACTCATTGTTGTGTTTTTTGGTTATTGGTTGCGATATTGCCTCAAGAGCAGATAAAGAATCTGATAGTATAACCGTGTCTCCAAAGTTCTGTTCAACCGCGTAAGTTAGGGCTCTTTCAATAGCATAAAGTTCGGCAGTGAAGATAGATGTACATTTAGGTAGTCTAAAAGAATTACCACTTTTTATATTAGAAACATAATAAGCGCTACCTACACTATTACATGTTTTTGAACCATCTGTATAGATGTATTTATAATTAGAAAATTCAGATAAGATTAATTTTACAATTTTATTGTTTTGGCATGGTAAGTTTCTGTATGTAGGTTTTATGATCTTTGGAAAGATTGCGATTTCCTCAATAGAAAGGTTATATATGGGTAATATTTGTTTAGTGTTAATGCTAAAGTTGTTAGTTTCTAGATAAGCATCTGTAAGAGGGGGAGAAGTTTTAATTCTCCAATAAGAATTTGTTAAGTTATATTCAGTGAGACTGTTAATTTTACTTAATAATTTATGTGAGTCTAAAGTCCTGGTCTTTAATAGAAACTTATTAGACAAGAATTCTCTTCTAAGGTTTAGAGGAGGTTCCTGCGCTTCTGCTAGAATTGCAGCACATGGCGTTGACTTAAACGCACTAATACATATACGTATTGCCTTATACTGAATATGAAAACTGTGTGTTTTTCCAAAACTGAGTGATACTCAAATAAAGGAATGTGCTTTAAAACTACATGAAAACTATATAGTCGAGGAAATAAAGCTGAAAAAACTGGCAAAACTTCGCAATTTTTTCGTCCAGCATCGATTTCTACAAAAATTTGGGATTAGGCTCATTACACCCTCTGGTTCATTTTCTATATTGAGCCGTTGTACGCTTTTGGTTTTTTAAGGGTGAAAACTACCCCTAATTATAAAAAATTATAAAATAACATTTTAAACTTTAATATTGTCAACATTTGGTTCTTATTAGTTACATAATGATTGTTTTATGCTTTAAGATATACTATCATAATATTTCAACCCTTAAAACCACCCTTGTTGGAGCTATATATAAAAATATACTTATATAAAAATTTACTTATCCTAAAAGAATAATTTCGGCTTGCATCAATTAACATAAGAATTTGGGATTAGGATCATATCGCCCAGTACTTCATATTCTATATCATGCTTAATTGAGCGTTGATGAGGGCGTTGATTATTTTTAGGGGTGTAGACTACCCACTATTGTCAAAAATTATATAAAAACATTGTAAACTTTAATATTGGTAAAAGGACATCGCACACATCTTATGGAAAATTTAATGTCATTCAAAATCAATAAAACTTACATGAATAGATTCGTTTCAATGTAACGGTCACTTATTATTATTGCGCCAACTCTGAATTTTCAGTAATAAGAGCAGGAATTGATATAAATTAATCTGAAATCAAATGGGTAGGTACATAAGTTAGAGAGAGAAAAAATATTTTAAGATATCCAAATTATCGGGAGTTCATAAATCTTCTAAGATTATTAAGCCTCTTACCTTGTAAATCATAAATGACAACGCACTTCCAGTGACGCACCGTAAAACAAGGGTATTTAACGCACTAATGAGAATTTAACAGAATTTTATTTAATTAACACTATTGAATTACGACTTAAATTGCATTCTACTGTGTTTTAGCATTATCGATCAATTAAAAGAAAATTAGGCAAATCGTTTGCTTTAGAAAGAATCAAAAGTTTTTGTCACTAGTCAACTTTATCTGGTAATTATTGTAAACTAGTAACTATTATAAAGGGTCGTTAGGTTCCGCCAAATGGTTAGTTTTTGTCGAACTGTTGTTCTACTATTAACTATTTTAATTAGTGAAAATGCAGTGTTATATTTGTGATGTTCGAGTTCGTGCTAGAGGTTTTCGTCGAGTTGAGAACTTAGATAATCTTCCACCAAGATTTCAGGAGATTGCATTGGGTCGCCGCATGAACAACAATCTACCGGAAGCCAATTTTGATATTGGGATTGTGATTCACATAAACTGCTACAGATACATCATTGAAGAAATTGAACAAAGTAATGATGATAATGTGAATGCTTGTAGATTCAAGTGTGTATTACAAAGAAATAATTTATGTTTTGTATGTGATAGAGCTAGAAATCTTGAACGTTTGTCATTAGAAGCTAGAGTAGATATCTACATGAAACGAGAGATTTTTGTAGGAAAGGGTGCTTTATGTTGCAGTGATCACATAAATGATGACAGTATGCTAGATCATAATATATTAGAGAATTTGCGTGGTAATATGCGTAATGTTAACTTAAGTCCGAAAGAAGTTTCAGAGTGGTTTCAAGCGTTACGTCTGACAGCAATTGAAAATACTACTAATCGTTTCGAGACAGACACGGGTATTCAAGAGGACGACTTCAAAGCATTGACAAACTTAAGCAAAAATAATTTTCAAGATCTTTATACTAATTGCGATGAGGTCGTAGTTTATGATAGAACTAGAGTTATTACTAAAAAGGTTTTAATTACATTTCTTATGAAATTAAAATACAATTTAAGTGACGATTTATTAAAAATTTTGTGCTTATATTCTAGCAGATCCAACGTTAGTCTGACAATAACTGCAGTACGTACAAGTCTTTGTCAACGATTTATTAGAGAAAATCGGGGTTTAGAAGCAATTGGTCGCCAAGAATTTATTAGAACCCATGTTACAGATTTTGCTAACTCTTTGTACAATCCGAATCCTGACAATCCTCAAGCTATTATTTACATAGATGGAACCTATCTCAAAATTCCCAAATCGTCTAATTGTCGAAGTCTTCGCCAAACTTACTGTCTACATAAGGGTTATCATTTAATCAAACCTGTTTTAATAGTCGGACCTGACGGATATATTTTAAACGTACAAGGCCCCTATTTTTCTGATTCAAGAAATAACGATGCTGCAATTTTACAACATCACCTTGAAGCTGAGGAACAAGACGAAGTAAATAACTTGCGTAACTGGCTGCAACCAAATGATATTGTAATTGTAGATAGAGGCTATCGTGATTCTATTCATTTATTAAATTATTTAGGCCTAGAATGTCATATGCCACCACTTCTACCAAGAGGACAAAGACAGTTGTCTACTGAAGATGCTAATAAAGCGCGATTAATTACTAAAACAAGATGGATAGTTGAAGCTCGGAATGGACATTTAAAAAGTATTTTTAAATTGTTTTGTGGATTAATACCGGTCCATCATGTGCCTAATATTAGAATGTTTTTAAAAATTGGGTGCAGTTTAATTAATAAATATTTTCCACCTATTCAAATGCAAGGTGCAACTGCAGAATTGGCAGAAACAATGCAGGAATTGGCTGCATATGAAAATGTCGTAAAAGCTCGTGTTGAAGTTGAGCGTTTGGACTTACAACGTATTCAAGACGATGCATGGGTGAATTTAGATGAACTTATTTTACCAGAATTTCCCATTTTGTCGTTACAACAGATTAGAGATTTGACTATTGGAATCTACCAAGTAAAACTTGCACCCAGTTACATTCAAGATAAATTACAGAGAGAAAACATTGAACATTTTACATTTCAAGCACTTTTAGAAGAACAGGGTCTTCTTAGAGCTCGTTTTTACTCTAGATTTCGTCAGGCGACTAAACATCAATAATTATGGATAGCTTTTCAACCACTCCATCTAGAAAATGACGGTGACAATATACCAATCGACGGCTACTACTGCACTTGTAAAACTGATGCACGAACTCTTGGATGCTGTGCTCATGTTGCAAGTGTATTATGGCATCTAGGGTATGCAAGGCATGACGCAAATGTAAGGCATCCATCAACAGTTATTACATTCTGTCTGAGACGCTCCTAATAGAGACGTGCATTTGAATCAGTAATTGTTGACTTTTTGAATACCACAACTTGGTTTTCAATTTTTTTATATATATTTTTAATAATTAATGACAACATGGATTAGGCCTAATGGGGAAACCATGCAAAAAAACGCGCCTTGCATTTTACCTCAATGGTGGTGGGGAAATGAAATGCATTATTTAATCGAAATTAGTTACAGATTTTATGCATACTTACCATACATAAATAATAAAAAATGATTAGTATTGCACAACATTTACACAGACGAACCACTCACTAATGAATGCATTATTTAATCGAAATTAGTTACAGATCTTATGTATACTTACCATACATAAATAATAAAAAATTGATTAGTATTCCACAACATTTAAACAGGCGAACCACTCACCATTGATAATTTTTAACTAACGCCTATGCAATAATTAAATATTTGGTGAGAAGTAGGAAAGTAGAAATAGTTTCACTAATCCGCTTTTAGGACCCGCTGGGTTTAAGCTGCTTTGAATAGCACCCTGAGTAATAGTGATTGTATCTGACATTTTTATGAACTCCCAAAATATGATTTTGATAAACTTTAATTGCAATTTGCGCCGTAATTAATCATAATTAAGAGTTGGCGCAATGATAAGATTTGATCGTTAATTTAAAACGAATCTATTCGTATAAATTTTATTAAATTTGAATGACATTATATTTTCCATAAGATGTGTGCGATGTCCTTCGGTTTTGATTGGTTAAATAATGATTGTTTTATGCTTTAGGATATAATATCATAATATTTAAACCCTTAAAAAACATCTTTAATACCATTACAGTTTTTATAAGTAGATATTTTAATAGATCTATACAGAAAAAAAGTAGAATTAAAGAATTACAAAAACATTTATTTACACAAAAATACGAATGTACAAATATGTACAAATACAAATACAAATAGTTTTTTAGTCATCTTCCAGTATACGAACCGGTTCTGTGGTATTATACATACATTGAGAATTATCCATAAGCGGACTATCCGAATTTTTCGAAAAAAAAAATCGTTTTATAAACATAGCTCCTTCATTTTTGGCGATAAAAAGTTTTTTCAAAAATGACTTTGTAGGATATTTGAAGAGTTATCAGACTGTGTAAACTAAATACCGTAAGATCCCTTAGTTTTTAATTAGGGTGGGTTTAAAGGGCTCGAACAAGGGGGTGTTTGCTCGTAAATAGACGTTTTAAACAGCTATATCTCGCTAAATGTTTACTGTAATGAAAATCTATGCACAGGGAAATTTTAGTTATTAAAAAGGCTACAATTTAATAGTCTATCATTTTTTTCGTATCTTCAGTAGTTTCGGAGATATTTTGAAGTAAATGGTGAAAAATGGAAAATTCCAAAAAATAAATGTTTCTTTAAATTCCAATTTTTCTAAAATTAGGCCTTTAAATAGGTTAAACTTCTTCGGTGAATTGATAATACAAATATAAAAGGAATTACAGAAAGGTGAAGACCAATTTTTAATTAGGAGTGTAGTTAGGGGGTTGTTTTCACTGTTTTTTTCATAGAGAAACGCAGGTACCGACCTTTTTTTGATCATAAGTCACTTAATTTTATGGCTAGAAACTTTTTATTATTATTTTTTGAAAGGCCCAACTGTATACTTGAAAAAAGGTTATTCAAGTTTTTCTCGAAAAATGCAAAGTTTTTCAGTTATTTTACTTTGAATATTTCAAATTATGCATTTGACGAAAAAAGCTAACTTTTAACATGCCGTATCTCTGTTTGTATCGGTCTTGAAGATATTACAGAAAAAAAAAATTGGTTTGTGTTACTAAAAGATACAATTTTGATATCTACAGTTTAATGCATATTTTTCGAGGTATTCTCAAAAAAGCCTCTAAAAAAGTCGATTCTTTCATCGAAAAACTGTTAATTTCAAGCGCGAATAACTCGAAAAATATTAGTTTTACAAAGAAAATGTAAAAATAATTTTTTTCTTAGAATCAATTTTTACATCGGTTTACATGGTTAAAATGTAATAAAAAATTCCCGCCCCCGAGATGGGGTGGCAACCACCCCCAAGGTTTTAGCGTACAGCGGCATGATGTAGAAAATGATCCTTGGACTATTCCCTACCTTCTGTGAAAATTTCAAGTAAATCCATGCTGGACGAAAAAATTGCGAGCCAAAATGCTTCATTTCCTCGACTAATACTGATTATATTGAACCTGAAATTTAAGATGAACTATTACAGTTCAAATATTTTATAGTCCATCTTCAGGACTGGTAGCGAAAACAATGTATTCCTGCTTCATAGTCTTTTTGGGTTCAAATAGAAATTTCGAAATTTGTCAGTAGCTTGTAAGATTTATCTTACGCTAATGATTACAAATACAACAGGTGAACGATCATTTAAAAAAATAAAAATTATTAAAAACTGTCACCTTTCGACAGTGGCACAAAATAGACTTAACTAGCATTTCCCTCAATTATGGCTATTGAGAATGATGTGCTAGAAAATTTGGAAGTTGAGGATATTTTAAGTAGTTTTGTTTCTATTAAACTCAGAAAAGTTGCTTCATATGTAATTATAAGGCTTTGAAAACTCAAACTAAATTTAATCCGTAATTATTTATTATTACATAATTATGTAATAAGTACATAATAGTATATTATTTAACGAGCATGTAATAATGGGTATTACTCACGATGATGAAGTTTGCGACACGGGCCGAAGGCGAGTGTCGTTATTCATCAGAGTGAGTATTAGGCATTACATGTGAGTAGAATACCATACTTTTTCTACGACTTTTTTTTTATTATTAGATAAATTATTATACTTTAAAATGAATCATTCGTTTATTGATAACTATAACAAAACAACTAAAATAATTTTTTATTGCCAAATTTAAGCAACATTATATAAATAATCAATTTCTTGACTATTTCTTTGTTTTCTTCAATCAACACGTTTTACAAAATGAAACAAAAATTTAAGTTTAAGTCTACAAAATGTCCACTAATATATCAAAGGAATACCTCTCATAGATGGAG
The DNA here is from genome assembly GCF_917563875.1 of Diabrotica virgifera virgifera. Classification (NCBI taxonomy): domain Eukaryota; kingdom Metazoa; phylum Arthropoda; class Insecta; order Coleoptera; family Chrysomelidae; genus Diabrotica; species Diabrotica virgifera. The sequence continues at coordinate 7,224,009 of NC_065450.1, forward strand.
GGGTTATCCGAGGTTTTGGAGGGAAAAGAAAAGTTTCTTAAGGACTTCCTAGCTTGGGTTACCTAGGGGCCTCAAGACTCTTAATCCGGGACTGACACTGACAACTATCTGAACATGTAGTCAAAGTTGACGTAAACTGGAAAGTATGTATATCAGCTTAGGAATTACGAACACTCGATACGAATCGTATCCGCCATGTTTTACCATAAGGCGCTATGGTAAAACATGGCGGATACGATTCGTATCGAGTGTTCGTAATCCCACTGCTGAATTAATAAGAGATATGCACTGTATAACAATCTCTGTCGTTCAGAGCCACCTATGGTGACAATAATTGTGGATCACACGTTATTTTACGCCATTAAGCTTTTTCTCATGAGCATGTTTCAGTGCGTCACAGTTTTTCGATTCCTTTCTAACGCATTAACTTGTATATGACAGAAAAAAGGCACGTCGGTGATTACTTTGGTAATTATTCTAGTTCGGTGATTATTCTAGTTGTCGATAGATGGCGCTATAATAGAAAAAAAATTATTTACTAATTATATAATATATCTACGAATATAATCTGTACAATTTATAAGACTATAGAAATCAAAGAAAATGCCATTTTATAAATGCAATAAAGACAATTGATTTGTTTTTATGCCCAATTGCAAATAAAATTTGACAACTGTCAGATTTAACTAAAATGTCATGTTAGAATAAAAATGTTATAAATGTATATTATCACGTACTTACCTTTTTTTCTATCATTTGTGACGCACTGAAAAATCCTCATGAAAAGAACCATACCTGGATACGCTAAAGTCTAAAGGAACGGCCACTTGACAATTAGTATAGTATAGTTGATCCAAAAGATGGCATAACCCAGACATCCAAAGTGAAAGTTATCCTTCAACACCAAATTGTTCTATATGGTCCACACAATGTCCAGAAAAAAGTCACACCACCATTTTGAGCGTCGGGTTTGGGGGGGGGGGGGAGAGGGGGAAGAAATCGGTAAATTCGTAGTTTTTTAAGTTTTTCGCCAATATTTCTAAAACTATGCGGTTTAGCATGAACTATCCTTTATACAAAATTGTTCTACATTAAATTTGAAATAAAAAAGGCCCTATGCATAATCTTTCTAAAATGAATGGTTCCAAAGTTACGGAGGTAGTATAGTATAACTGGTCCAAAAAAAGGCCTAACCCAAACATCCAAAGTAAAAGTTTTCCTCCAACACCAAAATGTTCTATATAGTCCACATATTGTTCAGTAAAAAGTTACACAATTTTGAGCGTCCGGTTTGGGAGGGAGATGGGAGAGAAGCCGGTAAATTAGTAGTTTTTTTACGTTTTTCGTCAATATTTCTAAAACTATGCTTAGCGTAAACAATGCTATATACAAAAATGTTCTACATGAAATTTGAAACAAAAAATGATTTATACAAAATTGTTATAAAATCAACGATTCCTGAGTTACGGAGGGTGAAAAATCGAGGTTTTCGATACTTATTATATTTTTTGGGCAATATTTATGATATAACTATACCAAAAACCCAGACATCCAAAGTGAAAGTTATCTTCCAGCACCAAATTGTTCTATATGGTCCACATAATTTTCAGAAAAAAGTCACACCATTTTGAGCGTCGGGTTTGGGGGGGAGAGGGGGGAGAAATCGGTAAATATAAAAAGTATCGAAAACCTCCACTTTTCACCCTCCGTAACTCTGGAACCGTTGATTTTATAACAATTATGTATAGAACCTATTTTGTTCTAAATTTTATGCAGAATATTTTTCTATAGAACATTCCTTACGCTAAAGCATAGTTTTAGAAATATTTACGAAAAACGTAAAAAAACTACTAATTTGCCGACTTCTCCCCTATCTTCCCCTCAAACCGGACGCTCAAAATGTTTTAACTTTTTACTGAACAATATGTGGACCATATGGAACAAATTGGTGTTGAAGGAAAACTTTTACTTTGGATGTCTGGGTTAGGCCTTTTTTTGGACCAATTATACTATACTACCTCCGTAACTTTGGAACCGTTCATTTTAGAAGGGTTATGCATAGGGCCTTTTTTATTTCAAATTTAATGTAGAACAATTTTGTGTAAAGGGTTGTTCATGCTAAGCCGCTTAGTTTTAGAAATATTGACGAAAAACCTAAAAAACTACGAATTTGCAGATTTCTCCCCCTTCTCCCCCCCAAACCCGACGCTCAAAATGGTGTGACTTTTTTCTGAACATTATGTGGACCATATAGAACAATTTGGTGTTGAAGGATAACTTTCACTTTGGATGTCTGGGTTCGGGTCTAACTATACCATACTAAATATTTATATTTTTTCTCCAGGCCAGATTGATTACCTGATTTGCAATTCTTACTTATTATGGTGTAGTTTAGATATTCCACGTGGAATGTTTAATTATGCAAAATGGGAAAAGTTGCAATATTACCCGATTCATAAATTTAAAATAATTTACATATTGGAAAATTAATGTTTTCTTTTATAATACTAGCGATAAAAATAGTCATTTATAGTCAATAAGAGTTGGACTAATAGGTACCTACAAAAATGTTTAAAGATTAATACATTTGCATATTCGCATATTTGCCTAAGTCTATTTATGATAATGTATGATTATTAGTGTTCGTCCTTGACTGCGTTATGGTCTCTTTGGATACCTATTTATCATTAAATAAATCAGACTACTATCTAAGTTCATTAAAGGAATATCCCGCTTTAAGGAATAGAAATTTGGAGTCCCTAAACATTTATAGTAGCAACCAATGATCGGTTATTAGAATATCCCGGTTATAGGAATACTTTTACTTGGCAAAAAGGCTATTTCAATAAGCAGGTTCGACTGTATTTCTCGTTTTACGCTGTTCTCCCGTTCGTTTCGACAAACATGACAACTTTCGGTTATTGGAGTAGATCCACGAATGCTGTGAGATACTTGACGAGGAGTTTTTACAGCAGTTTTTTTATGCTCTGTTTCGACCAAGGACCATCTTTTACAGCACTACGAAAAAAATGACTTCTCATCATCATCCGGTTTTTTACTTTGAGATTGAAATGAAGGCAACCAAATATATTTAGAATCTTCTTCTTCTTCCTCTTTATAAGCAATTCTGCTTGTTCATTGGCGGATTGATACCTCTATGGAAGGTTGTCACTCCATATTTTGCGCGGTCAGCCGATACTTCTTCTGCCGATTGGTGATTTATCTCGTGCTATTTTGACCACACGTGTCTCCCCGATTCTGGTTATGTGGTTGTTCCATTATTTTTTTCTATTTAGTGTCAATTCGTTTATACACTCTACGTTATATTGTTTTCTAATATCCTCTCCTCTTTCGATCTCTCAGTGTATTTCCTGTAATTCTTCTCAGTACTCTCATCTCTGCCGTTTCCAGTAGTCTTTGTGTTGTGGCTGTATCGGGTCTTGTTTCATTATTGGTCTTACACTGGCTTTATAAATTCTTGACTTCATCTCAGTGTTAATATGTCGGTTTCGCCATATAGTGTTACTAAGGCATCCTGCCAATCTATTTGCTTTTTTACTTGATCTACTTGCTTGTCATATTTAGAATGATCCTACAAAAATTTTCTGCGTTAGTCCTTTGGTATTTGTAATGGATTATGCTTTCGATGTATAATGCATCATGGTAAGCCAGTGACGTCACTCATATTATATAAAAAAGGCCAAAGCCAACGCAATGTTCGACATAAAATGCTGGGTGGGTATACGGTCAAATACTCACCCAGCATTTTATCCATGTTATCAATCCCGCTTTGGTTTTATTGTATGTGTGAATAATTTGCGGCTTCGCTACTTCACTGTCTTCTACTTTTCCTGTCATATGCATGGACGAGGGTAACACTACTGCTTTGTTTTTCTTTGGCACATATAAGAGCATACAGTAGCATCATGATTGTATGCAAAACTGGTAAAAAAGTTATTCGTGGTAAAATTCTGGTATAACCTTCATAAGATGTGCCCAGGTCCAAAATTGTTTGTTCTCCAACGTTAACTTGTCTATCGTTAACTTATCTACCATTAAGAGGCCTAGGCCTAAACGGGGAATAAATAATGTGTCTTTATTCAAGATATAGTGGCAGATACTCCATAATCCACACCTCAAAAAAGTTTGCTTTGTTATTTCTATGTACACCTCTTTTGTCTCCATTTTGGTAAAGTAGATGTATAATCACTATTATTCATATAATAATTTTTAGGTATACACGTAATGGCAAACACCAAACAAACAAATGGGGATGAGATCTACGTTTCCAATTGAAATACAATACAATGCTACTCTTCCTAGAATTTGTGTACGACCAATATTTTCAAGTTTATCGTTGTAGGAATTTCAATAATTTATGATAGATAAGAGCGGTCACGTCATGTCATAGCGGCTTCTAATCTTTGTTTTAAATCCGTACAAGAACGAATTGCCGAATATTATTATTTATTTATTGCAATATTCAACAATTTGTTTGGTATCAGTTATGCTAGTAATAAATAATATTATCTTAAAATTTACATATTGTATTAACGAATTTTTAAGAAAATTTATAACAGGTACAATTGTACCTATGGCGTCTGTTAAGGCCTATTTCATAACGGTGTAAAATTATGCCGCTCGACAAAGGTTAAGGTACTGAAGTGACGTAAATCCACTCTGGATGCGTGAAAACTACACTTGAAGACCACAAAAATTAAATGTATGTATGGTAAAGTAGGTACTCAGTTAATTGGGCCATTTTTTACCGAAGGAAATTTAACGTCAGATAGTCACGAAATGTTACTTAGAAATGAAATTGTAACTACACTGAGAAACTTGTTTGGGATCAGTTTTAATCAGATATGGTTTCGGCAAGATAGAGCTCCAACTCATTTTGGTGTAAATGTTAGGCGTTATGTAGATGAGATATTTCCCGGACGATGGATTGGTAGACGAGGTAGAATTGAATGGCCTCCACGTTCACCTGATTTCAATCCTAAAGATTATTTTTATTGGGGATACTTGAAAAATTTAGTTTACAAAACTAAACCAGAAAGTCTTGCAGATGTACAAGAATTCATCTGTACTCATTAGATATCTTTTAAAAACACCCTTTAATTATCCACGCTAATTTCTTTCGGTTATTTAAATGTCATCATAAACAATTCCAACCTTCTTTCGTTACATAAACATTGTTGACCTAGATCGTGAGGTGTAATTATACATACAGCCACTATAAACACTTTTCAGGGTCGACGCTGACTTTGCACTTTTAAATATATTTATACAACCAAAACATAATGAGGGAATCCTCATTACACATTCCACATTCGTCATTCTATTTTATTAGATGTAAGATTATTCACATTAAAAGATAGTGTCATCTACACTCCGCGAGACGAAGTTACGTAGGTTGCTACCAGCTTATACTCATGCGAGTATAATAAAACAACTTCAACAGTGAAACGACTATTAATCATTCCACCCCTCGGATAAGGGTTAACCACCCTTATCGGGAGAAGATAGCCCTAGTAATCCTGGACTATCATATGGCGATCCTGCCAGGATTACAACGGAATAGACCTACCTATAGCATATGCATCAAGAAGTTTTAGTAAAGGAGAATGTAATAAACCTATAATCGTTAAGGAATTACTAGCGATTCATTGGGGAATTAATCATTTTAAATGTTATCTATATGGAGCACCAACATTCAAAGTAAAAACAGACCATAAACCTTTGACACACCTATTTGCAATGAAAGAACCAACCTCAAAACTCACGAGGATCAGATTAGACCTAGAAGAATATGACTTCGAAATAGAGTATATAACAGGGAAAAGTAACTACGCAGACAGCCTTTCAAGAATAACATTGCATCAACTAAAGAACCTATACATAGACAACACCCATATACTAGCTATAACAAGAGCTCAAGCAAGAGAAAAGGAGAAGGAAGCAAGACAAACAAAGGCTGAAAGTGAACTCGCACTACAGCCAGAAGCCACCAAACAGACAGTAAGGAAGGTACTAAATAATTTAGAGGCGCATAGACTACCAATTTTGTCCTTTGGAGCAGAACTAATCTCACCAAGACTGAGCATTAGGGCCAAAAACAAAATAAAATGCAGCAAAAGCATAGCCACAGGATTGGATCATTTCGATTTAAACCAAGCGTTGGCACAGCTTGATAAGCTGGCGGTAGAGAATGCAGTACGTAAAGTAAAGATATACGTAAATGATATTATTTTTAAATTGTGCACAATTGATGAATTTATTAAAGAAGGAAATAAAAAATTGAAGAATATAGAAATATACATATGTGAAGTACCAGAAACAATAAAAGATGACAAAGAAAAACACAGATTAATAGAAGAATACCATAATCACCCGATGTTCGGAGGACATGTAGGGAATAATAGACTAATAAAGAAGCTAAAGGCAAGATTCCGATGGAAAAATTTGGAAAAAGACGTAAGAAAATACGTTAAACAATGCCACAAATGTCAAATTAACAAACCGAAAAGAACACATGTCGAAGAGTTCGTGATATCGGACACATCTTCCAAACCATGGGACATAGTATACATAGATACAATAAGTCCATTCACTAGAAGTAATGAAGGTAATAGATACTGTATCACAATGTTGTGTGAACTGACAAAATACGCGGTCAGCATACCAGTGTGCAATAAAGAAGCAGAGACAATAGCAAGAGGAATCTTTGATCATTTCATACCAACATACGGACTCATGAAGCAAATAAGAACAGACCAAGGCACAGAGTATAAGAACGAAGTAATGCAGGAATTAACAAAGCTATTAAAAATAGAGCACCACTTTTCAACGGCATACCACCCACAGTCCATTGGAAGTTGCGAAAAACTACACAGAACGTTGAACGAGTACGTAAGAGCATTCATAGACGAAGACAGAGAAAATTGGGATGTGTGTTGCAGAATGTTCACATACTGCTACAATACAACCCCTAACGCGTATCATGGATACACACCGTTCGAACTGCTATATGGCAGGAAGGTTAACCTACCGGAAGACCTTACACAGGAGATTCAACCATGTTACAATATAGATGCCTACTACAATGAGTTACGATACAAACTACAAAGCGCACACGAGAGAGCCAGAACCTTCTTATTAAAACACAAAAAAGAGCGGCAAGAAAAGAATAAGCTCAAAGCAACACCTCAAAACTTTAAAATAGGAGACCTAGTCCTGGTAAAAAGGGAAGAGAATGGTAAGTTTGATAGTCTTTATGTAGGTCCTTTCACAATAACAGAAGTAAATAACGTTAATTGTAAAATCAGAATAGAAAACAATAAAATCAAGGAAATACATAAGAATAGATTATATGCTTACAATCCGAAAACACAGTGAGTGACAAGTGTGATGAAACAATGTTGTTAAACGAACATTTTTATTTTTATTTATGTATTTACGTAGTTTTAGGAAGTTTGTATATAAAATAAATTTTTTGTATTGATTACAACACAGTATGGGTTGGTAGCACTACTTGCAAAATTTTCTGCCCGTAGTCAGAAAATTCTTAGGAGGGAAAGGTGTACAAGAATTTATCTGTACTCATTAGATATCTTTTAAAAACACCCTTTAATTATCCACGCTAATTTCTTTCGGTTATTTAAATGTCATCATAAACAATTCCTTCTTCTTTCGTTACATAAACATTGTTGACCTAGATCGTGAGGTGTAATTATACATACAGCCACTATAAACACTTTTCAGGGTCGACGCTGACTTTGTACTTTTAAATATATTTATACAACCAAAACATAATAAGGGAATCCTCATTACACATTCCACATTCGTCATTCTATTTTATTAGATGTAAGATTATTCACATTAAAAGATAGTGTCATCTACACTCCGCGAGACGAAGTTACGTAGGTTGCTACCAGCTTATACTCATGCGAGTATAATAAAACAACTTCAACAGTGAAACGACTATTAATCATTCCACCCCTCGGATAAGGGTTAACCACCCTTATCGGGAGAAGATAGCCCTAGTAATCCTGGACTATCATACAGAGCTAAGGCAACGAATATTATAGATGAATCTCGAATAATTTCTAGACAATCATGGAGAAATGTGGTAGACGCATTCTACCATCGATTAGGGTACTGTCAACTCACAAATGGAGCACATTTTGAACACTTGGTAAAGTAACCATTATGTTAAAAAATGTTGTAATCTATCAATTATTGTAACGATTTAATGAAGTTGAAAATAGTTAGTATTAAAAAATTTATTGAGACAATTAGGCGTTGCCAGACTTCTGTTTTATGTATTTAAGACCTTAAAAATATTGTAATCTATCAATTTTTACGTTTTAATGTAGTTGAAAATAGTTAGTATTAAAAAATTATTTAGACAATTAGGCGTTGCCAGACTTCTGTTTTATGTATTTAAGACTTTTCAGACTACATACAATCATAAGTGTTATATATGGTTGAACTCGTATTGAATAGGAAATTCCAATAATGAATGAAAATACAGAGTGATGAATTTGAGAAACCAAATTTACTAATAATATAAGAGAAACTGCAAATCCGGCAACATTGCAAATATCAAATATGGAATCTCCGTATCCCAAAATAGGTGTACCTCAAATTTTGTACAATAATGACTAGCAAATTACGAGATAATTGGCCGTTTCCAGACTTTTGGGCCACTCTGTATATTAGATATAATTTTTATATCACGACTGTCAATATTTTTGCTTTTTAATATATCTACAAGCTTTTTATGTTGAACTTTATCAAATGCGTTTTCAAAGTCTACAAAACCTAAGTATATATCCTGAATAATGTCCATGCATCTCTGGGCCAGCATATTCAAGCCGAACCAAGTATCTCTTGTGCTCATACCATTTCTAAAGTCAAATTGGTGTCACTGATTTCCTAATCAAGAATTTTAACAATTTTGCTGTGTATTATTTTCAAAAATGTTTTAAGTGTGTGACTCATTAAAGATATTTTTCTGTGATCTGAGCAGGGTATTGCACTTGACTTTTTGGGAACTGCTACAAAGGTCGTCGATTACAGCCATTGTCTGGGGATTGTGGCAGTCTGATATATTAGGTTAAACAGTTCAACCATTACATCAGTAACATCTTCATCAATAAGTTTTAGTAATTGGATGGGCACATCATCTGGTCCAGTAGCTTTACCCCCTTTTGTGTTTTTGATGGTATAGATGAATTCTTCTTTTAATATTGGTGGTCCGGTATCCTCTGGGATTTCTAATGACAGTTCTTCTCTTTCATCATTGAATAGTTATTGGATGTAATTGGTCCAGTGACACAATCTCTCCTTCACATCAGTAATAATATCCCCTTTATCATTTTTAAGGGTATTTGTCCTTAAGCTTTTTCTAGAACCTGTCCTTTCTTTGATTTTCTTGTGTAAATTAAAGCTATCATACTTTTTATCTGGATCGTCTCATTCTTTGCATCTCTTTTTCCTCTCGAATTTTCTTTCTGATGTTTCTCTGAATTTCTTTGTATTTATTCGGGTCTTTTGTTTTATGTTTTCTTCGTTCTTCCATAAGTTCAAGGACTTTTCTTCAAGTGGTTTGAGGGTTTCTTTTCCAATTGACACTAGGGCATGTTGATTTTTCCCCATTTTTGGTCAACAGTCAGAGCTTCCGCACTATCCTCTTTGACTTTCCTTAAGTTCTCGTTTATTTTAAATTTCGTTTCCGCATATGTGTTGTCTTCTTTGAGCCGCCTTGTATCTATAATTTTATTGGAGCTAGGGCTCTAATATACAAGTAAGTACATAATACGTATGTTCCAGTAGTTCCCAGTGCGGTTTTCATCCTAATAAATCAACAACGGACCAGATATTTACAGTGAGGCAGATCCTTGAAAAACCCTAGAGTTCGGCGTCGACACCCGCCACATATTCGTGGACTTCAAGCCGCATACGACTCAGTTAATAGAGGCCAACTTCTACTTGCTATGGTAGAATTTAAAATACCGCTTCATCTTGCCCAATTAACTGAACTTACGCTCACAGGAGCAGAGAGCGTGGTAAAGATCCAGAACGATTTCTCTAGTCCCTTCCATTGCAAAAATGGACTAAGATGGACTATCGTGTCTCTTATTTAACCTGGCATTAGAAAAAATAATTCGAGAGTCCCAAATTAATACGAATGGTACTATCTTTAACAAATCAGTACAAATTGTCGGATACGCAGATGACATAGACATCATAGGAAGATCTAAAGAATCTCTGACTGAAGCATTTCGATCGTTAAGAGCATCTGCACAGAGAATGGGGCTAAATATAAATGTTCAAAAGACCAAATATATGTGTTGCACTAGGTCAAGCAACCCGATACCTACAAGAATAATAATTGACGACCTAGAACTGGAAGGTGTCGACACCTTCATATATTTAGGCTCGCTGCTAACTAAATGTAAAGGAATGGGGTACTTAATACCGTCTTCCTTACTCTGAGGTTGTATTTAGTTCAAAGTAACGGGAGTCTTTTCAATCTTTATTACACAAGTATAAATTTAATAATACATACAATTTTTCTTTCGATTTTTGGTTCACTAAGTTGGCATATCTGTCTGGAATTAATACACCAATATTTATATTCTTTAAATCTTGAACAAGCGCTAAATAACTAATTTTTTAACGAGGGTAATTTTTTGATGGTTTTTGTGAAGTTAATTTTTTGAGAATTGCCAGATTGTTTTTTCAATAATATTAACATAGTAACGTGTAAAGTTGCGTGTTTTAATAACGTGGCGATAATTTGTAACGAGTAACGAGTAATGTAACAGAAAAAGAAAATATCTGTTGGAAGTATTCCAACACTAAAGATAACAATGTCAATGAAGAAATTAAAAGAAGAATAGTGCTCGCCAGTAAGTGCTACTATGGCTTAAAAAGACAGATCGCCTCAAAAATACCTAGAAAATTTAAATTGACACAAAACACTAATAAGACCAGTGCTAACATATGGCTCAGAAACTTGGTCACTTACTCAGAATGACCAAGAACTGCTCAAACGTTTTGAGCGAAAAATTATAAGACGAATATATGCCATGGTGGCATAAAAGAACAAGGTTTGTGGCGCAGGCGTTACAACTTTGAGTTGTATAGAAATTTTGGAGAACCTGACGTTGTACAATTCATTAAGGTAGCACGCCTTAGACGGATAGGTCATGTAATCAGGCGAGAGGAAGATGCCATAGTCAGAAAAGTTTTTGACCGAAGAGGGCCGATAGGACAACGAGCAAGAAGAAGACCGAGACTTAGGTACCAAGACAACCTAGAAATTGATTTGAAATCTATTGGAATTAGAGCATGGAGAAGAGTTGCCAGAGACAGGGGCGAGTGGAGGATTGTTCTGAAGAAGGCTTTGGCTCATAAAGAGCTGTAACGCCACTGATAATGATGACATAATATGTATATTATACTCCTTTTACACCCATTAATTTTATTCTGATCCAGATTTAGCCATACGGCTCACACTCCCTCTAAGGGGAAAATTGACTCATCCCAGATACCTACGGTATCAAAAGGATTGAGCTCTGGTGGGACTCTTTCCGTGTTATCGAGCCCTAGGTGACTTGGAATGCAGGTGTATCTCCCAGAAATTTTCGTACGCATCTGGCCGTCGCGAGTAGTAAAGCTTTCTGCATGGTCTTATAAAGATGTTCATTCAGACCCAGCTTTTTTATGCTTTCGAGGAGGGTCTTCGGAATGACTCCAGTAGTAGACATAATAATCGGTATCGTCTGGGTACTTTGCATTCTCCATTGCCTTCGTATTTGAATTTCTAGATCTCTGTACTTGGCGATCTTTTCAGTAAATTTACTACGTAGATTATTGTTGTTAGGTATCGCCACATCAATTAGTGTTGTTTGTCTTGTTAATTTATTAACTAGTACGAGATCTGGTCTATTATGTGCCACTGTTTGGTCTGTGAGCACAGTGCGGTCCCAGTATAGCTTGTAGTTGCCATCCTCAAGCATACTCTCAGGGACGTATTGATAATACGGGAGATGGTCTGTTTGGAGAAGTCCCAGCTTGATAGCTATCTCTTGATGAAGGATTTTTCCCACTGCGTCATGCCGTTCCTTGTATTCAGTTGCAGCAAATGCCTGGCAGCCCCCTGTAAGATGTTGGATGGTTTCTTGGGCTTGACATCCATATCGGCATCTGTCGTTTTGAACATGAGGGTCTTTGATGATATATTTCAGGTAATTTCTGGTTGGTATAACCTGATCCTGAATGGCCAGTAATGAACCCTCCGTCTCAGGGAACATCTTTCCTGATGTCAACCAGTAGTTCGACGCTATATTGTCGACATAATCTTGGCTGACCTCATTGGGATGTCGCCCGTGCAGAGGTTTACCCATCCAGGCGCGCACTTTTTCGTCCTTAGTAAGGTGGTTTATGCGCATTTCTGGTTCCCTCAGTTTGATCGGTGTTGTGTCATCTACTGCGCAGATAGCGCGATGTAGAGTAGATGTCTCAGCCTGCATCTGAAAATAAGTTCTTAAATTAGCAATTTGTTTATCTAATTGCTCACCTATATCCATAAGTCCTCTTCCTCCTAGATTCCGTGGTAATGTTGTTCTTTCTACTGCACTTTTAGGATGGTGTTTTTGTGCCTTTGTGAGGTGTGTTCGTACTTTTCGCTGAAGAGCCTCTATATCTGTTTTTGTCCACTTAATAATACCAAATGAGTAGCTAAGCGCGGAACATGCGTAGGTGTTTAGTGCCTTAAACAAATTTCTACTGTTAAGGTGTGAGCGAAGCAGCTGTTTTACCCTTCGTGTAAACTCAGTAGTTATCTCTGTTTTCATTTGTTTATGGTCAATTTTCCTCGCTTGCTTTACTCCAAGATATTTATACATATCGTTTTCACCCATGGCCTCGATGTTCTGGCCATTTTGCATATCGAATCCTCCGGGCTGTACTTTTCCTCTGACTATATTTAAAATACGACACTTATCTAGTCCGAAGTGCATATTAATATCATTAGAAAAAGTTTCTACAGTTTTTAGCATCTCGTCGAGTTGGTTTCGAGTGGAAGCCATTAATTTCAAATCATCCATGTACAATAAATGATTAAGCTTCGCCACCACATTGTTGTTATTTTTGATGCTAAAACCTGCATCTGAGGAGTTCAATAGCTGAGATAGTGGGTTCATAGCTAGACAGAACCACAGAGGACTCAACGAATCTCCTTGAAACAGGCCCCGGCTGATTACGATATTTTCAGTTTCGATGTTACTTTCACCAGGTATTTGAAGGTGAATTCTAGTTTTCCACTCTGTCATTATATGTTGTAAAAAGGTCACTATATTATCATCGACTTTATATATTCTCAAAATATCTATAAGCCATTCATGCGGCACTGAATCAAAGGCCTTCTTGTAATCAATAAAAGCCGTAAATAGATTCCTCTTTTTGGAATATGCTTGATTAGAAATGACTGAGTCGATGATAAGTTGTTCTTTGCAACCCATGGAACCCTTAGCGCATCCTTTCTGTTGAGGCTCTATGATATTGTTCAGAGCACAGTGTTGGTAGATACGCCGGGCTACACAGGATGTGACCAATTTATACAAAGTTGGAAGGCAAGTAATTGGGCGGTATTTTGCTGGATCTTGGGTGTTATTTTGATCCTTCGGTATTAAATAAGTGGTTCCCTGAGTTAGGAATGATGGAATATCCTGCGGATTAGAAATAACATGATTAATTAGTGTTGATAAGCATTCATGAGCACTCGAGAACTTCTTGAGCCAAAAGTTTTGAACTCCGTCTGGTCCAGGAGATTTCCAGTTATGAAGCTCTTTGATGATATTTGAGACTTCTTCAGTGGTGAAGGGTTCGTAGAGAGTAGTAGTGTAGTGTTGGCAGTTCTGTGCCGTATCTTCTATCCATCCAGCATTGTTGTTAAGAGCAGCTGGTGTGGAAAGTTGATTTCCCCAAAACTCATGAATTTCTTCTTGGCTTGGGTAAGACTTATCGAGATTTTCTACGGTGGAATTGAGTTTCCGATAGAACGCCTTCTCAGCAGTCTCAAAAAGGGCATTGTCGGATTTTCGGTTGTTACTCACTTTGTACCTTCTTAGTCGTCCTGAATAAACTGAGAGTCTTTGTTTTAATGTATCCAGGCACTGTTGGGCTGTGTTGTTTTCTGGATCGTATCTTGAGTGTCTTGCAGTATTCCGTATTATTTCTTCAGCTCTCCTGATGACTCTTGTACTTCTTACACCTCGTATATATTCTGTGACTTGACCAATATCCCTACGTAGCAATTCAATCTTTCCGAGCAGTCTTTTTTCCCAGGGTGCAATTCTGTTACCAGTCCTTCCGTTGTTAGTACCCCGTCGTGTTCTGATCTTAACGCCCATTACATTAGCAATTGCTGTTGCTGCACAGTAGATTAGCATGTGCAAATATTCTAATGTGTGGGCTTCTACGACATAATTGGGTAGGACTTCAGTGTTCACAATTTGTAACAGCGCCCCTAGTTTCTTACAAGAGTTTATTCGTGGTAGCGGTGGTCTGCTAAGTGGGTTTGTTCCATTAAACTCATGTACAGCACGTGCCATTTCGCTTACTAGGTTATCATGTAGCTCGTTGTTTTCCTGCTCTGTATTGTCAGGTTGAGTTTCTTGTATGGCAAGCTCAGGAATCTGCTCATGAACTTCATTGGGGACTTGATCTTCAATTACAACATCGTTATGAATCTCCCGTTCGACTTCGCTTCTGATGATATTGCGTCTAGTCTCTGGGATAAGGTTGTTTCTTATAATTACCCGGTATTGGTCTGATACTCGTTGCTCCGATACTTGAATATCTGGGTACGTCCTGCAAAATTCGGCATACAGCTGTTGTCGGTAGCCGATTGTTTCTTGACCGAGGTTTGTCACCTTGTAGTAGAAGCGCAAAATGTTTTCATTAATGGACACAGTCCATTTCATGCGCTGCCTCGGCCGTCCCGCTTGAGTGAGCGCCGGCTGATGATCCAGCGCAGCACCTTCGGCGGGTGGAGCTCTTGTTGTTGTTTGGCTCGCTTGTGGTTGTGGTTGTGGTTGGGCTGTAGCTAATTGTATGACAGGGGCCCGCCTCCTCAACACCCTGCCACCGACGTCCCGCATGCTGTCACGTCCAGCGCCGGCTCCAGACGTGCCCTGGCGATCCCCAGGCAGCGATCCTAAACATAAATTATTATTCTCCATTCTCATGGGTGTGCATTTTATACCTACTGCCAGGTGTCAGTTTTTGTTCCACGGCAAGTATCCCTGCTACTCTCTGGGTATTGGCGCTACGAATACCCAGAAAGCATCCCCCGTTCGCAGGGGGCCGCGCCTGATAGAAGAACTGACAAAAACTCCCACAGGGTTATTCTGATTATTATTATCATAATAAATATTTAATGATAACACATAATAGGTACTTTACACTAAGTATAGTGTCAATATTTTTTATACCAGTGTGTTAAAATAGTTATTTTCCTAACAAGTGCAGAAAGTCATACTTTTCCGCACTCGACTGCAGTTTGCCGAACGACGCGAAGCGGGAGTTCGGCAAGCAGTCGAGTGCGGAAAAGAGACTTTTTGCAAGCGTTAGGAACAATATTTTTTTCTACGAGTCTTTAAAAAATGACCAAATTTTAATCAATTAATATAATTAATATGAAAATACATACACAAATTAATTCTTTGACAAGGTTGTCAAAACCAAACTTTCAGCATAATTGGTTAGCATGACGACGATCTTGGTTTCCATGACGACGATTCAAAACCACAGTTATTGTCTACTGATTTGACCACAAACCATACATACTCATAGACGTTTCACGTAAATTGTCAAGGTCAAGACAGCAAATTAGTTACCATTCCAATCCAGAGATGTCGCTGTCAGTCAATTCTCTTGTCATATTTAACAACCGACAGTTGACAATTAAATTAATTTGTTATTTACTTTTTATTTTACAGTTTGTGGCTTAAATATTTTATTATAGTGGTGTTACGTTTTTAATTAGATTTAATCACAATTTTAATCAATTGTATTAACCTCCTCTCCGTTTTTGTGAGTAGAATTTTTAGTTTACATTGATCATCCCGTGTTGTATTTTTCCACATTAAAAAAAAACAATATCTATAATAGATCCTGAAACAGTTTATTCCGATAGACAAATATGTCATCAACATTTCGAGCCTATATATTTTTGGAAGTTTTTAAAAGATTATAAGGTATTTATCTAAACAATCATCCTACAAGATTCTTTCAAAAATTTTCATTTAAGTCAATATTACACATAAGTGCTTTCATGTGACACATGGCGGTAGTGTTTATATAGCATTTTGAAAACAAATTGGAACATTTGAAGTTTTCAGTAAAACATTGAATAAAACATTGAATTGTCTTTCTGTTGTTTTAATTTCCTGCGAAATTTCATCAAAAATCCCGCAAAATTTATAATTTGGAATTCCCACGTAACTAAAATTTGTCAATTTAGTTCCCATTCCAATCAAGAGATGGCGTTAATTCGATCCGAAAGATTAACATGGTCGTGAAACGTCTATGAGTATGTATGGTTTGTGGATTTGACTTTGGAATATTATGTCAAAATTATTTTATTTCATCGAATTCTCAGTAGTAATTGCACAAGAGCTCTGAAATTATTGAATTTTTCCCGAGTGACACTTTGACACTTTTAATTTCACGAGCCGAAGGCGAGTGAAATTATGTCAAAGTGTCACGAGAGCAAAAATTCTATATTAATTTCAGAGGTCGAGTGCAATTTGTTGCGATTATTTCATGAATAAAACTGTTCAAAACCAAAATTTTATTGTAATTTATTTATGTAAGTACCATTAAACACACAGTTTTTATAAATATTTGACGATTGAAAGTCATCACTTTTATAATTTTTAAAACATTAATTGTCATTAATGTCACTGAATGTATTTTTTCGTAGCAACGAAGGGCATCTGACGTAATACCCTAATAACACAAAACATTCCAGGAATGTTCCTAGAAGGTACACACAGGACATTGAAAACATTCCTGGAATGTCCCCAAAAGCACACGAACGTCCTTGGAAAGTCCAAGAAAAGTGCTGTGTCAGCATTTTAAACATTCCTTGAATGTCTTGTTGGAACATTCCATGAATGTCTACGAATGTTCTTTGAACATTCACAGTATATTGTTTAGACTGAATGTCTTGTTGAAACATTCCATGAATGTTCTTAGGACATTCAAAGTATATTTTTTAGACATTCTGTGAAATATATCGTCAGTGATGTGACAATACCTCCTATATGTTTTTTCATGAGTTTTGCAGGAGACGAAAAACATTTTTTACGGTCACCTCCTGTTTTCATACGTAAGTTTTGACTTGTTTTGTAGTAAATAGATAGTTGAATTTACTACAAAATAAATCAAAAAATATATGAAAACATGAGGTGGCCCAAACAAGTTTTTCATCTCCTACAAAATTCAATGAAAAAGCAGATAGGAGGTATTGTCACATCACCGACGATACACCAGAAGTACAGTAGGAAAAATGAAAGAATACCCATGAACGAACATATAAAACACGCTGTATTTTCCTGTCACCGTGTCACACAAAAAACTGGTCAGCACAAGTACATGTAATAATTATTGTTACTTGCACTGGACAATTTTCTTTGTGACACGGTGACAGGAAAATACAGCGTGTTTTATATGTTCATTCATGAGTATTCTTTCATTTTTCCGACTGTATATGCAGCCATACCAAATAATACATCCTTGATAAATATTAACATTTTTATTGCACAAAATTTTGTCATATATTTTTTTCCATAATCATCACTACGATGACGATTCATTGTATTGAATTGTTCATTAGAATTACAATCTGGTCATAACTCTGACCAATGAGCAATTTTAATTTAACCTAAATTACTACTGTTCCTTAAAATGAAGAGCTTACCCATAGCGTCTCTTATCTAATCTAACAGGCACACAATCACTATGCTCTGCTTTTCTAACTACACTATTCTAACATACACATGCACACAAGCATTATGCTATGCTTTTCACTATCACTCAAACTAGTTCAAAAGGCTTTGTCCTCTTCAATCTTCTAGTTTACCCAGTAGTATCCAGGAGCTGGATTTCCTCAATATTCTTGTAGATACTTACGAAGTTGTTGCTTGTGACTTCCAAATTTACTCCAACTTTAAAAACAAATCCAGCTGTAAAATATTTATGTGCCTGAAGGTTTTTGTATGCTTTCATCTATAATATCTATAATAGTAATTTGGTGGAATGCACTTTATGGTAAAATCCAATTCTGACTGAATTGTATATGGAAAAATCCCCAATTATTTTCAGCTTAAATAAATATCTAAAACAATAAAAGAAATAATGTTATTGCTTGCAAAATTCATCAATATTGATAAATATCAGAGAAAAATGAACATTGATAAAAATTGTTTGCCCTACCTTTCTCCAAACATCTGGCGTCTCCAATAATATTTTCCTTAAATAATCACTTTGCAGTGTGGTAAAGTTTATAAAGTTAACAAAATACAGCAAACGAAATCCAAATGAATCCAACATATGACGATAAACAGTGAAATGATGAAATGAAATTATATTACAAACATAACCTCTGTAACCTGTATGCCATGCCAACCAGAACCAGAAGTCACGTGGTTTGGATTGCCTAAATACATATACACGCGCAGCAAATTTGAAAATGAATGCAAATTGAATAGTAAATGGCCTCTCTTAAAATATAGGACATTGGTAGTATGTTCATAGAATGTCTTGTGGTAACATTCCACGAATAACTTAATCAGATATTCACCGAATGTTCCTTGAATGTCCAGTACATTCAAACATTAATAGAACTTTGATAGTACATTCCTGGAATGTTTTGTGTTGTTAGGGTATACGTAACGACGGGAGATTATCAAAAATTATCGATTTAATTCAGATTTCTGTAGCTTTCTATTGGTCAGAATCTCCTATGAATGAAATAATCAGTAGTAATTGCACAAGAGCTCTGAAATTATTGAGTTTTTCCCGAGTGACACTTTGACAGTTTTAATTTCACGAGCCGAAGGCAAGTGAAATTATGTCAAAGTGTCACGAGAGCAAAAATTCTATATTAATTTCAGAGGTCGAGTGTAACTTGTTGCGATTATTTCATGAATAAAACTGTTCAAAACCAAAATTTTATTTTAATTTATTTATGTAAGTACCATTAAATACACAGTTTTTATAAATATTTGACGATTGAAAGTCATCACTTTTATAATTTTTAAAACATTAATTGTCATTAATGTCACTGAATGTATTTTTTCGTAGCAACGAAGGGCATCTGACGTAATATACTTAAAGACGGGAGATTATCAAAAATTATTGATTTAATTCAGATTTCTGCAGCTTTCTATTGGTCAGAATCTCCTATGAATGAAATAATCGCGTTAATTTCATTAAAACATGAACACAATAAGATATATTTGAAATAAATTAGTAAATAATATCTAAATATTAGTTTATTGCATGTATTATAATTACTTTAAGGCCATATTATCATATGTAAATAAACACGTGTGCGGAAAAGTAAAACGCGTGCGGAAAAGTAAAACGCGTACGGAAAAGTAACACGCGTGCGGAAAAGTAAAACTTTCTAAACTAAAACGCGTGAGCGAAAGTAGACATTTTTGCACGCTCGTAGAAAAATATAATATTCACACTATACTTAGTGTAAAGTACCTACTAATTGTTATCATTAAATACTTATTATGAGAATAATAATCAGATTAAAATTAATAAGTGTAAAAGGTGCATAATATACATAATATTTTATTGTTTTCTAATAAATTTTATTGTTTTCTTATAAGTCTTATTTACCTTATTGATCCTTCTTTCGTTCAAAAACTGTATCAAACTCCAATCTCAACATATTGGTATATATATTATTACATTAGACACGAGAAATTTCATTATAAAATATAATGATATGACGTTACAAGTGTTCGCGCGCTTTTTCGATCGTTTGAAATGATTTAAATACACAGAAGATTTTAAATTTTTAAACAATATCAATGGGAAACTCCCAGTAGCTGGCTGTATACCATAATTAAAAAATCATATAGAAGTAAAAACTTCGTTTGTACAATGGTATAAGAAGTTTATTAAAAACCATTAAAAGTTATTCAAAAGGATTCGCAAAACGTTTTAGATCTAGATTAGATCATCTTCAGTGCTTTCTGCTTAGTACACGAAACTAGCAACCTTATGAAATTGGTAACATCGAGAAATATGGTTTACATGATACTTATATAAAAAATCCACAAGGAAAAAGTTTTCCTGTAGTTGGCTGTATACCATGTAATACAAAAAACAGTAAAATCCTGTGTAAAAGGTATATTTAAGAAAGCCTCAAAAGGGCCACATCAAAATCACATAACTAGTTTTCGGCTGGTTTACAAGTCATCATCAGTGCTTACCTAAAATGAATATAACCTGATAAAAAAGGCAAAGATGTTGAAATTTTGACTAGGGTTAAAAAATAGTCGGTTATACTCACGTGCAATGTACATGCTAACCACCAAGATAGTATTATACAAAAATATGTTGGTCAAAGCCCAGTGAAAGTAGTCCGTCAAGGAAACATTGGTTTAAAATGCTACCTTTAAACCTGGATGTTTAAAATATTTTCTAATTTGCCCTAGGTAACATCTGAGATGTAGATATGACTTGTTCACATGTTAGAAATGAGACGGCAAGTGACAATGAAATGGTTGGGAACCTCTGAACGATGACAAGACAAACGACAGTTCCACAGGTAGTTAAAAAATAACCTGTCATATTTAAAAGTAAGGTATGCAGATTGTTAAAATTACAAATGATGTAACAACACATTCCATTGTGAAAATTATCATTTAAAATTCATTAAACTAGTTGTTATAGTAAAAATGGATTCACGTAAACTGTAAGTGGAACTAGTTAGGCAAACCACATTACACAGGAGTTTTGTGTTCGACAACTAAATACAGTAATAAAATCTTATTATTAAGAGATCTAAGATTTAAAAAAGCAATTTTGTGGTGATTTAAAGTTATCGAATTTATTTAACTTATTAGTAGCTGTTGGAATTTGTATAAGTGTGTAAGAAATCACAATGTGGTTGTCTGAGGTGTAAAAATGTCTCTAATAATCTAGGGGATGTATCATTAATGATATCTCTTATTTAAGACATTTTTACACCTCAGACACCCCATTGTGATTTCTTACACACTTACACAAATTCCAACAGCTATAGTCAGTTCGCTAAACTCAGACACAACTGGCTAGATATTTTAGTCGATAAATTTTTTGTTTTTTGCCAATTTTGCAAAAATTGCCAAAATTACTAACTATTTAGTGATTATTAACTATTTAGTAATTATTTTTTGCCAATTTTACTGAAATTGGCAAAATAACCGACTAAAATATCTAGAAAGTTGCGTCTGAGTTTAGCGAACAGACTATACTAATAAGTTAAATAAATTCGATAACTTTAAATCACCACAAAATTGCTTTTTTAATTCTTAGATCTCTTGATAATAAGATTGTATTACTGTATTTAGTTGTCGAACACAAAACTTCTGTGTAATGTGGTTTGCCTAACTAGTTCCACTTAGAGTTTACGTGAATCCATTTTTACTATAACAACTAGTATAATTTTAACTATTTAGAATGGGAAATAAGCCACAATATTATTAAAAAATGATTTTTTATTAACGTTTCGACGCCCAAATCGGGTGCCGTTGTCAAAATACAAAATACTATTAATATAAACAAAAATGTTGTTGCTTAGTAAAAAAATTCTTCTAATAATTTATTTAATTTGACTCATTTATATCGGCAATTCAGATACATATGATACATTTTAAAGTAGAAGACTTTAAAATGATATTGCCAATATTTATTCGAAACGTTAATAAAAAATCATTTTTTAATAATATTGTGGCTTATTTCCCATTCTAAATAGTTAAAATTGTAAAAATGCCACAAGAAAATAGCTTCAGAACTAGTATAATGAATTTTAAATGATAATTTTTACAATGGAGTGTGTTGTTATATCATTTCTAATTTTAACAATCTGCATACCTTACTTTAAATATGACAGGTTATTTTTTAACTACCTGTGGAACTGTCGTTTGTCTTGTCATCGTTCCGAGGTTCCCAACCATTTCATTGTCACTTGCCGTCTCACTTCCAACATGTGAACAAATCATATCTACATCTCAGATGTTACCTAGGGCAAATTATAAAATATTTTAAATATCCAGGCTTAAGGTAGCATTTTAAACCAATGTTTCCTTGACGGACTACTTTTACTGGGCTTTGACCCACATATTTTTGTATAATACTATCTTGGTGGTTAGCATGTACATTGCACGTGAGTATAACCGACTATTTTTTAACCCTAGTCAAAATTTCAACATCTTTGCCTTTTTTATCAGGTTATATTCATTTTAGGTAAGCAGTGATGATGACTGGTAAACCAGTCGAAAACTAGTTATGTGATTTTGATGTGGCCCTTTTGAGGGTTTTTTAAATATACCTTTTATACAGGATTTTACTGTTTTTTTTTATACTTACATGATATTTATAGCGACTCAAAGTTGATGTTAAAAGATTGAATGTGTTAGGAGTGCTCAAAGGGCAACATGGTTCCCTGCTAGATAAGAACTTGTGGTTCTTGCCAGTTCAATGGAGACAGCCATGTGTTTCATGTACTAAGCAGAACGCATTGAAGATGATCTGGTAACTGTAAGTTATAAAATGGTTTTGTATGGTTCTGTTATAATAATTTTAAGTATCTAGCATTTTAAGTAACGCCAGGTTTCTTAAGATGCCGGATAATATAGAATGAGGTGACATTGATTAAGTGATTAACCCCACGTTACGTAGGTTCCAGAAATTAATTTATAATTTTTGTTACAGATTTAAGAATATCAATTAAAATTGGAATACGTAGGTACTAATGACAATTAGGCAATCTAACGTAAAGCAATTTTAATTAAGAACAAGTTAATCAGGCATTGCACGATACGATGTATTGGAAAATGGATTATCGTTAAGAAAAGCCGCAAAGAATACAGACTGTCAATTATTAATAGCGCTTTAACATGTGCAGATTGGGGATATCCTCTAAGTGAGAATGTTCGTCAAAAGTTTTTTGGACAAAAGTGGTAGAAGTATATCTAGATTTAAGGAGAATATTCCTGGAATTGATTGGGTAAATAGCTTGTTAAAGAAACATGGAGGTATTGCTGGTAAAAGATTAACAACTAATATTAAAAAAAGCCGAGCAGAAGTATCTCCGGACGTAATTAAAAAATACTTTGACAATTTACAACAAACGATTGAAAATGTTCCAGTTGAAAATATTTTTAATTATGACGATTCCAACGTCTCAGATGACCCCGTAAAAAAATGTGCAGCTACCAAAGAGGTACTAGATATCCTCAAAAAATTTGCAACGATTTAAAATCTCCTACATCGATAATGAATTATGGATCCGCCTCAGGTATATGGTATACTTCTGCCACCTTACGTCATATAAAATTCGGAAAATTTATGGGATACTTGGACAAAGATAGTTCCAAGGGCAGCCCATGCTGCGAACAGCCATGTTTCTGACTGGGGACACGATATAATCAAACCTCCCATGGTTGGATTGATATGTCAACATTCAATGATTGGTTTGCCACTTGCTTCTTACCACATTCTAGGCAACCCGATGGAAAAAGGTGTTAATAGAGGACAACCTAGCATCGAATTTTAATCCAGATGTTCTGAGACAATGTGAAGAAATAGAAAAGTGCTACTTTTCCTCCCGAGAATGAAGTTCCGACGCGTAGCGGAGGGCAGTAATCATTCGAGAGAGGAAAAGGCACTTTACTCCCATGTTATACATATGATTTTTCCACCTTCCTCAAATAACAAGTCATTTTTTCATTTGTACTTAATTTATTTATGTATGTAACTAACCAACAAAATGTATTAGAACTAAAACTAACAAGTAGGTACAATAAAACTGTCAACTGTCAAGTATAAGTCAAATTATTAATGTAAACATTGATAAATTCAAATAACAATTTACTGTTTTTACCATTCTGCAAAATGCAGGTTGTTTTATAAATAAACGGTAAAATGTATAGATACTTACGTAATAGAAAATAGATATTGTACAGGGCGTCAATAAGCTATATTTCTTGAATGAAATACCATGACGTCACTTTTACTTTTCCTTTCTAGGAAGTGTTTGAATACTACTGTATAAATTTTTCTATGCCTATATTCACAATTTTTTAGGTTCATTTCTTCCTATCTGACCTCACTTTTTATACTTTTTTTTTCAAATCACATGATCGATATTTTTATATTATCTTTATTCATATGCATATTACAGCAATCTACATGATATATTTAACTACTAATAATTATTACTATTAATTTTATTTAAGCTTGCCTTTCTGCTACTTTTCGATTATTGCTTGAAGACTAGCAAGGTCTTTTGGTTTCTAATTTATTGGTATCTCACACACTTTATATATTCTAGTTTTTTGGTCAAATTACAAAACTATCGAGTTCACCTTTTGGAAGGACTCCAAGACACCAAGACACCAAGAATTTACAGACAGATATTAAGTGCCATCATAGGTATAATCTGACCTGTTAGCTTTCGGCAAGGTCTTGTATATCATTGATTTAACAATACATTACTTTATTACACGTCTTTAAACTGAAATAAATTTGATTAGTTAAATTATTGTTTCATTTGGCTCATCTAGATTTTCAGTGTTCATATTTTTGATTAAGACAAGGTGAACTCACAACTTGAGAGATTGAGCTAAGCTGGCATAAACGATAACTATCATAGTTGATTGAAGTAGGCGAGCGGGAGATACCCCTAAAATGACCAGGTACTGACCACGGAGGGCCGAAGGGCTAATTTTATTTATACTTTATATTTTCGAGGGTGCTGAAAACGAAAATGAGGTTAATTTTGAATTTTATGTGGGGGAACATTGTCAAAATCGCAATTTTAACCTAAAAATAAAAAAAATCACGTTTTTTGCGTTTATCTCGCTACAACTCTATTCAGTTTTAATATTTTTTTCTGAAATTTTTACAGTATATAGCTCTAATATTTCTGAAGACAACAATACTTGTTTTAGGCTTTAATTCTTATTCTGATAAAGGTTATTATTTTTTTCAAAAGGAAAGGTACGGATTTGTGCATTGCAAAGTTTAATCGCAAAAGTTGAGTGACGAAATCTGAAATTTCGCCTTTTAATCACGTTTATGTTAAAGTAGATAGTACAAAGAAGTTTTCTGGAAAATGTTTGACCAAAATGTTTTATAGAAAAAATAGTGCAACTTTTATTATTTACATTAGAAATCCCCGATAACGGTTATTTTTCGAGATACTGACCATGTGTGGTGAATGGCTAATTTTAGTCTTAGATTATGTTTTTGATGGTGCTGAAAACGAAAATGAAATTTATTTTAAATTTTAGATGGGGGAATATTGTAAAAATCGCAATTTTACCATAGAAATAAAAAAATGAAATCACGTTTTTTTGGGTTTAACTCGCTACAACTCTGGTGGATTTTAATATTTTTATCTAATTTTTGTACAAATATATATTGCTCACTTTTTTGAAGATTACGGTATGTGCTTTAAGATTTTATTCTTATTCTAGTAAAAGTTATGAATTTTTTAAAGTACAAGGTACAGATTCTTGAATTGCAAAGTTTAATCGCAAAAGTTAAGAGGCAAAATTTAAAATTTATCTTATTAATTACATTTGTGTTAAAAGATAGAGTACAAACAAGTTTTCTGGAAGGTTTTAGTTACAAATGTTTAATAGAACAAAAATTGCGCCACTTTTAATATAGATGTTATACGTCCCCAAAATAGCGCTTATTTTTCGACATACTGACCATGGGAGATGAATAGCTAATTTTGGTCTTATTTTATGTTTTCGATGGTGCTGATAATAAAAAAGAGGTTTATTTTGAATTTTATGTTCCCAAAATCGCAATTTTAACCTAAAAATGAAAAAAAAAGTGAAGGAATTTTTACGTTTAACTCGCTACAACTCTGTTCCATTTTAATATATTTTTTTTCTAAAATTTCTACGGCACATATTTTTTACCTTTGTGAAGACTACGAAGTAACTGTAGTCTTTCAGTTTTTTTTTGTAAAAGTTATGAATTTTAAAAAATTACAGGGGCAGATTCGTGAATTGCAGAGTTAAATCGCAAAAATTAAGTGACAAAATTTAAAATGTATCTATTTGATTACGATTATGTTAAACCATAGCGTTCAAAGAAGTTTTGTGGGGAGTTTTAGGTCTAGATGTGTTATAGAAAAAATATGGTGCAACTTTTAATTTTAAGAAAAAGGTTGCTTTTTTTTATTTTTAGGGCAAAATTGCGTTTTTGATAATTTTCTCCCACCTAAAATTTAAAATAAATTTCATTTTAGTTTTCAGCACCATCAAAAACATAAAGTAAGACCAAAATTAGCCATTCACCACCAATGATCAATATCTCGAAAAATTGGCGTTATTTTGGGGATTTATAACGTAGATGTTAAACGTTGCACCATTTGTTTTCTATAAAACATTTTGATCAAAAACTTTCCAGAAAACTCAGACAAATTTTGCGATTAAACTTTGCAATTCACGAATCTGCACCTTGTACTTTAAAAGATTCATAACTTTTACTAGAATAAGACTAAAATCTTAAACCATTGTCTTCAAAAAAAGTGAGTGATATATAGTGTAGAAACTTTTGAAAAAAATATTAAAACGGACCAGAGTTGTAGAGAGCTAAACGCAAAAAACGTGATTTAATTTTTTTTTTATTTTTACGGTACAATTACAATTTTTACAATATTCCCCCACCTAAAATTTAAAATCAATTTTATTTTCGTTTTCATCACGGTCAAAAACATAATCTAAGACCAAAATTAGCCATTCTCCACCCATGGTCAGTATCTCGAAAAATAAGCGTTATATTGGGCATTTCTAATGTCGACATTAAAAGTTGCACCATTTTTTTTTATAAAACATTTTGATCTAAAACTTTCCAGAAAACTTCTTTGTACTCTTTCTTTTTACATAAACGTAATTAAAAAGCTAAATTTTAAACTTCGTTACACAACTTTTGCAATTAAACTTTGCAATGCACAAATCCGCACCTTTTCCTTTGAAAAATTCATAACCTTTATCAGGATAAGAATAAGAGCTTGAAACAGGGAGCGTTATCTTTAGAAATTTTAGAGCTATATACTGTAAAAATTTCAGAAGAAAATATTAAAGCGGAACAGAGTTGTAGCTAGGTAAACGCAAAAAAACGTGATTTTTTTTTTATTTTTAGGTTAAAATTGCGATTTTGGCAATGTTTCCCCACATAAAATTCAAAATAAACCTCATTTTCGTTTTCAGTACCCTCGAAAATATAAAGTATGAATAAACTTAGCCCTTTTTTGAGGGTGTCCCGCTCGTGTAATATTTTACAATAGTATTTCAATTCTCTGTGGTAGTTTATCGCTACAAAGTACACAATATTTCACAGTTCTGGCTATGATAAATACCATCCAACAAATAAAAATAATTAAAAAAAAACTACCCATACACTAATCATATTTCACTGCATTCCTAATTAGAGGTTATCAGAATTTTCTCTTCCGTTCCTTTCAATAATAAATTCTCTCCGGAGGATTACCGCCGCTTCTTTGCTTCAGGAATCGAACAAAATTCTGTTCTTTAGTTTAATGCCGTGACGGCGCGAACCGTGACGATAATACTGATCAGGATTAAGCAAAGACAAAAAGGTAGAGACGGCTGTAAAATAAATTGTATAAATTTTCGCTGCAAATTAAGATAAATAATACCGCAAGGTGATTTTACTTCTTGGAATTTGTATTTCATAGCTCAATAAAAGTGATTGTTACTACGTATAAAGGTATGAGTAATGGTTGGGTATTGCAGATTTTAAGTTATTTCATGTTTAACATTAGCGCAGTTGTAGAGGAAACGGTGAGAGGGCTGTTTCGGTATGTTTACAGAAGAAATAATTGAAAATCTACAATGTTCTCACCTTCCTTTATTTGGTAGATCAAAGAATATAAAATTTTATATCTCGAAGAACCAGCGACAAATTTATCGCAAAATTATAAGTTTGTAACGAAATATAGGGGAGTGCATATAGATTTTCACTTCGAAAAAAAATCAAACAAGATAGAACTTTTTGTAATTTCATTAAGAAATGTTTAATAAATAACATATCAAAAAGTTCTACTCGAGAAGTGGGTGCTTTATTTTTTTTAAACAAATGAACTACGAAATTAGATTTTTAAATAACTCCGAAAATATAAATTTTAGAAGAAAACTGACTTGACCATTGAAAAATTCAGAAAATTTTACAAAAAAAAACCTTATATAAAGAATTTTCTAAAATTAAATCTGTATCTTCTATAATTTTTAAATTATAACGCTAAAGTCACCCTTCTCACAAACATTGGCGCACTGTAAACTAACGTACGGTGAAGTGCACGGTTGAGTTATTTTAATGTGATTATTTAACTAATGGATCAAATGAAATTCCACAAATTGATCATGAAAGCACAATAATTAATCTATCTTACAGTTATAATAGAAAGAAATAAAATGTATGGGCATACGTACGGTGTGTGCGGAAAGTGAGCCTTACATGAATTTTGTTTAAAAATGATTTAATAATGTGTAACTAATACAATTTTTCTTAAAAAACTCTCAATTTTGCACAACCTACCTTTCAAGAATCTTACTAAATGATGCTTCATTCAAAAAAAATCTCAAAAATTAAATTCAAATGATATGACGTCTCAAAAAATGTAATTTTTGAAATATTCGTAGTTTTATAGAATTACCACCACCTTAAGACGGTATTACTCAAGTTTGAACAGATCTATTACAGTTTTATAAGTGCTTTTCTAAAGACTAGGATGTATTCCTTAAAATGCACTAAATTATTTTACTTTATAAATGAAATAAACTATTTCTTTTTAAGAAAATTAAGAAAGATAACAAAAATGTAATACAAAAACCGAAAATTACCAGCTAAAAAAATGTTTATACAAAGTGATCAAAACTTTTTTTCTGTAAAACTTACCTAAAATACATTTAATAATAAGCTTCAACAATAATAAATGTTCAGCAAAAAATTTTTTTTACCTCTTATACAGTATGTCTGTGTAACTTTGAACCTTTTGATAACTTTTTTATTATTAGTTTTATCGTATATAATCTAAGATGCAATCATCAAATATCAAATTTAGTTAATGTTATACGAGGTATGTCAAAAAACATGAATTCACTCAAGAGTAAAGTACCTTTACATTTCACAATATCGAAAAATGTTATTAAGAAAAGTTGTTTGGAATAAAAAAATTTGTTTTAGTGTCCAATTACATCCTTCTAATTAAAATATTGTGAATAATAAAGGCACTTAACTCTTAAGAAAAATTCATATTTTCTACATACCTCGTATAGAATTAAAAAAAGTTTGATATCTGATGGTTGTATCTTAGATTTTAGATCAGAGAGAGCATTTTATGAAGAAAAACTTTTTTTCGTAAAAGTGATAATAAAATAGTTATCATAATTGTAATAAGATGATGATGAGTATCAGTAATTTGAGAAAAAATTGAATTTTTTTTTCGATTAGAATGATGAAATTGTATAGACATAGTTTTTAATTTCAAACAACTGTTCATAACTCGTATAAAATTGATAAAATTTGATACCTGATGGTTGAGTTTTTGATTTTTGACTATCCAGAGCATTTTATTAAGAATAACTTTTCTTCGTAAAATTGATAATAAAAAAGTTTTCTATGTGGTTCCTAGCTGCGCAGATACACTGTATAAGAGCTTCTGTATAAGAATTTTCAAAATGCAATGCCATATTCGGATTCAGCATAATCAAAACAAAATAGAAACATATTTGATCAAAGTAAAAAATTTAACGATATTTTTAAAATTATTTAACAAAAAAAAATTGTTATTGTTTAAACAATTAATAAACAATTAGCGGCCAAATCTACGAGTAGAACTTTTTACTTTAACATGTATATAAACTAACAAAAAAAGTTTTAGAAAAATATAAGCTTGTTTGAATTTTTCCGAAACAATGCATGCTTTCGTTCTAATTGCACCCCCCAAATACCTTTATCCTGGCGTTAAGCAGATTAACAGCAGATAACCGCACGCGCTTCGATACCAGCGCAACCCCACTCATTTCCACTTCTACTACGAGGCATCCAAGTGGGGCAGCTGAGAGTGAATTTAAGGGGAGAACCGAAGAAGAACAATCAGCCTTGCAGCGATTAAGGTTAGATTCCCTTAGATTCCCTGGATAATTAGTGTAGTGAACAGGTAGGCCAATCTGGGTGGTGGAACTCTGTAGTGAAGAGATGCACTGCTCGTAATTGAACAGGATCCGCATAGCCGTGGAGTGAACGGTTACCGCCATCTCCGATTCGGAGTTGTACGAGTGATGTGTAAGGAGTTGCGAGCCTGTGTGTGTTTGCTTCTTTAAATAAATTAATTGCATTTTCTTTTGAGAGTAATAAATAAAATTTTATTTTTCTTTTGCAGACATCCGCTATGGGAACTTTCTCCAGAACGGGGCGAAGATATAATGATAGTTTATTTTATTATTTTAGGGAATAGATAATAGAAAAAAGTTAATTAGGATAAATTAGAAAAAGAAATAGAGTGGTATGGCAAAACTTGATATGTCCATTTTTTGCTAAAATAAGATTATGTGCTTGATATGTTATTTAGTAAAATTTCTTTAATTTGGCAGTTTAGTATATCTATGGTGATTGTAAAACCGTTAAAAAGGAGAATGGAATATAAAATATGATATAAATATTAGCTGCTGTAATTATTAGATAGGGCAGAACTTGATATACTACTTATTTCTTATGTTTATAGAGTAATAATTGATATGTCCATTTATTTTCGTTTTTGGATTAGCAAAACATTAATCAAACTTTCAAAATGCTCTACTGAAAAATTGGGTTAGATGGACATATCAACTATTGCCATAACGCTACAGAGTTTATTATTTAATTTGCATAAATAAAAAATAGTAAATAATAATACATTAATAAAAACAATAGTCAACAAATAAGCAAAAAAAAATGCGAATGATGTTAAAATGGCTGTACCGGGGAGTTTAAGGCATCCTGAATGCGAATTCAAATACCAAAATGTTCCACCACGTATATATTTTGAGTTATTTTCTTCTTAAAGTGCCGCGCATTTCTGCGTAGGCGCCCACCGTACATTGTCTGATCAGGTGAAATGTTAGATTTGGAGTTATATATTACTCCGGTCAACTTACACATCCGAGGCTACAAAAATTACCATCAAGCTGAAAATTGTCAGGATTGTTCAAAATACCTTAATAAATGCAATCTAAAAAGTCCTCATAAATCCGACCCGAGCTACAAAATTTACGCGGGGTCAAAGGTCACCAAATATAGTTTTTAGCGATTTTCAACGAAACGGTACGTTTTATCATAAAATTAGTTGTAACAAAAAATGTAGATTAGATAATTATCTATAAAAAATGCCTTATTACTTTTTTTTTCTGAGAGCCACTGTTTTTGAGATATAACGATTCAAAAAGTGGTAATCGTCATAATATGCGCACACGTTTCCACACTACCTTTGAGGTAGTATACTTAACGCGTTTTTTTAACAAGGTTTTTTAACAATGGCTTTTTTTCACGCTCTTCATTACATTCCTGGCCGCAAAATAAGCATTAAGCATTGTTGTTTAAAACAAAAAGCTGGTTCACTTACACGTGCTCTAGTAAGAGGAGGACTATTGGTTGATGTACTGGCTTCTTGTTTTTCATGTTGTCTTTTAATAGCTGCAGCAATAGAACACTTTAGAGTATAATTTTTACTCCACATATATGGTCACAGATTTCTGCTCTTTAAGAAATTCTAAAAATTCATCAGCTCTTTCAGTACTTGCATTGATTAATGATTTTATACCACGTTCAACGGTAACAATTTCACCTTCAGTTAAATTTTTAGCGCAAATAAAACAATATTTTGACATTTTTGTTACAACAATGAAAATAACGTGAGATAGGTTAAGAAATATAGGTTTAATACGTATTTTCACTCCGGAGTAGTACTCAAGACTAATTAATACCTCGAAGGTGTCATCTACCTGAAGGATTTCGCCACCCAGGAAGATTACGGTGTAATATGCAATAAACGGTGCAATAAACATTTTGCTTAGAAAGTTATCTTTCATTATTATGTTCAAACCCTTTTGAGAAAAGAATAGGTAGGGTGATTAGATTAGCCAACGAACGTGTTTATTCCGACAAAAACCATCTTTACAAATTGAATTAAGGCGCATAAATAAAAATAGTTATTATAAGTTAATACTTTGTCATATCAATTTACTATTTTTGTTGGGATTAAGCCGTAAAATCCAAATAATTCTTATTATTTTCGCGTTACATTCACTTTGTAAAGATTTTTTTGTTGGCACTGTAATATAATACAGCTTATACATTGCATCCCTCGGTAGACCGCAAGCTTAATACTAGAAACATTACCATATTTATAATCTTATATTATTATGTGTAATATAAGTTAAGTTGACCGATAGAATATTATGTTTACTTGTATAACAGCTTCAGTGATGTATATACCTGGTGTACTAATACTTATATTATGACGATTAGAAGTCGTTCAACTTTTTGAATCGTTGTATCTCAAAAACGGTGGCTCTTAGGAAAAAAAGTATTAAAATATTAAAAATGAATAACCATTTTCAATTTCGTTGCAAAACGAAAATACAGCCGAACCATATTCCAGTCCAATCAGAGAGTGCCGCAAGCACCCCTACCGGTTTCGAAACTTATTAGTCTCTCATCAGGAGGCACATATGCTGCTCTCCCCGATCCAACCAAAACAAACCCCAGCGTGCAGTCCCGAATTGCAACGAACGAAATGGCATAGATGCCCTAGCGGCAACTGCTAGCAAAAGACTAAGTTTTCACTCTAATGGCATATAACATATCCCACCAGAATGAAAACAATGGGAACCTTCTCTGGTTACACCTCCGAGGCTTCTACAATTTGCAAGCCATACGGATGCTGAGACTAAGGAAGATGAGGGAATTCTACAATTTACAATTCACGTCACATCTGCTCAGCGCGGTAAAGTTCCAACGAGACTGGTTCCCTTCATACTCCACACAGAGTAAATGTAAATCAAAAATGAATAACCATTTTCAATTTCGTTGCAAAACGAAAATACAGCCGAACCATATTCCAGTCCAATCAGAGAGTGCCGCAAGCACCCCTACCGGTTTCGAAACTTATTAGTCTCTCATCAGGAGGCACATATGCTGCTCTCCCCGATCCAACCAAAACAAACCCCAGCGTGCAGTCCCGAATTGCAACGAACGAAATGGCATAGATGCCCTAGCGGCAACTGCTAGCAAAAGACTAAGTTTTCACTCTAATGGCATATAACATATCCCACCAGAATGAAAACAATGGGAACCTTCTCTGGTTACACCTCCGAGGCTTCTACAATTTGCAAGCCATACGGATGCTGAGACTAAGGAAGATGAGGGAATTCTACAATTTACAATTCACGTCACATCTGCTCAGCGCGGTAAAGTTCCAACGAGACTGGTTCCCTTCATACTCCACACAGAGTAAATGTAAATCAAAAATGAATAACCATTTTCAATTTCGTTGCAAAACGAAAATACAGCCGAACCATATTCCAGTCCAATCAGAGAGTGCCGCAAGCACCCCTACCGGTTTCGAAACTTATTAGTCTCTCATCAGGAGGCACATATGCTGCTCTCCCCGATCCAACCAAAACAAACCCCAGCGTGCAGTCCCGAATTGCAACGAACGAAATGGCATAGATGCCCTAGCGGCAACTGCTAGCAAAAGACTAAGTTTTCACTCTAATGGCATATAACATATCCCACCAGAATGAAAACAATGGGAACCTTCTCTGGTTACACCTCCGAGGCTTCTACAATTTGCAAGCCATACGGATGCTGAGACTAAGGAAGATGAGGGAATTCTACAATTTACAATTCACGTCACATCTGCTCAGCGCGGTAAAGTTCCAACGAGACTGGTTCCCTTCATACTCCACACAGAGTAAATGTAAATCAAAAATGAATAACCATTTTCAATTTCGTTGCAAAACGAAAATACAGCCGAACCATATTCCAGTCCAATCAGAGAGTGCCGCAAGCACCCCTACCGGTTTCGAAACTTATTAGTCTCTCATCAGGAGGCACATATGCTGCTCTCCCCGATCCAACCAAAACAAACCCCAGCGTGCAGTCCCGAATTGCAACGAACGAAATGGCATAGATGCCCTAGCGGCAACTGCTAGCAAAAGACTAAGTTTTCACTCTAATGGCATATAACATATCCCACCAGAATGAAAACAATGGGAACCTTCTCTGGTTACACCTCCGAGGCTTCTACAATTTGCAAGCCATACGGATGCTGAGACTAAGGAAGATGAGGGAATTCTACAATTTACAATTCACGTCACATCTGCTCAGCGCGGTAAAGTTCCAACGAGACTGGTTCCCTTCATACTCCACACAGAGTAAATGTAAATCAAAAATGAATAACCATTTTCAATTTCGTTGCAAAACGAAAATACAGCCGAACCATATTCCAGTCCAATCAGAGAGTGCCGCAAGCACCCCTACCGGTTTCGAAACTTATTAGTCTCTCATCAGGAGGCACATATGCTGCTCTCCCCGATCCAACCAAAACAAACCCCAGCGTGCAGTCCCGAATTGCAACGAACGAAATGGCATAGATGCCCTAGCGGCAACTGCTAGCAAAAGACTAAGTTTTCACTCTAATGGCATATAACATATCCCACCAGAATGAAAACAATGGGAACCTTCTCTGGTTACACCTCCGAGGCTTCTACAATTTGCAAGCCATACGGATGCTGAGACTAAGGAAGATGAGGGAATTCTACAATTTACAATTCACGTCACATCTGCTCAGCGCGGTAAAGTTCCAACGAGACTGGTTCCCTTCATACTCCACACAGAGTAAATGTAAATCAAAAATGAATAACCATTTTCAATTTCGTTGCAAAACGAAAATACAGCCGAACCATATTCCAGTCCAATCAGAGAGTGCCGCAAGCACCCCTACCGGTTTCGAAACTTATTAGTCTCTCATCAGGAGGCACATATGCTGCTCTCCCCGATCCAACCAAAACAAACCCCAGCGTGCAGTCCCGAATTGCAACGAACGAAATGGCATAGATGCCCTAGCGGCAACTGCTAGCAAAAGACTAAGTTTTCACTCTAATGGCATATAACATATCCCACCAGAATGAAAACAATGGGAACCTTCTCTGGTTACACCTCCGAGGCTTCTACAATTTGCAAGCCATACGGATGCTGAGACTAAGGAAGATGAGGGAATTCTACAATTTACAATTCACGTCACATCTGCTCAGCGCGGTAAAGTTCCAACGAGACTGGTTCCCTTCATACTCCACACAGAGTAAATGTAAATCAAATTTCAGTTAAATTTTTAGCGCAAATAAAACAATATTTTGACATTTTTGTTACAACAATGAAAATAACGTGAGATAGGTTAAGAAATATAGGTTTAATACGTATTTTCACTCCGGAGTAGTACTCAAGACTAATTAATACCTCGAAGGTGTCATCTACCTGAAGGATTTCGCCACCCAGGAAGATTACGGTGTAATATGCAATAAACGGTGCAATAAACATTTTGCTTAGAAAGTTATCTTTCATTATTATGTTCAAACCCTTTTGAGAAAAGAATAGGTAGGGTGATTAGATTAGCCAACGAACGTGTTTATTCCGACAAAAACCATCTTTACAAATTGAATTAAGGCGCATAAATAAAAATAGTTATTATAAGTTAATACTTTGTCATATCAATTTACTATTTTTGTTGGGATTAAGCCGTAAAATCCAAATAATTCTTATTATTTTCGCGTTACATTCACTTTGTAAAGATTTTTTTGTTGGCACTGTAATATAATACAGCTTATACATTGCATCCCTCGGTAGACCGCAAGCTTAATACTAGAAACATTACCGTATTTATAATCTTATATTATTATGTGTAATATAAGTTAAGTTGACCGATAGAATATTATGTTTACTTGTATAACAGCTTCAGTGATGTATATACCTGGTGTACTAATACTTATATTATGACGATTAGAAGTCGTTCAACTTTTTGAATCGTTGTATCTCAAAAACGGTGGCTCTTAGGAAAAAAAGTATTAAAATATTAAAAATGAATAACCATTTTCAATTTCGTTGCAAAACGAAAATACAGCCGAACCATATTCCAGTCCAATCAGAGAGTGCCGCAAGCACCCCTACCGGTTTCGAAACTTATTAGTCTCTCATCAGGAGGCACATATGCTGCTCTCCCCGATCCAACCAAAACAAACCCCAGCGTGCAGTCCCGAATTGCAACGAACGAAATGGCATAGATGCCCTAGCGGCAACTGCTAGCAAAAGACTAAGTTTTCACTCTAATGGCATATAACATATCCCACCAGAATGAAAACAATGGGAACCTTCTCTGGTTACACCTCCGAGGCTTCTACAATTTGCAAGCCATACGGATGCTGAGACTAAGGAAGATGAGGGAATTCTACAATTTACAATTCACGTCACATCTGCTCAGCGCGGTAAAGTTCCAACGAGACTGGTTCCCTTCATACTCCACACAGAGTAAATGTAAATCAAAAATGAATAACCATTTTCAATTTCGTTGCAAAACGAAAATACAGCCGAACCATATTCCAGTCCAATCAGAGAGTGCCGCAAGCACCCCTACCGGTTTCGAAACTTATTAGTCTCTCATCAGGAGGCACATATGCTGCTCTCCCCGATCCAACCAAAACAAACCCCAGCGTGCAGTCCCGAATTGCAACGAACGAAATGGCATAGATGCCCTAGCGGCAACTGCTAGCAAAAGACTAAGTTTTCACTCTAATGGCATATAACATATCCCACCAGAATGAAAACAATGGGAACCTTCTCTGGTTACACCTCCGAGGCTTCTACAATTTGCAAGCCATACGGATGCTGAGACTAAGGAAGATGAGGGAATTCTACAATTTACAATTCACGTCACATCTGCTCAGCGCGGTAAAGTTCCAACGAGACTGGTTCCCTTCATACTCCACACAGAGTAAATGTAAATCAAAAATGAATAACCATTTTCAATTTCGTTGCAAAACGAAAATACAGCCGAACCATATTCCAGTCCAATCAGAGAGTGCCGCAAGCACCCCTACCGGTTTCGAAACTTATTAGTCTCTCATCAGGAGGCACATATGCTGCTCTCCCCGATCCAACCAAAACAAACCCCAGCGTGCAGTCCCGAATTGCAACGAACGAAATGGCATAGATGCCCTAGCGGCAACTGCTAGCAAAAGACTAAGTTTTCACTCTAATGGCATATAACATATCCCACCAGAATGAAAACAATGGGAACCTTCTCTGGTTACACCTCCGAGGCTTCTACAATTTGCAAGCCATACGGATGCTGAGACTAAGGAAGATGAGGGAATTCTACAATTTACAATTCACGTCACATCTGCTCAGCGCGGTAAAGTTCCAACGAGACTGGTTCCCTTCATACTCCACACAGAGTAAATGTAAATCAAAAATGAATAACCATTTTCAATTTCGTTGCAAAACGAAAATACAGCCGAACCATATTCCAGTCCAATCAGAGAGTGCCGCAAGCACCCCTACCGGTTTCGAAACTTATTAGTCTCTCATCAGGAGGCACATATGCTGCTCTCCCCGATCCAACCAAAACAAACCCCAGCGTGCAGTCCCGAATTGCAACGAACGAAATGGCATAGATGCCCTAGCGGCAACTGCTAGCAAAAGACTAAGTTTTCACTCTAATGGCATATAACATATCCCACCAGAATGAAAACAATGGGAACCTTCTCTGGTTACACCTCCGAGGCTTCTACAATTTGCAAGCCATACGGATGCTGAGACTAAGGAAGATGAGGGAATTCTACAATTTACAATTCACGTCACATCTGCTCAGCGCGGTAAAGTTCCAACGAGACTGGTTCCCTTCATACTCCACACAGAGTAAATGTAAATCAAAAATGAATAACCATTTTCAATTTCGTTGCAAAACGAAAATACAGCCGAACCATATTCCAGTCCAATCAGAGAGTGCCGCAAGCACCCCTACCGGTTTCGAAACTTATTAGTCTCTCATCAGGAGGCACATATGCTGCTCTCCCCGATCCAACCAAAACAAACCCCAGCGTGCAGTCCCGAATTGCAACGAACGAAATGGCATAGATGCCCTAGCGGCAACTGCTAGCAAAAGACTAAGTTTTCACTCTAATGGCATATAACATATCCCACCAGAATGAAAACAATGGGAACCTTCTCTGGTTACACCTCCGAGGCTTCTACAATTTGCAAGCCATACGGATGCTGAGACTAAGGAAGATGAGGGAATTCTACAATTTACAATTCACGTCACATCTGCTCAGCGCGGTAAAGTTCCAACGAGACTGGTTCCCTTCATACTCCACACAGAGTAAATGTAAATCAAAAATGAATAACCATTTTCAATTTCGTTGCAAAACGAAAATACAGCCGAACCATATTCCAGTCCAATCAGAGAGTGCCGCAAGCACCCCTACCGGTTTCGAAACTTATTAGTCTCTCATCAGGAGGCACATATGCTGCTCTCCCCGATCCAACCAAAACAAACCCCAGCGTGCAGTCCCGAATTGCAACGAACGAAATGGCATAGATGCCCTAGCGGCAACTGCTAGCAAAAGACTAAGTTTTCACTCTAATGGCATATAACATATCCCACCAGAATGAAAACAATGGGAACCTTCTCTGGTTACACCTCCGAG
Source organism: Diabrotica virgifera virgifera (assembly GCF_917563875.1). Taxonomy (NCBI): domain Eukaryota; kingdom Metazoa; phylum Arthropoda; class Insecta; order Coleoptera; family Chrysomelidae; genus Diabrotica; species Diabrotica virgifera. The sequence goes on from NC_065450.1 coordinate 7,263,101, forward strand.
GCTTCTACAATTTGCAAGCCATACGGATGCTGAGACTAAGGAAGATGAGGGAATTCTACAATTTACAATTCACGTCACATCTGCTCAGCGCGGTAAAGTTCCAACGAGACTGGTTCCCTTCATACTCCACACAGAGTAAATGTAAATCAAAAATGAATAACCATTTTCAATTTCGTTGCAAAACGAAAATACAGCCGAACCATATTCCAGTCCAATCAGAGAGTGCCGCAAGCACCCCTACCGGTTTCGAAACTTATTAGTCTCTCATCAGGAGGCACATATGCTGCTCTCCCCGATCCAACCAAAACAAACCCCAGCGTGCAGTCCCGAATTGCAACGAACGAAATGGCATAGATGCCCTAGCGGCAACTGCTAGCAAAAGACTAAGTTTTCACTCTAATGGCATATAACATATCCCACCAGAATGAAAACAATGGGAACCTTCTCTGGTTACACCTCCGAGGCTTCTACAATTTGCAAGCCATACGGATGCTGAGACTAAGGAAGATGAGGGAATTCTACAATTTACAATTCACGTCACATCTGCTCAGCGCGGTAAAGTTCCAACGAGACTGGTTCCCTTCATACTCCACACAGAGTAAATGTAAATCAAAAATGAATAACCATTTTCAATTTCGTTGCAAAACGAAAATACAGCCGAACCATATTCCATATTCATTAATTTTGATTTACATTTACTCTGTGTGGAGTATGAAGGGAACCAGTCTCGTTGGAACTTTACCGCGCTGAGCAGATGTGACGTGAATTGTAAATTGTAGAATTCCCTCATCTTCCTTAGTCTCAGCATCCGTATGGCTTGCAAATTGTAGAAGCCTCGGAGGTGTAACCAGAGAAGGTTCCCATTGTTTTCATTCTGGTGGGATATGTTATATGCCATTAGAGTGAAAACTTAGTCTTTTGCTAGCAGTTGCCGCTAGGGCATCTATGCCATTTCGTTCGTTGCAATTCGGGACTGCACGCTGGGGTTTGTTTTGGTTGGATCGGGGAGAGCAGCATATGTGCCTCCTGATGAGAGACTAATAAGTTTCGAAACCGGTAGGGGTGCTTGCGGCACTCTCTGATTGGACTGGAATATGGTTCGGCTGTATTTTCGTTTTGCAACGAAATTGAAAATGGTTATTCATTTTTGATTTACATTTACTCTGTGTGGAGTATGAAGGGAACCAGTCTCGTTGGAACTTTACCGCGCTGAGCAGATGTGACGTGAATTGTAAATTGTAGAATTCCCTCATCTTCCTTAGTCTCAGCATCCGTATGGCTTGCAAATTGTAGAAGCCTCGGAGGTGTAACCAGAGAAGGTTCCCATTGTTTTCATTCTGGTGGGATATGTTATATGCCATTAGAGTGAAAACTTAGTCTTTTGCTAGCAGTTGCCGCTAGGGCATCTATGCCATTTCGTTCGTTGCAATTCGGGACTGCACGCTGGGGTTTGTTTTGGTTGGATCGGGGAGAGCAGCATATGTGCCTCCTGATGAGAGACTAATAAGTTTCGAAACCGGTAGGGGTGCTTGCGGCACTCTCTGATTGGACTGGAATATGGTTCGGCTGTATTTTCGTTTTGCAACGAAATTGAAAATGGTTATTCATTTTTGATTTACATTTACTCTGTGTGGAGTATGAAGGGAACCAGTCTCGTTGGAACTTTACCGCGCTGAGCAGATGTGACGTGAATTGTAAATTGTAGAATTCCCTCATCTTCCTTAGTCTCAGCATCCGTATGGCTTGCAAATTGTAGAAGCCTCGGAGGTGTAACCAGAGAAGGTTCCCATTGTTTTCATTCTGGTGGGATATGTTATATGCCATTAGAGTGAAAACTTAGTCTTTTGCTAGCAGTTGCCGCTAGGGCATCTATGCCATTTCGTTCGTTGCAATTCGGGACTGCACGCTGGGGTTTGTTTTGGTTGGATCGGGGAGAGCAGCATATGTGCCTCCTGATGAGAGACTAATAAGTTTCGAAACCGGTAGGGGTGCTTGCGGCACTCTCTGATTGGACTGGAATATGGTTCGGCTGTATTTTCGTTTTGCAACGAAATTGAAAATGGTTATTCATTTTTGATTTACATTTACTCTGTGTGGAGTATGAAGGGAACCAGTCTCGTTGGAACTTTACCGCGCTGAGCAGATGTGACGTGAATTGTAAATTGTAGAATTCCCTCATCTTCCTTAGTCTCAGCATCCGTATGGCTTGCAAATTGTAGAAGCCTCGGAGGTGTAACCAGAGAAGGTTCCCATTGTTTTCATTCTGGTGGGATATGTTATATGCCATTAGAGTGAAAACTTAGTCTTTTTATTAAAATATTTTTTATATACCGGGTGGTGAATTGGAAAACGGGCCATAGGAAACTCAATGTAAAATTCTAAATTGTTGAATTCCTGCTTCCCTAATTATTTTACATCAAAAGTCATGAGAAACTATTTGTAGAGGATTAAAATCTGTATTAAAAACAAAAGTTAAAATTGTTCTACGATTTAAACAGAGTTTAAAATTTTGAAAAATAGAATACATTTGCCATACCTAAGTAAGTGCGTAAAAGGCCACCCGTTACTATTTCTGACAGTACGCAAACTATTGACTGAATAAAACATCTTTATTATTACTACTTTCTCCTCAACTGAGGACATCTTTTCGACTTTATTGTTTTTTAAACAATAAAATAAAAATACTGACAGTTCAAAATATTGTTAATATAATAATTTCATTGTGACCGAAGGCAACCTTATACACATTCTTGCACTGTGTGTAGCCTAAATTTGGCAAATACTTTGATAAAATTTATTATATTTTACAACATTTTGGAATGTGTTTAATTCGTAGAACAATTTTAACAATTGTTTTCAATAAAGATTTCAATCCTCTACAAATAGTTTCTCATGTCTTTTGATGTAGAATAATAAGGGAAGCAGGAATTCAACAGTTTAGAATTTTACATTGATTTTCCTATGGCCCGTTTTCCAATTCACCACCCTGTATAATTATCTCTACAGAGTGGGCCAAATAAAAGGAGCCACCCCGATATTTGGCAATATTTATTGGATTTTAAGAAAATAAAAAAACAGGTTAATTTTTAATCTAAGGGGGACACATTTCTACGGTACAAACATCTGTCATTTGTCAACTCCCTCCCTTCCACTTCCCCCACCCCTTATTTTTAAATAGGGAATAGGGGTCGTGTGCTAGCTCATTTGAAAGGTTATTCAATTCTCTATTCAGTAATATCAACATTGACATAAAAATTTATACAGGGTGTCCAAGAAAAATTATTTTAAATTAAATTAATTGACACAAAAAGAAGAAGGTATGTAATTTATTTAACTCAGAATACATTCTACTGCTGATAAAAAACAGAAAAAAATGTTTATTTGATAAATAAACACTCTTTGTTGCTTAAATTCAATATTCAACCTACCAAGAATCAGATGGGTGGAAGCTTGAACATTAAAATTAAGTAAAAAGCAGTGTCTATTTATCAAAAAACATTTTTTTCTTTTTTCTGTCAGCAGTAGAATGTGTTCTGAGTTAAATAAATTACATATATTCTTCTTTTTGTGTCAATTAATTTAATTCAAAATAATTTCTCTTGGACATTTTTAAGTCGATGTTGATATTACTGAATAGAGAATTGAATAACCTTTCAAATGAGCTAGCACACGACCCCCATTCCCTATTTAAAAATAAGGGGTGGGGGAAGTGGAAGGGAGGGAGTTGATAAATGACAGATGTTTTTATCGTAAAAATGTGTCCCCCTTAGATCAAAAATTGACCTGTTTTTTTATTTTCTTAAAATCTAATAAATACTGCCAAATATCGGGGTGGCTCCTTTTATTTGGCCCACTCTGTATATAAATATTGCTGTTTAATATAAAAATTCTTATATACTGTATACACATAAGTTCGGAACTAGAAACAAAAACTATGATAAGTCTTTTGTACACAATTTTGTGCATATCCCAATTTTCCTGTAACACTGTTTGGATTAACACAAGCACACATTTTATCCTGCATAGTAAAAAACGAGGATAGCTCCTGGTTACGGTTTCTAAATATTATAAGTTGTACTGGCTAGTAAATTTCATTTAAAATAATTCCATTATTGTAATCTAGAATGGGGATAGGAAAAACCTACCGGTTTAAACCTAAAACCGGTTTTTTTACTTCGCAATAACCGGTTTTACCGGTTGTTTTTTGTCCCGGTTATAACCGGTTTTTTCTTTTTAAAGTAAAAACCGGTTATTAGGTTTTTACGGTGATTAGGATTAGGTTAGGTATTATTTCGGATCCCAATCATAATTATTATTCTCAAGTAATTATTTCAAACAAAACCATAATTCAAATTTTATTTTATTTTATAAAATACAGAAGCAAACTGAAAGTGCAATCTCACATCTCCCAGAAACAATTATTAAGTTTTATTATAATATTTCCTTGAAAAGGTATTTGTAATCATAATATTCACCTAAGAAGTGTCTGGTTGAATTAGATGCAAACATCATATGTTTTTCACACTTAACTCTTGGCATTGAAAGTGGATGAATGACTTTTTCTGATTACCAAAAATAATGATCTGACTATGAATATCGAATTACTGATTACGAATACGAATCTCCAAGAATTTCGCTACGTTTTCAAAACGATACACTCGTACAGGAAGTATTAAATTAGTTAAAATGTATCTATTCTACAAATATACAAACGTGTTAAAAGTAATACATGTTCTTTCGATAGTACTAATTTTGATCATATTGATATCGAGTCGAATGGAGTATCGCGAACTAAAGTGTCTTGTAAATGTAACTTTGTAACCTATTGGATTAAAAAAACCAAAAACCGGTTTTTCCAAAAACCGGTTTTTTTGGCCGGTTATAACCGCCAGGTTAAACCGTAAGCAAAAAAACCGGTATAACCGAAAACCGGTGTTTTGTCAAAAACCGCCATCCCTAATCTAGAACCTAAGGGTTAAGCATGTCCTTTGGACAAGTGAAGGTCTCGAACTAAATTATGTAATTCGGCTTGTTGGATGCATTAAGGTGCTTTTTCGTCGCTTTCCGGAAATGAAGAATCATATTTTTCTGATACTTCATCAGGTTCACTTTTATCACCATACATTTCAAAATCTTTCTCCCAATTTGCCGAGGTCTTGGAACTGGTAAGTCTTCTCCATGAAAAACTGGTTTTATTGCTGAGGTAGTATCTGGATATTTAATTTTATGCTTGTTCTTCCTTGAAAACCCAGACACTTTTGTCATGCAGGAGTAACAGTCGTTAAAATGGTTTAGAACTATATAATATAAGTTTAAATGGGTAGGATTACTGATTAAGGACTACCTTTGGTTTATTCTTTATTTAAATCTTAATGTGTTATTCGTAGACATTAGATTTGCCAGTGTTGCCAAATTATGCACAATTTTTAGGAAAAACGTTACTTTGACTGGATCACACCCCAATATATTACAAATCACCGTTTAAAAAAAATAGTAAAATACTCATAACTTAAAAATTATAATTAATTTTTTGGAAAAAATGATAACTCAAAAATCTTACGTGTTAGGAACTTTTTACCATCATAATCATATTCAGAGAGCATAAATTAACAAAAAACAGCCTTTTGCATTCGAGTCGCAAATTGGTTGTAAACTAGTGTATTAATCATGACCTTGGGAGTTTTTTGTCGGTTCTTCTATCAGGCGTGGACCTTTGCGAATGGATGATGCTTTCTGGGTATTCGTAGCGCCAATACCCAGAGGGTAGCAGGGATACTTGCCGTGGAACAAAAACTGACACCTGTCAGTAGGTAAAATGCACACCCACTAATATGAAGAATATTGATTTAGGATCGCTGCTTGGGGATCGCTAGTGCACGTCTGGAGCCGGCGCTGGACGTGACAGCATGCAAGACGTCGGTGGCAGGGTGTTGAGGAGGCGGGCCTCTGTCATACAATCAGCTACAGCCCAACCACAACAACCACAAACGAGCCAAACAACAACAATAGCTCCACCTACTAAAGGTACTGCGCTGGAACATCAGCCGGCACTCACTTAAGCGGGACGACCGAGGCAGCGCATGAAATGGACTGTGTCCATTAAAGGAGACATTTTGCGCATCTACTACAAGGTGACAAACCTCGGTCAGGAAACAGTCGGCAACCGACAACAGCTGTATGCCGAATTTTTCAGGACGTACCTAGATATTAAGTATAGGAGCAACGAGTATCAGACCAATACCGGGTAATTCTACAACTATGTCGTAGAAGCTCACACGTTAGAATATTTGCATATGTTAATCTACTGTGCAGCAACAGCAATTGATAATGTAATGGGCGTTAAGATCAGAACACGACGGGTTACTAATAACGGAAGAACTGATAACAGAATTGCACCCTGGGAAAAAAGACTGCTCGGAAAGATTGAGTTACTGCGTAGGGATATTGGTCTAGTAACAGAATACATACGAGGTGTAACAAGTAGAAAAGTCGTCAGGAGAGCTGAAGAAATAATGCTGAGTACCGCAAGACACTCAACATAAATGATCCAGAAAACATGACAGCCCAATAATGTCTGGATACATTAAAACAAAAACTCTCCGTTTATTCAGGACGACTCTAACACAGACGTCGACTGAACCCTTACGTCGACGTAGCTTACGTCGACTGAACCCCCACCGAGAGGTCGAAAGTGACGCATTCCTTACTATACTTTGATGCAGTGACACACCAGGCGCTCTTAAAATTTAAGTTGCGTCGACGTTCCCGCGACCCATCCTAATACCCATATGTCGTCAATCGGCTTTACGACTTCGATGGCATATCATATATGCATGTATCGTGGTAAAACACAGACGTTTGAGCAGTCTTCTACCGAATTTTGTTGTCAGTGTTGCCAAATCTTGTTTAATGATGGAAATTACAGACTCGAACTATATTGTGATTTGAATTTTTTACTACCATATCAAATTATTTTTATATGGTCTCATTGTATTTTTAATTTTTTTATCTAATAGCTTAAAGGGCAACTTAATTAGATACATTTCTATCTGAAAAAAAGCAATCTACTAAATAAATTATTTTTCAAACTCTTTGAAACTAATTTCACAAACAGTCAAACAGAATTTTCAAATCTGTAACCACATTGACCAGTTTGAGTTGAGTTATTTGTCAGAAGGATTGACTTTAATAAAAATAAAATTATTGACTCCATAAAACTAAAGATAATAAACATTTATCTTATCTTATTTATTATTTTATTTATTACCCAAGTAGCAATTTGTCGACGCGACAACGTTCTCTACTGCGTGGCAACGTTTTGTTACAACGTTGTTATTGGGTGCGTTCGGACGACCATAGCGGCTGGCTGCCAGCAGAAATCGGCTGAGTGGTTGCATCCAGCCGTGATAGGGAAAGCTTAGTAAATCTCTCAGCGGCTGGCTTCCAGCGGTGACGTCTGACAGCTACTGCTGGCTCAGCTGTCCAGCCGCTGTGGTCGTCCGAACGCACCCATTGCCTAGAACACGACCCAATTCTGCACTAATTTGGTGGACGATTTTTGAGTTGTCTTGACGTTGCCTAGGCAACCTTAAGCGTTGCATAAGACAACTGAAGCGACTATAAAAAGTGCCTGCGTGCAATGATTGCTCAAAGAGTCGGACTGGTTATGTTTTTTACCTATATAAAAAGTAAACTATTTTGACATCAGATCAGGTATTTCAATTTATATAAATACATAAATAAGGACTTAAACAAAATTACCTGATTTGAAATTTATAAACGCATCTCAGATTACCGTCAAATATGGATATTTCACCTTTAAAAAACACACGCGCTCATTTTTTATCACCTTTTTAACAAAAAATATGCAAATTTAAAAAATCTAATTTTAATATAAAAGCCAGAATTTATGTTAAAGATGTTTTGTATAAATTTAATGTATTGATGGTGCTTTTAAAGGTATTAGAAAATGTTATGTGTTTTTTATATTATGTGTTTTTATTTTCTTTACATCCCAAAAAAACCAAAATGGTGCATTAAACAACATTACCAATATTACTTAAAATATACCTTATTACCAACCATAGACGGATGAGACAACCGAGAAGTCCAATCGCCGACCAAACACGGCCTGGACCGACTATCCCAACCACTTTAGAACGCACCCTCTTATTGGGTGACAGAGGTCATGTGACCAGTGCAATGAAGTGCATCATTCTCCTTAACAGCGTTGCCACATTTAGTAGATATCTACTGTTTTGGTATATTTTTGATATTATTTAAAAAATTCTAGTAGGCAATGTTTTTTATTAGATGTTTGGTATATTTCAATATTTTGTTATCACTAAAATAAAATTTGCTTTTTAATAGTATTCACCCCATTTCTAAATTAATTTTCAGAGATTTTGTTCAAATTCCCAATGTCATTACCGAAAATAAGATTCGCAGGACGTAGATGATGATAAAGGCCGCGTCTCACCATCAAATAATTTGATCAAACAGTTTGAGAAAATTCCGGAAGTACGTCAAAGTGACGTCACAATTGCAGTTTTTTTGAAATTCTAAAAATCTGTGCTCTCACTATCAGTTTAGTTTAATCAAATTTTTTGTATTGAGTTGTCTAACTTGTTTGTACTTTATTTAACATTAAAATGTTTCATTATTATCCACAATGAACACTCAGGATGTGACGTTACTAACTGTCACTTTCAGTTTGCTCAAACCAGTTTGATCAAATATATTTGATGGTGGGACGCGGCCTTAATAGATGGACAGAGAAATGAAACTGGTAAATACCAGATCTAAATAAGGAAATCTTCATATAATTGGTTTGGAGAATTTTCAAAATGATTGTTCGGTTTCATAATCAGTTAAAGTGGATTTTAAATTTTAAGTAAGTTGGTACCTACCTTTATCACAATTCATATATGGGTAAATGTCAACTTTAAAGTGAACTTTACTTAATGTTTACTTTAAGTCGATTATGAAACCGGGCGATTTTGACAGGTAACCGTTAACACAGATTTTACTGTATTTACAGGGCCTAAAAAGAATCTACTGATTTCTATTGGTTTTTTGAAAGCAAAACTACTATCCGCTGCAAGATAATTCGGATGGAATTCAGACAAAATATGTACAAAAAGTACATATTTTGTCGGAGTTTCAGCCAAATTATCTTGCAACGGATATAGTACTGAAAGAGTAAGAACTGGCCTGGCAACCCTGTCTAGCAAAGCTGATACAAAGATTTAAGCTTATCAAATCTACTGATAAAACAATGGACAATGGAGAAACCAGCTAATAAAAAACAAATAAACAGGTTGTTAAATAAATCGAAAATTTCCAGCAAAATAAAATATAAAATAATAAGAAAAAAGTAAGGTTATAAAGTAAATTCTTTTTTTGCTCCTGAAGTTGCCGTAAACGTGTCACACATCTATAGAACTATACGTAAAGGCCCTGGGATCGTGAGAGACAACTACCTAGTCGGCCAGAAAACCCATGGGCGTAAATTAGTTTAGCATTATAACGTTTTTAAGTAGTTGCGATTGTTGAAAAAACTTAACTGTGATATGTAGTTGTCACAATAGTAATAACTTAGTTGCCCATATAACTAAAGATATTACTTAAAGTTGTAACATCGTAATGTCAGTCGGGTTAGGGGTCGTTGGCCGAAACAACTGAAAGTCCACTGTGGTAACGTTATATACAGTGCATTTGTTTGTACTGACAACCAATGCGTCGAAAAATTGCTACTTGGGTATGCTCTACAGGCCTTGTATTTACAATTTTACATAATACAGTTTATACTAATAACTTTTATATAATTTTATTTGATGTCTATATAAAACTATGGTTCTCCACTATATCCTATTTTTCGCCTTCTCTTTCCAGAGTATAATTTCCATCGATACTATATATTCCTGAAACTTTCTTGCAGTATTTTTATTGGTCTACCTCGTCTCCTAGTCCCAACTGGTATTCTTAGCAGTACGATCTTTGGCATTCTTTCCTTATCCATCCTCTCGACATGACCTGCCCACCTGATTCTTTATGACTTTGTGTATCTTGTCATACTTGGTTCCTTGTTAACATCCTTAATTCTTGATTGGTGCTTCTATGCCAGCCGTCTTCTCTATCTGTATTCTTTCCCTTGAAAATAGCTATCAGTACGTTCCGTTCTAAACTCTCTATCATTTCTTCTTCTGTTTTATTTCGCAGCCATGTCTCACATCCGTAGGTGACTGTTGCTCTTATTACGTTTTTGTATATTCTAGTTCTCGTCTTTCTTTGATACCTACTTTGACTTTAATTTGAATAATTTTTTTGTTATTAATAATTTGTGAAACATCATTATTTCCCAATTAATGGGATATAATAGAGGGGCATCAATTTAACACATTTAATAGAAAGGACAGCCTCTTATCTATATATAGCTTATATAGCGTTTTTCTTAGGTGATATACTTTACCTCATGACGGTGTTATTTCTTGAACATGGCTCGTTAATACTTACTAATAACTCCTGAAAATATTTTTTAGACATTCTTGTAAAATTAAAAAACTTCTCTGTAAATCGTAGCATAGCTGCCGCTGTTACACCGCGCCATGTGTTTTAAGCTGCCTCGACGTCGACTCGACGCACGCCGCCTGGTGTGTCCTTGATCTAAGGAGGTAAAAATTAGTAACAACCGCAAAAGCGACAATGCACTTTTTAAAAAATATGAGGCGTTCTATCGAAAACTCAATTCCACGGTAGAACGTGTCGATAAGTCTTACCCAAGCCAAAAGAAGAAATTCATGAATTTTGGGGAAATTAACTTTCCACCCAGCTGCTCTTAACAACAATGCTGGATGGATAGAAGATAAGACACAGAAGTGCCAACACTACATTACTACTCTCTGCAAACCCTTCACCACTGAAGAAGTCTCAAATATCATCAAAGAGATTCATAACTGGAAATCTCCTGAACCAGCCGGAGTTCAAAACTTTTGGCTCAAGAAGTTTTGGAGTGTTTATGATTGCTTATCAACACTAATTAATCCTGTTATTTCTAATCTGCAGGAAATACCATCATTCCTAACTCAGGAAACCACTTATTTAATACCGAAGGATCAATAAATAACTTAAGGATCCAGCCAAATACCGCCCAATTACTTGTCTTCCAACTTTGTATAAATTGGTCACATTTTGTGTAGCCCGGCGTATCTACCAACACTGTGCTCTGAACAATATAATAGAGCCTCAACAGAAAGGATGCGCTAAGGATTCCATGGGTTGTAAAGAACAACTCATCATCGACTCAGTCGTTGCTAACCAGGCATATTCCAAAACGGGGAACCTTTTTACTGCCTTCATTGATTACAAGAAGGCCTTTGATTAAGTGCCGCATGGATGACTTATAGGTATATTGAGAATATATAAAGTCGATGATAATATACTTAGTGACCTTTTTAGAGCATATAATGACAGAGTGGAAGACTAGAATTCACCTTTAAATACCTGGTGAAAATAACATCGAAACTGAAGATATCGCAATCAGCCGGAGCCTATTCCGAGAAGATTCCTTAATTCCACTGTGGTTCTGTCTAGCTATGAACCCACTATCTCAGCTACTGAACTCCACTGACGCTGGTTTTAGCATTAAATATAAAAACAATGTGGTAGCGAAGCTTAATCATCTGTTGGAGATGGAGACCGGGTCTCCTTAAACTATCCTTAAACGCTGCTGGGCTGAGCGGAGCATTAGCAGTGAGATTTTCCGGCCAGCAGCCTCCTCTGCGATTTTAGGATCCTGACTACAAATAATAAAAAAACTAAAAGTGCGAAATTTGTGATGAAATTTGGTATGTGGGGTTAGAATATTATTTGGAATAACTTGTTCAAATAACTTTTTCCGATATCTCTAACGCGAAGTCAAATAGCAAAACAGTGTAGCATGTGTAAAAAATTTATGAGCAGGCTAAGCCTCCCTTGCCTCCTCTGACCAGCCGCCACTGATAAATATCTTGGAGTAAAGCAAGCGCGGAAAATTGACCATAAACAAATGAAAACAGAGATAACTACGGAATTTATACGAAGGGTAAAACAACTGCGTCGCTCACACCTTAACAGTAGAAATTTGTTTAAGGTATTAAACACCTACGTACGTTCCGCGCTTAGCTATTCATTTGGCATTGTTAAATGGAAAAAACGGACAGAAAATCTTCAGCGAAAAGTTAAACACACCTCAGCACAAAGGCACAAAAACACCATCCTAAAAGTGCAGACATTACATAAAAGAAAGAACGACATTACCACGGAATTTAGGAGGAAGAGGACTTATGGATATATTTGAGCAATTAGATAAACAAATTTCTAATTTAAGGACTTATTTTCAAATGCAGGCTGAGATATCTACCATACATCGCGCTATTTGCGCAGTAGATAACATAACACCGAACAATCTGAGGAAACCAGAAATGCGCATAAACCACCTTACTAATTACGAAAAAAATACGCACCTGGATGGGTAAACCTCTGCACGGGCGATATTCCAATCGACAATGTAGCGTCGAACTACTGGTTAACATAAGGAAAGATGTTCCCCGAAACGAAAGGTTTACTGGCCATTCAGGAACAGGTTATACCAACCAGAAATTACCCGAAATATATCGTCAAAGACCCTGAGGTTCACAGCGACAGATGCCGATATGGATGTCAAGCCCAAGAAACCATCCAACATATTACCGGAGGCTGCCAGGCATTTGCTGCAACTGAATATAAGGAACGGAATGACTCAGTTGGAAAGATTCTTTTTCATCAAAAAATAGCTATCAAACTGGGACTTTTCCAAACAGACTGTCTTCCATATTATCAATACATTGCTGAGAGTATGCTTGAGAATGACAACTATAAGCTATACTTTGACCGCACTGTGCTCACAAACCAAACAGTGGCACATAATAGACCAGATCTCGTATTAGTCAATAAATTAACGAGACAAACAACACTAATTGATGTGGCGGTTCCTAACAACAATAATCTACGTACTAAATTTACTGAAAAGATCGCCAAGTACAGAGATCTGGAAACTCAAATACGGAGACAATGGAGAATCCAAAGTACCCAGGCAATACCGATTATTGTGTCTACTAATGGAGTCATTCCTAAGACCCTCCTTGAAACCATAGAAAAGATGAGTCTTAATGAACATCTTTATAAGACCATGCAGAAAGCAGTACTACTCGCAACGGCCAGATGTGTACGAAAATTTTTGGGAGATACACCTGCATACCAAGTCACCTAGGGCTCGATAACATGGAAAGAGTCCCACCAAAGCTCAACCCTTTTGATACCGTAAGTATCTAGGATGGGTCAATTTCGCCTTAGAGGGAGTGTGAGCCGTGTGGCTAAATCTGATAATAATCATGAGGTTGCCAATCAATAGTAAATTTTTTGATAAAATCAAAAAAATCCAAAACGACTAAAAATTGCAAATAAACTAAAAACCAACGTTAAATACACCGAAATAAACTGTGATCTTTTTTGATTTTGCGAAAAAAAAAAGAAAAAAATTCAGTTAATGAAAAGATAGCGAGATACAAGCTTTATTACATATTAAATATTTTTAGATAAGATTTACAAAGAAATAATTTTGATCCAAATGAATAACTGTATACAAAATGCTGCATTTTTTGGTCATCAGTAGCTATATTAAGATTAACTTAATACTGAAATTAATTCGTACTGACTGCCGTTTCTTTTCGCATTAAAAATAATAACGTGTCAAAAATATTTTACCTAGGTCCTAATTGGACCTCGTATTAGGATTTTCTTTTTCTCTTCCTTAATAATAAATGTTCCCGGGTGTTTTGCTCCTAACACTGCCAGGAGAAAATTCGGTCAATTTGCAAATTTTTTATGTAAAGTGCGAACCAGAGTGGGACTTAAAAAGTTTGTTTTCTACAGGGTAATTTGAGATAACTTACAAAAGAAAGGATAATGTAAAAACAACGTATAATATTAGGACGATTAATTCTTTTATTATCTACTAGAGAGATCTGCCAAGAGAAACCGTTTTTCTCTGACAATGAAGCTGATGACATGTAGAGTATCATTCCAATAAGTAATCTCTTTTAAAGTTATTTAAATGTAATATAGAAGGCGAAATGGCGGGTTCGTTGGAAAAAAATATTCCCATGAGATTTTTTGCATAATTACATTCGCGAAACACCCCAGAATATGGTTCAAGAAATCGCCCACGCGAAAAGTGATCCAATTTTTTTTAAAATTTTTTAAAACAATTTGCAGAAATCAATATTTTTGATCCGGATAATTCTTTTAGTATTTTTGGACCATTCTGGATAAAAAAGGTATCTTGTAATTGTTCTCTAAAGTTGATAGTTTTCGAGTTATAAGCAATTTAAAATTTGAAAAACGCAAAAATGGCCATTTTTAATACTTATAACTCGGTTAAAAATGATTATTATGAAAGTCAGAAAGTGACTATATGAAAGTTTAGAGCTCCTCTTACATGACGCTGAAGAAATTTGTGTCATTAATTTATTACTAAGCTGCTATTTTTAATTATTAACAATGAGCGGTAAGATCGTATTGACGCGGCTGTAAATGTGAGTGCGAGTAGGATTCACCATTGGATTGCCGGAATGGCATCTCTTTCGCATTCATCATTGACGGCCGCCTAATACGTACATGGCGCTCATTCTTATTACTTAAAAATAACAGCTTAGTAATAAAATAATGACAACAATTTCTTCAGGATCTTGTAGGGGGGGCTTTAAAATTTGATTTAGTCACTTTCTAACTTTCATAATAATAACTTAAACCGAGTTATTAAGCCTTGAAACACTGGGGAACAATTTGAAACTCAATTTCTTTTGAGTTTGATTTTTAGCTGTTTTCTATAGAATTAGGCATGCTGGTTTTAAAACTGTTTTTAGATTTCTTCTATCACGTCACGTTCGTTTTCTATGTGGGTGGGGGAATGACGCGCTGATAACTGCAACTGGTCTAGACTTGCCTGTTCAGTTACGTCTGTTATACTGTGGTGATGGTGAAACGTTGTATGCCGGTTAGCAGTATTTAGTATTTCGTTACTGAAATGTATATATCTACTTAGTGTGTTTGAACTGAAACGTTTCCTTATGGCTACCTCTGCTCCTACACGTCGTAAGTGCAAAAACAGCCCCGATTCGTTTTGTTATATGTGGCAGCTTTACCATTCCCAGTCAAAGGACAAACATCAGTACATTTGTCAGACAAGCATATTTTGCCTATTTTAAAGTGAAACTTGGTGATCAAATCAAGGTAAAGCATAGAAACCTCATAAAGTGAGATATGGACACTCAATGGGCACCTAAGTTTAAAAAGTTGACGTAATAAACAAAATCTGAGGTTGTTCTCAGATTCAGACGCCAAAAATTAGTGAAAAACCAGTGTCAGATCTAACTCAACAAAAAATTTGTTCCTCAGTGAAATCACCTTTGTTCGTTTTTTAAATATTAAATTGCTTATAACTCGAAAACGATCAACTTTATTGCAATTTGATTTTTGCAACTTGATTAAAAAAATTGTTTAAAAAAATTTGGACCACTTTTTGCGTGGGCGACTTCTTGAACATTCTGGGATATCTCACGAATGTGATTATGCAAAAAAAATCTCATGGGAATGTTTTTTCCAACGAAACGAACCCGCCTATTTCGCCTTGTCTATAAATCAAATATTGTTTGTACGAATCTATAAACATTTGCCTTAAACTCTAAGCTAAAGTGTATTTCATGTAGATAAGTCGGATAGCATTATACGTTTTAGCCTACGGACTACATTGAGATTGGGCACGTTTGGTTGGGAGGCTAACCGATTTGGGTGCACTGACACTCTTTTACTATGTATAGTTAAAACAAAAATGATGTATGGTTCCTTTGGTGGATTCTAAAGAGATATAATGATGAATTATTTCGTTAATAACGTAGTAGGAAGCATTAAAAATAGCAGTACTTTATTGAAACCTCTGCAAGATGGATTAGATAACAAAATACTGGAAAGAGTGGAACACTTTAGATATTTGGGGAGCTGGATTAACTGCAGGCTAGGGTTGAAAGTGATGAGGAAAATTCGACAAGAATAGCAAAGAGCTAGAATTTTTCAACATTATAAAAATGAGAAAGGTTTAATACTTCGGCCATACAATGAGAGGACCTAAATATCGCTTACTGCGGTTGATCATTCAGGGCAAAATCGAAGGAAAACGATGGGTTGGAAGAAAACAATTGTCCTGGCTGCGTAACATTAGACAATGGACAGGTCGAACGCTCGAGAAATTTTTCATATAGCTGCAGACCGAGAAACATTTCATCAGCTTGTTAATACGACGATGCCCAATGCTTGAAAACAAGCACGGCATACAAAGAATAAGAAGCAAGATGGATAGTGTGTTGGAGTTGCTAGCAGTTCCCTACAGCTGGATACCGTAGGTTCACATAGGTTTCATGATTGTTTTGCAGCAGAGGTGTAACCAGGATTATCCTAAGGAAGGTTACAACTACTTGATGGTCTCTGGGGGTATCGAATAGTAATGGTCTTAAGCGTATAGAGCTCAAAGTACATCCAAATGGGGAAGGGGGTTATAACCCCCAAAACCATCCCTGGTTATACCTATGTTGTATAGTAATATTTTGTTGTAATGAGAGTTTTGATCTGCGACCGATGAGCCAATACATGTTTCCTAGTTTGAGGCCAAGTGGCTTGTGCTTAGTCTGTTTTGTCCAAGTCAGTCGTAGACCCAGGTGCATGCCGAGTTATTTGGCGCTATCAGATTGTGGAAGTTGACAATTAATATCCTATTGTACAGAACTCTGCATGCTGCATGCTGCCAACGTCCGCTTTAGATGGTAAGGATTTTAACCTTACCATTCTCAAACTATTTTAACGTGTTTTTTTTGTCAGAGTACTTTCTGCTGTATTAGATGTTTTTTCAACATGAGAAACCAAATTTCACAACACGTCTTAAACGGTTTTTTTGCTTAAAAAAACTGCATAAGTTAAATATTTTTCAATCTTACATGGGATCCCTGTTTCTTCATAGCTGGCTTTATAAGCCGAAAACTAGGATTTAAATTTTTACACATTCAAAAGTACTCTTTTTCCCTGTCATTCAGTTAATTATCCAAATGAATGAAAATTTGCAGACATATGCATTCGCGGGAACAATACACGAATAATCAATAAAAATTTTTGTTTATCTTTATTATTAATTGTTTAAATAAAAAAATGATTCTAATAGAAAATGCTTAAATTCTCTTGTTTTTTTATGATATATGATTGTCGGTATTATCAATTGTCCATTATTTTTAACGACGAATCATTATTGTTTTAGTAAAAATGGTAGGGGAGCAAAGTAAGCTAAATGTGCATTCACTCGAGCGCTTTGGGGACCTATTGGGTTGTGAAGAGTCCTAAAGCCAAAAAAAGTTATAAAATTTTCCATTTTAGTGGGGACTTTCCATTTTTAATTTAATTTTTCATTTCCAACAATCGTTTATTTAGCTTATAACGCCATCTATCCATAATTCGAAAAAATGTCTCGAATAAAAGTTACTTATTTTTACACAAGGAATCCAAATCTACAATAAAAGATGGGGCTCCCATTTAAGATTTTAAAGTAACCCCCAACCTCACCTCCGTAGGGGGTCGTGTTTGATGCAATTCGATAGATTTTTCAAGAATATTGAATAAGTGTATTTTTTAGTTTTCGATCTGATGTTTATTTCGCGAAATATCGCGGGATTCGTATTTAAAATATTAAATTTACCCCCCACCCATCTCCGTGCGAAGTCGTGCTTGATATCATTCGATGGTTTTTTGTAAAATATTGAGTACGTATTTTTTAGTTTTTCGATATGTCATTCATTTCGCGAAATATTCGCTTTTTTCTTGTGAAACTTTGGGACTCGCCAATTTCCTTATGCCCCACTCAAATCGTCAGATTTTTGAAATATACCGTTGATTGATGGATTGGAGGGAATATACCCTCAATACATCAATCAACGAATATACACTGTTTTGCATGTACTTAACTTACCTTATCTTATTCTGACGATTCCGAGTTTTTCTAAGGACAGATTTTTTTTTCGGCCCCCCTTAACGAACTCCCCTGCATTAAGAGCCAATATTATGGTAGAGGTACATTTTCAGGGTACAAGGTTTCTCTCCATGTAATATTCTGACGCGCTCGAGCAACTGCAAAAATTACCGCTTGGGCTCCCCTACCAAAATGATTATTTTCCAATTACAGAGTATTTTATTCAGTTTATCTATTTATTTTGGCCTTAGAGGTATGGTATCATGTTTATACTAGACCGTACTAGTTTATCCCGTACTGATATCACCAGGATAAACTAGTTTATCCTATCGCGTTCAGGACAAACTAGTTTGGCCTAGGCCAGGTTAAAACCAGGAAAGGACCCAGAAAATCCCAGTAGCTACAGACCTATTTCGCTGTTGTGTCACTTTTTCAAATTACATGAGAGGCTCATCCTCGCCAGAATAGAAAAAAATGTCGACAAGCACCTCATCCCACAACAAGGATGATTCACATCCGGCAAATCTTGCACCGGCCAAGTTCTCGCACTAACAGAACACATTGAAGATGGCTTTGAAGAAAAACTCATAACAGGGGCTGCTTTCGTAGATTTGACAGTAGCCTATGACACAGTAAGGCACAAAATATTGCTCCGCAAATTATACGACACTCTCAATGACCACCATCTGGGTAAGGTCGTATATTCCTTACTGCAAAACAGACGTTTTTTCGTTGTGCTGGATGGCAAAGTAAGTAGGTAGAGAGTCCAAAAGAACGGCCTCCCACAGGGAAGTGTTTTAGCACCAATGCTTTTCAATATATACACAAACGACCAACCTACGCCGACTGAAACCAAGCATTTCCTCTATGCTGACGATCTCGCAATATGTGCTCAAGGAAAGCTTTGAAGCAGTGGAGGAGAAACTCAAAATTACCTTAAAAACAATGACAGAGTACTATCTGCAGAACTCCCCGAGACCCAATCCCTCTAAAACACAAGTCTGCGCTTTCCACCTTCGCGCCAAGGAAGCCAAGCGAAAAATTCAAATTGTGTGGAATGGTAATACACTAGAGCACACAGACCAACCTTTATATCTTGGAGTAACTCTGGACAGGTCCCTCACCTACAGACAACATTGCATAAAAACGAGAGGGAAAGTAAAAACTAGGAACAGCATACTAAGAAAGCTAACGGGAAGTAAATGGGGTGCATGTTCTGGCGTCTTAAGAACAACGGCACAGGCACTGTGTTTCTCAACTGCTGAATATGCGTGCCCAGTTTGGGGCAGATCTGGGCTAAATGAAACATGCAGGATAGTAACGGGGTGCATGAAACCAACGCCACTTTCAAACCTATATAAAGCAGCGGGTTTTGCAGAACCCTTAACACGCAGAGGCGTTGCTGAACACATAGAGAAAATTAAACAGATTACGGACGAGCGGCATGCCCTATATACAAAGCTCGAACACCACGAAAGCGACTAAAATCCAGGAAAAGTTTCCTTGGAATAGTGCAGGATGAACCGCCTGACTATTTTCCTCTTCCTCAGGTTCAATGGACCGGCCAGTCTCTAGACTTTAAAACTTGGAAAACTATGAATAGGATAAGAACGGGGGTCGCTCCAGTGAAATCTAACATGGTAAAATGGGGAAAATAGACCAAGATGATGTGAACTGTGACTGTGGAGAAAGGCAGAATATGGAACATCTTTTTACATGCAAAAACTGTCCTTATCGGTGTACCATCGAAGATTTGTGGCTCGCCAACGAACACGGAACCGACGCGACGTAGCCCGATACTGGGCTGAAATTTTATGAATGACATGTCCGGACACGATAAAGTAAGTAAATAAAATTTTGTTTTTCTTTTACAGATAACGGCCAAGGGAGCTTTCTTCGAAGCGGAACGAAGGCTAGAATATTGTATTTATTTTGTTATTTTCGATTTTATTTTATATTGGAATAATAAAAATATATTTTTATTTTAATTAAACCTGTGTTTTACTGAGTCTGTTGTCCGAAAGAACCACCCGTTATAAATTGTAATCCATTTTTTCACATGATATATATGTAAACCGTTGTTTTTTGAAGGACTCCTTTTGAAAAAATACATGATTATAATCACTAAAGTTGCTAATCTGTGTGAAAATAACTCAAATATACATTGAAAAATAGTAATCATTTTAATTTTACGGTTTTAAAGTATTCTGTAAGTTTTCCTTATTTCACCAAAAGTCATTTTCTCCTAAAATATTTATACAAATTTAAAACTTCAACCTATATACTACTTCAAATAATATTGCGTATACGGGCTAAGCTGAAATATTTTCTTCCAAAATTTCAATCTCTCAGGCTCGGGATTGCTCTTTATCGTTAATTCTTCTCCAATATCCAATAACTAACTTCTTCGTCATTATCTGGATTCCAGCTATGGTTCAAATCATTTCCTTTAGGAGTTGGGTTGCCATATTTTGCAAAATTATATTGAAATGTTAGCTATCCTGATCCCCAAGTATATGTAAATCAGGTTGGCAATATTGACAGTTGAAGTAGTCTAATAAAATGGTCGTCACGAAGCGTTGCATATGAATTATGTCTCCCAGTAAATATACCTAATTAATAAGTACTCGGCAAGCTTCCTTCTCCAAAAGGTTATGGGCCCAGTTTTACATGCCAAGAGTACATTCAATAAGAAGTAAAGTTTTTTAGTGTTGCTGTTTATACCGACCGGCAGTGTTGTGAGTGACCGCAAAAAAATGGCAGTCCAAGGTTTAAATGGCGCGAATTCAACCGTGAGTTTGTATCCGCAATTAACATCTACGAACTTTTCGTCATGGAAATTTAGATTAGGCAATCTTCTAGATGCCAAAGGTGTTAAAGATTTTATTACCACTGAAGTAACTGCAACGCAATTCACACAATTATCAAGAGACGAGCAAAATCAACATAAAAAGCATGATGCAACAGCAAGATCGATCATTGTCACATGCATTACAGATGAACATTTAGAATATATTCGTGACTGTGACTCAGCATTCGAAATGATAAAAAGTTTAGAAAAAGTGTTTGAAAGAAAAAGTATTCTTTCTCGTTTATATGTGCGGAAAAAGTTGTTAACGTTGAAATATAAACAAGGTATCGATTTACAAAAATTTTTCGTTGAATTCGATTCTTTAATCCGAGAGCTTGAATCGACTGGAACTACAATCGAAGAAGATGACAAGGTATGTCACCTTTTGTTGACAATGACAGATACGTTTGACACCGTTATTACTGTCCTAGAAACTTCAAATGATAAACTATCTGTTGATTTCGTTAAAGCAAAATTATTAGATGCAGAATTGAAGCTGAAAAATAATGTACAAGAAAGTGAAGAATCCTCTTTTTATACGAAGCAATACAATAAAAAACCCCGATGCTCATTTTGTGGACTTGAAGGCCATCTAGTGTCCAATTGTTTCAGAAAAAACAATAATAATTATAGAGGTAACAATAAACGAGGGAGATTTTTTCGAGGAAATAACTATTCCCGTGGCAGAAGAGCCAATAATGATACACAAGGTAAACAGAATATACATGTAGCCGAAGACGAAGTAAGTTTTAGCACAGCCCTACCAGCTGAAAATCTCAAGAATGATGACAGCCAAATTTCGTTTATAATAGATTCTGGAGCATCACAGAATATGTGCAGCAATAAATATAAACAATTTATAAGCAATATTATTGAAATTGAGCCTGTTGGCATTAAAATAGCAGATGGAAGAGTGATGACGGCTCGTACAAAAGGTAAATTAAAAGTTTATTACAATGAAACTCCTATTAACATTGATGTTCTCATTTTAAATGAACTAGAATATAATTTATTATCAGTCAGTAAACTAAACAGTTTAGGTTTCACAGTAGTATTTAAAGAAAATAAGGCTGAAATAAGAAAAAAGAACTTTAAACTTATTTGCTATAAACATAAGAGTAACTTATTTGCTGCAAATTTTCAATTAAATAATTTTCAATCTAGTTTAGTAGCAAAGCATAGCGATAAAGACTTATGGCATTTACGTTTAGGACACGTAAATAGAAGGGGACTACAATTGTTGGGACTTCCCTATTCAGATAAACTATGTGACTCGTGTCAACAAGGAAAAGCCACAAGGCAACCTTTTAAAGAAGTTATATACAAAAAATCCTCTAGAGTTGGGGAACTTTTACATGTTGATACTTGGGGACCATCCAAAGATCCCACATTTTCTGGTGAAAAGTATTACTTATCAATTATTGATGATTTCTCACATTTTAGTGTTGTATATTTAATGACAAGAAAAAGCGAAAGCGAATCACATCTTATTAATCATATTGAAAAATTAGCTGCAGAAGGCAGGAGAGTATCTAGAATAAGAATGGATAAAGGTGGAGAGATGTCTTCTAAATATTTTAAAAACTATTGTATACAACATGGTATAGTACAAGAATTTACTGCAGGGTACACACCTCAGCAGAATAGTATAGCCGAACGACTTAATCGTACTATTTTAGACAAAGTAAGAGCAATGTTTGTAGAAACAAATCTTCCAAAGAGTTTGTGGGGAGAAGCAGTTAGAACAGCTGTTTATCAGCTTAATCGAACTCCATCACGAGCAATTGAATTACAAGTACCAGCAGAAATATACTTAGGCAGACTTGACTTGTCTAAACTTAGAATTTTTGGTTCAAAAGTATGGTACTACAACCTACCAAAGCAAAGTAAATTAGAACCAAGAGCAAGTAAAGGTGTAATGGTTGGATACAGTGGTGCTGGTTATAGAATTTGGAATCCACTGACCAAGCAAATCAAAATTTCAAGAGATGTTGTTTTCGATGAAACACAGTATAAATATTCTCCAGAAATATCGTCGAATAATCAAAATGTTGAGGAAATTTTACCAAGCCAAAATGAATTGGAAACATTTGAAACAAATTATGAAGAAAGTACAGTCCAAACATTAAGAAACACTACTGAAATTAATTCACAAGATGAAGAACCAGTAAATTTACAAAATACCAAAATTACTTCCTCCAATAGAGAAATAAAACAACCTTCGAAGTTCAAAGACTATGAACTTTATTATGCATATTGCTTAGTTACATCAACACCAGTAACTTATGAAGAAGCAGTAGAGGAGGATGAATGGAAGCAGGCAATAGAAACAGAACTAGAATGTCTTGAAAAAATGAACACGTGGAGTGAAGCCACAAAAATACCTCATGATCAACAAATCATAAATACAAAATGGGTATTTAAAACAAAAAGTGATGGCACGAAAAAAGCTCGCTTAGTCGCCAAGGGTTATGAAGAAGAAGTGTTTTTAGATATATATTCACCGGTAGCTAAGATGGCAAGTGTAAGAATTTTATTATCACTGGCTCTCAATAACGACTGGAAGGTATACCAATTAGACATTCCTTCAGCGTTCATCAACGGAGTGCTACAACATGATGTTTATATTCATTGTCCTAAGGGTTATAAACGACAAAGCAAAGTTCTCAAACTACAAAAGGCTTTATATGGACTAAAAGAATCACCCAAATGCTGGAACCAACGATTCAACAAATGGGCAATCAAAATTGGTTTTAAAAGTGCGGAAAGTGACTGTTGCGTTTATACAAAGAAAAATGTGTGTATGTGTATATGGGTCGATGATATCCTATTGTGCGGTGAAGATAGCGATTCGATTCAAAAAATTATTGAAAGTTTAAAAAGTGAGTTTAACGCAAAAAATCTTGGTTGTGTAAACAACTTTTTGGGTATTGATTTTGAATATTCTGTAAATAAAAATGATGTAAAAATGTATATTTCTCAAAAACCCTTAATCAATAAGATAATTGAGAAATTTAATATGACGAATTGCAATGTTAGCAAAACACCAATGGAAACAGGTTTTCAGGTTGACAAAACTAATGCTAATAATCAAATCTCTGTCAATGTGCCTTATAGGCAATTAATTGGAAGCTTAATGTATATTGCATTGGGTAGTCGCCCTGACATAATGTTTTCAATCTCTTATTTGAGTCAATTTCTCGATTGTCCTGATGATATATTATGGAAAGCTGCTAAACGTATTATTAGATATTTAAAAAATACAATTAATTTCTGTCTTATATACAGTAAAAATATAAAAAGAAAACCTTTAATATTTGCATATTCAGACTCAGATTGGGCAGCAAATGTAAATGATAGAAAAAGCATGTCAGGAGGTATAGTATATTTTCTAGACAATCCAGTTTCATGGTATTCAAGGAAACAGAGCACTGTTTCATTGAGCAGTACTGAGGCCGAATATATTTCATCAACTGTTACATGTTGTGAGTTATTGTTCACAAAAAACTTAGCAGAAGAATTATTGAACGAGAAAATAACTGGTAGTATATTATATATAGATAACCAGGGAGCTATATGTATTGCAACAAATTCATTTAAAGGTAAAAGGTCTAAGCATATAGACACAAAATATCATTTCATTCGAAATTTAATTGAAAACAATGTAATTACTTTACAGTACATAAATACAAAATCAAACTGTGCTGATATTTTCACTAAAGCTCCTTCAAATGAAATATTCTCACGTCTCAGAACTTTGATCAAAATTCAAGAATGTTGAAAGTTTTTATAGATTAGTACTTTTATACTTTAGGCACAACTCATGTGAATTATCTATTTGCTTTTTTTATTTTTTATCATATTCTCATGTTAATATTTTTTGAGTTAATGAAAGTTATTTTTTGAATATTTTTCTATATAGGTATGAGTTGTAACCTGAGTAATGTAGGATGTATAAGTATGTTTTTATGATTTCATTTAGTTCAATTTTTGTCAAGACTTGGTTAGAGTCAAGATTGTTGTTTAGTCGACAATTCATCCAAATTTACTATTTATGTAAATGTTGTATAAATTGAGAGGGGGTATTGAAATGTTAGCTATCCTGATCCCCAAGTATATGTAAATCAGGTTGGCAATATTGACAGTTGAAGTAGTCTAATAAAATGGTCGTCACGAAGCGTTGCATATGAATTATGTCTCCCAGTAAATATACCTAATTAATAAGTACTCGGCAAGCTTCCTTCTCCAAAAAATTAGTCCATAGTTTGACAAATCTTCTGATTGCTTTTAGTTCTTTTTCTCCCCCGTGCATATTGAGAGACTCTAGCGGTATTTGGAACAAACATCCTAGATCGTCAGCATGGCAAGCACCTAGAAGTACCAGAATAATATAAAGTTTTTGGAAATATACAGGGTGTCTCATTAAGAATTGTCCATATACTAACTGGACACTGGAGAAACAGCACAAAGTGCGAAGATATAATCTAAAACACTTGCATAATAAAATAGCCATTGCGAAAATGGCGTAGAATTTTAAAGGGACAACCATTCACTTTCCCATTTTTTAACCAATCAGACACGTTTATTTAACATAATCTAGTAGGGTGTAGAGTAGCTTCACTTTCTGCCAAGTGTGTTAATGATATGTCTAGTATTTTTAAAGTACAATCACCTAAATAAAATGTGGTTTCTTACTGAGTTACTGGATGTTTTATTTAAAAATATAAAGAATATTATTATTTGTATACACTGCTTTAAAACTATTTGACATATCCCGATCATACTCGGCAGAAAGTGTAGTTACTATATACCCTACTAAATTATGTTAAGCCTATCGGTACATAATTCGCAAATATTTTACGGCTATCCCTACTTTTTCTGTCTTTACACGGCAAATTACGTGTAGTAAAATTCACACTGGTATGGATACGTAAACATTACTAAAATGTCATTCTACTTGACAATGTCATCATTAACTTTAAAGAGATGGCTTTTGAATGTTCTTGGATAACTGTTATTTGGATATTTGCAAATTATTAATTCAGTTAATAAATATGATAATTTTTTCACTAACTATGTATTCAGTAATTGTAATAATTTATATGTACAACAAAAACTAATACTTAATCGACAAAAGAGAAAAAGTGTTAAAGTAATTTTTTAATAATATATTGTTACTATGGAACGCTTACAATTTTGAACATCTTTAACAAAAAAATACTTGGATCACAGAATATATCCTGATGTATTCTCTGCTTGGATCTTCCATAAATAATAAACAATAAAGTTAAGATAAACTTTTTATTAAGTTCACGTCTTATATCAATTATTTATCAAATACACTCTCAATATTTTTTAATCAACAACTCAAAATATTCCCGATGCCATGCCAAATATTTAAAACTGTCACTGTGTCTTGTAGGGATGGTGGTTGTTGACAAAACACTGGTTTTCGGTTATACCGGTTTTTTTACCTACGGTTTAACCTGGCGGTTATAACCGGTCAAAAAATCCGGTTATTCCAAAAACCGGTTTTCGGTTTTTTTAGTCAATAGCCAATACCCAGTAGGTTACAAGTACATTGCTCTTTAATTTGCGATACTCCATTCGAATTGATATCAGTCATCAATGTTGTCAAATCGGTTTCAGTCAGCTTAAACTTGATCTTTCGCGTGCGAGCGGCGAAAAATTTTCTTGTTTTCCTCTGAATTCATTATTTTTTACACTTATCGGGTTTCTCACCGGTTATTACTTTAAAATGAAAAACCGGTAATAACCGGGACAAAAAAACAACCGGAAAAACCGATTATTGCGGAGTAAAAAAAAACAGTTTTAGGTTATAACCGGTAGGTTTTTCCCATCCCTAGTGTCTTGTTCATCATATTCTATTTGACTCAGTGCGTTGTATGACAAAGATACCGAACGTTCGATTTGGAAAATATCACCACGGACATGGTGTCCATTTTTTTAGATTCCTGAAAAAACTAATAAAAGTATTTTTAAAAAATTTAAACGCGGAATGAAAAACTAAATTATTATAGAGGGCTGAAAGTCCCTTAGAAGAAATAAAAAGTTTCTTTGGAATGAGATATTTGAAATTAAAAATCAAACTACATTTTCTATTAGGTTTTCACCCCTATAATTTATTAAAATAAACATTATATAAGTTTTCAGGGACTTTCAGCCCTCGGTAAGAACGCAATCTTTCATTCTGTGTGTAAATTTTTCAAAAATACTTATTAATTTTCTCAGGATTCGAAAAAAAAAATGATTCCCCATTTGAATAGCATTGCAGCCGAAAATACGTACCTATCCCCTTAAATAAACGGGTGTGGCTACTACCAGAGGCGTGCTACAGAAGAAAGTGAACGGTTGACTCTTTCCAAGTTCTAGGCTACTGACGGAATTACTATTTTAGTGTAGGGTTTAGATTCTCCAATACTTTTTATGTCAATAATTCGTAAAGATTAAGTCATTATTCTTTGAGATATTTGAAGTTAAAAATGAAACGGCACAGTTATTTTGATTAACGTACTGTGTCCCTTCATTTTTAACTTCGAATATCTCGAAAACCAGTGATTTTATCGTTACGAATGAAAAATATATTAAAAATGAATAACCATTTTCAATTCAAAAATATATTATTTACATACTGTCGGAAAAATGAAAAAATACCCATGAACGAACATATAAAACACGCTGTATTTTCCTGTCACCATGTCACAAAGAAAATTGTCCAGTGCAAGTACATGTAACAATAATTATTACATGTACTTGCGCTGGCCATTTTTGTGTGATACGGTGACAGGAAAATACAGCGTGTTTTATATGTTCGTTCATGGGTACTCCTTCATTTTTCCTACTGTATAAATTATTGAACCATCGACATATTTGCACTAAAATAGTAATTCCACCAGTGGCATAGAATTTGGGAAGGGTTAACCATTGACTTTCCCCCGTCGTATGCCTCTGGTAGTTGCCAGACACGTTTATTTAACATTTTACATGGATTACAGGGTTTACAGCACCTACACTTCCTGCCAAGTATGACAAGGACAATGTTAAATGGTTTTAAAGTACTGGGTACGAATCATTTTTAAATGTTTAGATAAAACCCCCTGTAACTCAGCAAGGAGCCACATTTTAGGTTAAATCCTCGTATTTTGTGCTAAGATTTCTCCAGTTACTATATGGACAATTCTTAATAAGTATGTATATACAGTCAAACCCGCTTATTCGAATATCCCTCGTATCAAGAAAAAGTATTCCTATAACCGGGATATTCTAATAATTAATCATTGGTGGCTAGTAGAAAGGTTTGGGAACTCAAATTTCTATTCCTTAAAGCGGGATATTCCTATAACCAATATTATAATAAGCGGGTTTGACTGTACTATAGACATAGATACAAGAAAACCCAATAATACTGAATTTATTATAACTAATTTCTACGAATGAGTTTAAGTTAGGACAAAAAAAAATCAGTTTTTCAACCATATTGATACAAAAATAATTTTATTCCATAAGTGCTTTATACCCTATATGTATTATAGGACGAAAGATTTTTAGGTCTATAATGTCTTTTTTTATATAATAAAACAATAACTGCATGGTTCTATTGAAAAGGGGTTTCCTTAGTAGATGCGTTCGGTGAAAAGCTTGGGCCAAAGCCTGGATGATTTTACCATCTAGTTTAATTGCCTCGATAACCTACTACTTAATCATCGCCAGATGATTTGTTATTTTTCATTTCTAGACTTGTTGTTTTGACTTCGTAGACCTAGTATAATTTCTGGAATTTTTCCTCATCACTGGTTTCTGATTTTGGGCATGGGCTAATCTTGCTTTTTCGTTGGTCCTCTCATACATTTCCTCTCCAATATCTCGAGAATTTAGATTCTATCTCTAGTAGTGTTTTAATTCTTTTCCTATTTTTTATATTATGTAGCTACATACTTTTGTTGTCTGCGTTTTTAACTTAAAAACTTTTCACTTTTAATTTCTTGAATTATTTCTCTTATCTTTTTAGTATTGGAATCCTCCTGGTATTTTTTTGGATTTATCGGTAGATATCTTTATTTATTTTTTCATTATTGTGTAGTTGGAGTCGTATTTCTAGTCATCTGTATTCTTTTACTTGGGAGGTCTTTGATATTGTGGCTTAGTTTTTCTTTATGGGTTACGACTGTCAGTTTCAGTCAGTTTCAGTTTTTTTTTAGTGCTTTTGTTATGCCACTCTTTACTTGTTTAGTTCAATATCTTCTATTTCATTTTGCAAGACTTGTATGTGCCTGGTAAAAAAGTAAAGTAAAGTTCAAGTAACCTTCTGTCTAACGTGTAGCACTAGAGTTTTCAGGTTTGCACAAGCGATCAATTGCGTAGCCGGAACCGACGGCTTTACATGCCCCCGAAACATGTTGGTGGCTTAGTTAAATTATAAACTAAACACATTGTCAGTGCCGGAAATCGAACCTGGAGCCTCCAGCTGGCCAAGCCACTGCGCTACGGCCGCCACTATAAATGTCTGGTTAGTGTATCTTCATAGAGGTTGTTTGAATTCCATTAAAATTGATTTGGTTGCCTTAAATAATTCGAAATAATTCCCTTTTTTTTTACCTCGTCGACGCCTGTGTTCTTCCTTGTTCGCCTGTTAGCGAGGTTCATATATGTCGCGAAGAAATGGACTTCAAGTGGTTGAGAGTCCAAAGAATTCTTCCCCCTATGAGATGCATCCCGACCACTAAACTGTGCAGACGTGAAATAGTGTCGACTTCGTCGATGATGTTCCGATTGTAAGTACCTTGTATTTTTACCTTGTATTTTGTTGTTACCTATATATTTCCTTTGTTTCGTTTTTGAAATATTTACCAATCAGATTGATTTGAATATGTGTATATGCACCTATTAGAAAATTCCACTCATCTCTCCAATATAAGCTACGAAGGCACAGTAAATAAGTAGGCATTGGCAGGTGTTGTAATTCGTATTGTTAATTGCTTGTTTTGATTTTATTAAATTGTTTCGTTCAATATCTGCTAGTAACCATACAGAGGCCTTTGTTTTCTTGGAAAATCTATTTCTTCTGTCGTGTAAGATCACATTCTACGATATAACCAGAAAGGAATATTTTATCCCCATAAAAGTCTAGTTTTTAAAGAAAGAAAAAATACTTAGTATTCCAATTTTGTGTTTTTCACTATTTCTTTCCACAGTAAAAGATGAAAGTAAAAAAATATACTGTCAATATTTCTTGTTACCTGGAATATGATCGAAACCACTGTTGGAACGTTTAAGGAAATTTAGTCCAGCATCCAGACTAATTCTGTATAAATAAACAGGTTCGGATTGGGTTTTTGCGTGAAGCTTAGCAATCCCAACTACGGGTGCTATATAATTACAATCGGTAGCCATCTAAAAAAATGTAACAAATAATTATAAAAACAACAAAAAATATAATAAATATTAAAGGCTAAAAAACAAACCAAATGACAATCCTTGATCCGACTTAATTGATCCAGAAATTTACTGTTATATAGTGTTATGTAGTGTGTCAACGGATGGGCATAAAAGAGGAAAATTTTTTTAATTTAGGGAAGAAGTTGTGATGAAAATTTACTCTTGTAATTGGGAAAGGGGCCACAATTTAACCTGAAAATGATTTTATTGACGTTTCAACTTCCACCTCGGACGTCATTATCAAAATACAAAATATTAATAAATTAAACAAATGTTTATCCTTAGACAAAAAACTTCTAATAATTTAATTTATTCTGATTTTTCATATCGGCAACTCAGACATATAATATACTTCAGATATTGGTAATATTTATGAGTTGCGTTGCTGGGACGACTTTATTGAAAGATAGTTCATTCGATTACATGAAACCAACTTTAACTCAAGAATATCCCTCAAAAAAAAATAATAGCATCTGTTCTTTCTTTAAAAAGACAACCACATGTAATGGTGACAGTAAACTTCTCGTATTAGTGATTCCATAGTAAATCACGAGGAAAAACCAGGAGAAAACCTCATGATACTATCTCGACATTGTAAGTATTTTTTCTTAAATGCAGTTTACACTCAAAACTAATACCAAATTCTGATTTTATATGTATCTATGTTATTTTAAATTATAAATAAGTAATATAATAATATGTAAGTATAGGGTTATTCACTATATTTTGACCCCCCTGTAAACTGCTTTATTTACAGAACTAGTAAAATACAAAAGTTATTTAGCTCTAACGCGACGGAAGATTACAGCGAAATGGTAAAAGATTTGAAAAACAATTTAAATTAGTAGTTTGTAAGTTGATAAAATCTACATTTTAAAATTATTTTGAAATATACCGGCTGTCCCAATAAATGGCGGCGTATCAAAGTTATATTTTTTCTTATGGAACACCTTGTATTTTATTGCATTTTTTAATTGTCCACAAAAAATAAGGTATAGTTTCATAAGGCTTCCCTATACCTATGTACAGAGTGTTCTGAGTTATGGTGACCTTTCTTAAAATGTAAAGTTTTAAAAGAAGGCTTATTGTTAAGTTATTTAAGAAATTATGAAAGAAATACTTTTACATCTAAATATTTGAATATTGGTTGAATGTATTCCATGATTAATTATTACACAATTATTTACAGGGTGTTCAACATTTACAGTTTCATTATTGGATTATTCAATGTGTCATATGATGCTTATTTTAAATGGAATACCATGTATATTAATACACCATTATACTAAACGGAGCCACCTCTTTCGAATGGTATATGGATACCCTATACCTAGATCTAATAGTTATTGCGTAATTTACAATTATTTAAATTCTTAATCTGTAAATCGAGTTTAAAACAAAAGATGTATCTCATTGTATGACATCGTCATTTTATGACAGTACGGTCTGGTAATTATCAAAAATATAAACATCCGTGTATGATATTCACATTTAATTGTTCCTAAAAATGAATAATCACGTTATCTACGAAAGAGTAGACATGGTACTTTGCATTGGGGAGTGTTTGCAAAATTGTATCTTAACTTCTTAAGTTTACGCTCAAAAGTATCCTGATAGAAGACAAACAAAAAAGGACGTTTTTGAGAGATTTCAATAGATTCCGTGCTACTGGTATTGTTGCATACGGAAAGTTAAATAAAAATAAACCAGTTATTTGTGATGACGTCAAGGAGCTTGATATCCTGCTTTCTGTTACGGAAAACCCAAATACTAGTAAAGAAAAAAATTTCGGGTGAATTGTAAATCAGTCAAACGCCTGTTAGAATACTTAAGAGAAAACCACTATTATCCATATAAAACTCAACTACACCAGTATTAGACCCAAGAGGATTATGATAAATATTTAACTTATCGTTTATGAACTTTAGACTTTATAGAAGATCCTGATTTTTTAACGTATTGTATACAGACCAATATACCTACTTTTCATAATAATGGTCTAGTGAATAGATATAATTTTCATTTCATTATGATACAGTAAACAAACATTTATTTCGTAGTTTAAAAATCGAGAGTGAATATAAATATTATTTTTAAAATCAATTTACCGTTTAAGAAAATTGTAAATTTCGCAAAAACTATGACTCCTAGTTATAGAACATCCCTATAGGTACCATTCGAATGAGGAACCTGTTCAATAATTTATTAATATACATGGTGTTTTGTTTAAAATAAGCATAATATGACACATTAAATAATCCAATAATGAAACTGTAAATTTTGAACACCCTGTAAATAAATGTGTACTAATCAATCATGGAATACATTAATTATAAAATAAAAACCAGACCGTACTGTCATAAGGTGACAATGTCATACAATGCCATTAATTAACTACATCTTCTGTTTTAAAATCGATTTACAGATTAAGAATTTAAATAATTGTAAATAACGCAAAAACTATGAGACCTAGTTATAGGACATCCATATACCATTCTAAAGAGGTAAAATTTTTTAGTATACTTATATATTAATATACATGGTGTTCCATTTAAAATAAGAATCATATGACACATTGAATAATCCAATAATGAAACTGTAAATTTTGAACACCCTGTAAATAAATGTGTAATAATTATTCATGAAATACATTAAACCAATATCCAAATATTTAAATGTAAAAGTAATTTTTTTATAATTTCTCAAATAACTTGAGAATAAGCCTCCTTTTAAAACTTTACATTTTAAGAAAAGTCAACATAACTCAGAACACTCTGTACATAGGTATAGGGAAGCCTTATGAAACTATACCTTATTTTTTGCGGACAATTAAAAAATGCAATAAAATATAGGTTATTCCATAAGAAAAAATATAACTTTGATACGCCGCCATTTATTGGGTAATAAATTACCGTTACTGTATATTTCAAAATAATTTTAAAATGTAGATTTTATCAAGTTACAAACTACTAATTTAAAATTTTTTCAAATCTTTTACCATTTCGCTGTAATCTTCCGCCCCGTTAGTGGTGACTCACCCTGTATAATTATCATACTAGTGACGTCATCCATCTGGGCATGATGACGTAATCGACTATTTTTTTTAAATGAGAATAGGGGTCGTATGCTAGCTCGTTTGAAAGGTTATTAAATTCTCTATTAAGTAATATAAATATTAAGATAATTATTTATACAGGGTGTCCAAAAAAATTTTCTTTTAATTAAACTAATTGACACAAAAAGAAGAATGTATGTAATTTATTTAATTCAAAATACATTCTAGTGCTGTCAACACAGAAATAAATCTTTATTGAACAAATAAACATTACTTTTCGCTTAAATTCAATGTTCAAGCTGCCACACCCATCTGCCTCTTGGCAGTTTGAACATTGAATTTAAGCAAAAAAGCAATGTTTTTTTGTACAGTAAACTTTTATTTCTGTTTTCTAACAGCAGTAGAAGATATTTTGAATTAAATAAATTACATA
The DNA here is from genome assembly GCF_917563875.1 of Diabrotica virgifera virgifera. Classification (NCBI taxonomy): domain Eukaryota; kingdom Metazoa; phylum Arthropoda; class Insecta; order Coleoptera; family Chrysomelidae; genus Diabrotica; species Diabrotica virgifera. Next base: position 7,296,978 of record NC_065450.1, read on the forward strand.
CCTTCTTCTTTTTGTGTCAATTAATTTAATTAAAAACAATTTTTTTGGACAGCCCGTAAAAATAATTATCTTAATGTTTATATTACTGAATAGAGAATTGAATAACCTTTCAAATGAGCTAGCACACCACCCCTATTCTCATTTAAAAAATAGTCGATTACGTCATCACGCCCAGATGGATGACGTCACTAGTATGATATATATATATGTCAAAAAATCATAATTTAAAAATCAAATAACTTTTGTATTTTACATTTTATTCTAATTCTGTAGATAAAGTAGTTTACAGGGGGGTCAAAATATTATATTGTTTTTACAAAATGTCACAGTGAATCACCTACAGTAACAATAAATAATAAGGTAATTCCCACAGTTACCTCTGTAAAATATCTGGGCTTGCACTTGGACAGGGGGTTTATCTGGAGAACCCATATATGGAACAAACGGAAACAACTGGGCATAAAATTTAGTAAGCATTACTGGTTTCTAGGGCGCAAGTGTAAGCTCACGACAAGAAATACAACACAGTATTCAAATCGGTCTGGGTATATGGTTTACAGCTCTGGGGAACAGCGCCAAAAACTTTCAATGTATTCTCACTCTCTTGTGATATTAATGCAGAGAATAAATTTAAGTACTAAATTTTTGTTTAATTGCAACGAGTTTCCTAGTTTGGACAAATGTCACATTTAAGCAAATGAACAAAACTGTATATTTATTATATAATTTTAACTAATATTTTATTGAAATCTTCGTCTGAATATTTGCTACCCAAGTAGCAATTTTTCGACGCATTGGTTGTCAGTACAACCAAATGCACTGTATGTAACGTTGCCCGAGAGCATTTTCAGTTGTTTTTGTTTCGGCCAACGTCCCCTTCCCCGACTGACATTACGATGTTAAAACGTTAAGTAATACCTTTAGTTATACGGGCAACTAATTGATTACCATTGTGACAACTACATATCACAGTTCAGTTTTTTCAACAATCGCAACGACTTAAAAACGTTATAATGCTAAACTAATTTACGCCCTGGCCGATTTGGGTTTTCTGGATGACTCTGTAGTTGTCTGTCACGACCCTAGGTGTTGTTCTACGTGTGTGACACGTTTGCGGCAACTTCAGAAGGAGAAAAATAATTTACTTTATAACCTTATTGTTTTCTTATTATTATATATTTTATTTTGCTGGATAATTTCGATTTATTTAACAACCTGTTTATTTGTTTTTTTAATAGCTGGTTTCCATTCCATTGTCCATTGTTTTATAAGTAGATTTGATATAGTCCAGGGCGCATCTGTTTTGAGATGGACGTTGAGAGGTGACTCAAATTTTTTCGCAGAAATTTCTTGAAAATAAATCAAATAATAATATTTGAGTTATCCTCCCTCTCAAAAAGGTCCGGAACATTGCTTAAATAATCAAAATGTCAAAAATTGAAGGAAAAATTCGATTTTTTTCTTGGTTTTTTGATTATAACTTTAAAAGTATTCATTTTTGAGAAAAGTTGTACTGACATAAAAGTTGCGTAATTAAATTTCCTACAATATAGAATTGGTAAAAAATTTAAAAAATAGTCACCCTAGTTGCAAAATAGCAATAATTGCGAAAAAACCATACAAAAACAAGTATTTGCATTTTACGTTTTTCAACCATTTGTGCTACCCTTAGGACCTTCATATTTCACCCAGAAAAACTTTATAATACAGTAAAACAATACTGTAAATTTCATTAGGATCGGTTCAATACATTTTGTAAAATAAATTTTGAAATCCAGCTTTCGCAAAAAAATTCATTTTTTCAAAATGTTACAGGACTGAAAATAAAGCAGATAGCAAGTTGAATTTTTTTTTACTTATAGAAATGTACTGTACCTTTCATTTGCAATTTTCAAAATTAAAATCGATTAATTACCACGGCGTCAGAAAATTTTTGAAATAAACAATAATTTTTGGTGCTACGCGCAGGACAGCGGTGTTCGATTCACACAAGTTGATTTCCACCAAAATTTCTTCCAATCTTTATCTAATATATTATTATCTTATTCTATATTTTGTTGCATTTTAATATTTTAATTCCACAAAAATCAAACTAATTTTATTATTGTTTGTGAAATATTGTTTAAACAATTGCATATGTTTAAAAATAATAAACTTTTATTATTTAAGTTAAAATATATGAACAAAGAAAGTTTTTGCGAATAAAAGTGTTATTTCAAAGGATAGAGTACGTGTTTTTATTTTGCAATAAACAAATTTATTTATTTATATCGAAATGTAATAAAAATTAAAATTTATCAATCATTATCAAAGGTCATTGGAATGCCCAATCAGAGCAAACTATCCGCTGTCCTGCGCGTAGCACCAATAATTAATGTTTATTTAAAAAAAATTTCTGACGCCGTGGTAATTAATCGATTTTATTTTGAAAATTGCAAATGAAAGGTACAGTACATTTCTATAAGCAAAAAAAATTTCAACTTGCTATCTGCTTTATTTTCAGTCCTGTAACATTTTGAAAAAATGAATTTTTTTTACGAAAGCTGGATTGCAAAATTTATTTTGCAAAATCTATTGAACCGATCTTAATAAAATTTACAGTATTATTTTACTGTATCATAAAGTTTTTCACGGTGAAATATGAAGGTCGTAAGTGTAGCATAAATGGTTGAAAAACGTAAAATGCGAATACTTATTTTTGTATGTTTTTTTCACAATTATTGCTATTTTGCAACAAGGATCACTATTTTTTAAATTTTTAACCAATTCTATATTGAAGGAAATTTAATTACGCAACTTTCATTTCAGTACAACTTTTCTCGGAAATGAATACTTTTAAAGTTATAATCAAAAAACCAAGAAAAAAATCGAATTTTTCCTTAATTTTTTGAAATTTTGATTATTTAAACAATGTTCCGGACCTTTTTGAGAGGGAGGATAACTCAAATATTATTATTTGATTTATTTTCAAGCAATTTCTGCAAAAACATTTGAGTCACCTCTCAACGTCCAAATGTACCAATATTTTTACAGATGCGCTCTGGTCTAATAACCTTAATCTTTGTATCAGCTTTGGTAGACAGTGTTGCCACTGCCAGGTCAGTTTTTACTCTTTCAGTAGTTTTTCTTTCACAAAATCAGTAGATTCTTTTTAGGACATGTAAATACAGTATATACATTGATATACATATCCGTCCTAAATGTCCCAAGAGGAATTCCAAAAATTGGAAACCTAATTAGTCCAAACCACCAACTGGTAATTACCATTTTTTAGCTAAAATCTATTAAATCAAAAACTAAAATATACTTAAAGATTTTTGGGATATATTTGGGATTTTTTATAATAAAAACAACAGGTAACTTAAGGAGATAGGCGCAAAATGTCGCCTGTTAAAATATTCAATGTATTTTAAATGTTTTCATTTTTTGCAAATCCTGAGAAAACTAATAAGTATTTTTGAAAAATTTAAACGCAGAAAGAAAGATTACGTTATTACTGAGGACAGAAAGTCCCTAAAAACTTCTATGTTTATTTTAATAAGTTACAGGGGTGAAAAAAAGAAAAAAATTAGTGTGAGTTTTAATTCCAAATATCTCATTCAAAAGAAACGTGTTTTTCTAAGTAATTCAGTCTTTCATTCTGCGTTTAAATTTTTCAAAAATACTTATTATAGTTTCCTTATGATTTGAAAAAAGTTAATAGGTACATTTAACAACTAGGATATTTTATCATCCACTGATTTTAACATCTTCAAACAATTGTTTCGCATTTTACATTAGAAACACGTAAACACAAAATTTTCTGTTTTGCAAAGTTACATATACCTATGTTTAGATATTTTATAGTCGCTTCAGTTGTCTTATGCAACGCTTACGAAACGATGTTGCTTAAACATAGGAGGTTGCCTAGGCAACGTCAAGACAACTCAAAAATGGTCCACCAAATTCGTGCAGAATAGGGTCGTCTTCTAGGCAATAACAACGTTGTAACAAAACGTTGCCACGCGGTAGACAACGTTGTCGCGTCGACAAATTGCTACTTGGGTACTCTGCTCATGGTGTTACCTTTGACAAGTTGTAAAACATAAATTGTGATAAATATCGCTGAATCTTTATTTACAAAGACTTCAATTTTGTATGTTAAAATTAAAATATAATATTTCGAATATCACACGATAGTAAGAATAAATAAGAAAATATTGATTCGGTTTGTTTTTCAAACTTGTTGCCATTCGGCAATAGTCAATCGAGTGCATCGAGTGTCTCGAGTGTTTTCAAAAAATTGTCGCATTTTTAATTTATTCTCACTATCTTGTGATATTGATACCGATAATTTTTTTGTCCTCCGTTGCTAGGAAAATTTAAAATTAAATAAAAATTTAGTGCAATAATGTCACAAATAATGTTTTACAATTGTCAAAGTGAACACAAAAATAAATATTAATACGACGCTTGAAGAAATTGATACATAAGCTGAAATGAAAATCCCGAATGGAACAAAGATGAGATAAAAGAAATTGCAAGTTAAAAAAAAAAATGGAGTATATGACTTGCTAAGAACGAATTTTCAGGATACAAAAAACTTATGTAAGACTTAAGGCCATCGGTACACAAATCGCAAATATTATACGGTTATCCCTACTTTTTTGTCTTTACACGGCAAATTACGAGTAGTAAAATTCTCACTGGTATGGATATGTAAACATTACTACTTGACAATGTCATCATTAACTTTAAAGAGATTGCTTTTGAATGTTCTTGGAAAACTGTAACTTGTATAATTGCAAATTATTAATTCAGTTAATATGATAATTTTTTCACTATTTTCATATATTTTCATATCACAAAATCAAAATTTGAAAATTTTGGTTTTTCGAGAGTTACTCAAAATGTCAACCTACGAATTGCGCCAATAACTGAGCGTTTGTAGGAGGACTCTAGAAGCGTCTAACGGTGTATACCTCATATCTGGGAAAATACTAATTTTTAAGTTATAGGCTTTATAAATGTGATCAAATCTATTTTCTGTCGAAAAAGCGGTTCCTCAAGATCAATAAATACTATAATTCCTTCAGTTGTCATACTTAACCTTGGATGCACCAGATACTACTTGTCAATATGTTTCAAACTCATGTCTAGTGATCAAAATCGGTTAAACCGTTTCGAACTTATGGAGCTCCAAAATATAATCCATTTAACTAATATCGCCGAAATGGTTTATGTAGTTGTAGTGGTTACGACACTAAATTTTATTGCACAATCCGAGTTAATTTACCTACCGGCCATTCCAATATTTATTTTCAATCTATTTCGAATAGAAAAAAAAAATATAGTGTAGGTACAGTCGATGGACATTAGATAATTTGGGAGATAATTCGAGAAAGGCGACCGTTTGTAACCCTTAACGTGTAATCCAGAAACATTACATTCAAGCTCATACATTTATTTTATAAATAACTTTAAAAATCTCCTGATACAAGAATAAAAAGACAAAAGAGCTGATATGAGTATTACCTACGTGGCGCGAAAATGTATTTTAAAAAACTCATACAGAAGTAAAAACTTCAACTTGTATTCTGGTATAAAATCGTTTATTAACTGTTTAAAAAGTCATCCAAATTGATTGCAAAACGTTTTCGTTCTAATTCAGAACATCTTCAGTGCCTAATTAAGTATTTCCACGTTAGACTAAAGCAAAAAGGTTAAAATTGTGACTGTTAGAAAGAAAAAATATATGGGAATACTTACATTCTACTGAGTAGTTTGAAACTAGCACACTATTTAAAGTGGTAACCCTAAAATATATGGTTTAAATATCTTATTTTAAAAGAACATGGTGGCTACAAGTCGATGGTGTTAGATTGTAGCCATCATGTTCTTTTAAAATAAGATATTTAAACCATATATTATGAGGTTACCACTTTAAATAGTGTGCTAGTTTCAAACTACTCAGTAGAATACCCACATGTTTTTTCTTTCTAACAGTCACAATTTTAACTTTTTTGCTTTAATCTAACGTGGAAATACTTCATTAGGCACTGAAGATGTTCTGAATTAGAACGAGAACGTTTTGCAATCCATTTGGACGATTTGGATGACTTTTAGATAGTTTTTTAATAAACGATTTTATACCAGAATACAAGTTGAAATTTTTTACTTCTGTATGATTTTTTTAAATTATGATATACAGCTAACTGTTGGGTTTTTCCCAATGATTTTAAAATGTATTTTCATTTTGATGGAAAATAAAATTCTAGTTTTATTTTAAACAATTTTTACATCATATTTGCTAAATTAGAAGTAAAACTCGTCACAAAAGAGTTTCAAAATGCAAATTGTATCAAAGTTACTCATATGTGGCGCGGTTTACTTCAAACAATTTTTACATCATATTTGCTAAATTAGAAGTAAAACTCGTCACAAAATAGTTTCAAAATGCAAATTGTATCAAAGTTACTCATATGTGGCGCGGTTTACTTCAAACAATTTTTACATCATATTTGCTAAATTAGAAGTAAAACTCGTCACAAAAGAGTTTCAAAATGCAAACTGTATCAAAGTTACTCATAATGTGTGGCGCGTTTTACTTCAAATTTAGCAAATATGATGGAAAATCGTTTAAAATAAAACTAAAATTTTATTTTTCATCAAAATGAAAATACGTTTTCGCGCCACGTATGTAATATTAATATCAGCTCTTTTGTAGCTAGAATATTGTATGCCCACTTATTTTTACGGCGGTTTTTTATTCTTTTTTATTAGACAGTACAGTATATATTATCTATCTCAATCTGCAAATTAATTAAAAATTTAAGCAAAGAAAGAAAACAAACCAAAAAGTACCTAATTTTAGCTACCATTAATAACAAAGAGGAATTACATAGACTTAATGAGTAAAAATGAAATTAAGAGGGATAAAGTAAAGCTCCGGTACCTGGAGATATTTCCGATGAAATAGCAAATCATGGAGAAGACATACTAGTAGAAAATGTAGGGGATATTTTTAATAAATACCCACTTGAAGCTCCATATATTAATTTCTATCTATAGAAAAATAGGCAGGAAAATATCGATAATTAGAGATGCATTAGCATAATAGACGGAGAGCTAGAGGCGAGAAATCATCGTCATAAGTAATATGGAGTTTGGCATGTGAAATGTGTCTATTGTATATTGATAACTATGACCCCTTTCAGGCTGACACCTCAGTGGATACAGGAAGTAGCAATAAGGGATGAAAGGGGAAAGTTGGTGCAGTCATTAAATGTTTTCATCTTCTATTTTGTTAAACCTCCATCGATTTGCATGAAAATTGGTGAGTAGTTAGAGCATAACTCAAGAAACAAAACTGATATGGTGCCAACGTGCGCTATTACCCTGGGGGTGGATGCCACCCCTTCTCGGGGGTGAAAACTATTTTATTAAAAATAACCCCACCAATAGATAGAGGGACAAATTTTAAGCAAAATTTGATACTTATAATTATTAAAATAAATCAATACTTTTTGAGTTATTAAAGATCAAAGATTTGAATTTTTCGTGAAATAACTGCATGATGTAAAGCGGTTTTTCCTGAATAATTCAAAAACTGTAAGTTTTATCAAAATAGTTATGATTACCAAAATTGAAGATAATAAAAAATAAAAGAGATTTATTATTCGAAAAACCTTTGAGAATTAATAAAAAGTGAGTTATAGGTCACGGAATGTATATTTTTTTCGGCTAGTACCCAAATCTAAGTATTCAAGCTCAAATAACGGGAAAACGGTGCATTCTATAAAATATATTTACTGAACACGTGTCAAAGTACTCAAGAATACCTATCAAGTGAGCTCCAGATGAAGTTTATAACATCAAAGCTAAGCAAGTGATGATGAAAATAAGAGAACCCTTTCGAGTTTTTAGGAAAAAGTGAAAATTAAAACACGCTATTTATATATTTATTTTGAAATTTGTTAACAGAATAATTTTTAAAGGAATTTCGGGAATGAAGTTAGGATTATAATTTATTATCAAGTTCGTTTTATTACAATTTAAATATAACAAGTTAAAAATGCGAGCATTATTATAACGAAAACTTTGTTTTTTATGTATTTAAATTCCTAATATGGAAAATTGCTATTATGAAAATTGTTTAGAATTAAAAATTATGTTTAATGTGCAATTATATCTTACTACATATTTAAATATTGTGAGCTATAAAGGCACTTTACTGAGCGAATTTCTTGAGCAAAATTCATATTTTTTACACATCGACTAAAATCGATACAATTTTATATAATCTTATGTTTATGATTGCATCTTGGATTTTCGACCGTGCAGATCTTTTTATGAAGAATAATTTTTGTTCGTAAAATTAATAATAAAAGAGTTATAAATGAAAATGATGATTGGTAGGTATCTCTAATGTGAAAAAAAAATATTTTCTTTTTATTAGAAGAATTTAGATAATAGTTACATTATTATAATAATTATTAATTATTTAATTATAATAATAACAACTATTGCATATATTAGAACACAGTTTTAATTCCAAACAATTTTTCGTAGTAACCATAATTTAAAACAGTGTGAAAAAAAGGTACTTTAATCTTGAGCGAAATTCATATTTTTTAAAATACCTCCTATAATATAGATAAAATTTGCTATCTGATGATTGGATCGTAGGTTTTAGACGATGCAGAATTTTTATGAATTTTAACTTTATTTCGTAAAATTAAAAATAAAAAAGTGTCCCATAATATATGTGTCCAACTTAAGTAGACACACTGTATATTATACAATATAATATACATAATACATAAATCATTGGGTAGACAGCACCAAAAATTAGTAACCTGCCATTTAACATTACTTACATTAAAATTAATAAGTAATATTTATTTATTTGATATTTCAATTCTTTTACAGTTTATATGAAGTAATATATTTTTGAAATAATATGAAATTTTCATTAACATTTTTACGTACACTGTCTCCATTGTAGAATTATCTCGCTGTTTAAAATTGCTAAGAAATCATAAATTGCTGTCCCGAGATGCAACTTGTCTTTGAGGTCGGTTATCTCGAAGATGGTTTGAGATATCGAAATGCCGTTTAAAGATTTGGATTCAGGAGACAAAACTACATTGACATTGGTACATAAGCTCCAGATATTGCAGGGGTGGCAACGCAGGAACGAACGAACGAACTTTGCGAATTTATAAACGAAATCAAAATTTTCGTTGAAAATACTATTTATTTTTCACTTTCGCTGCCACATTCACTAAAATCGCTATCATAATTATTTTCATCACTTTCGCTATTATGAATGTCATCATCAGCTTGCTCATCATACTCATCGTCTGTTTCATTCTCAAAAATAATATCTCTGACCATCTCCGGCATTTGAGGCCCTTCAAACCATTTGAATTTATATGTGTTATCTTCAGCAAGTTCCCAACCATATTGTTCAATAACCAGATCTGTTGGATTTTTTTATAGGCGTTCAACCAAATACTTGTAATGTATCGTACTCGTAAAATATGTTGACATAGCTCAGATTGAGATGAATATATTCAATACAAACGCCGACTCCTAAATGACAGTAGCAAGTACCTATACAATAGCGTCAATTTAAGAGCACATGCGTAAAGTTACGAATGATAAAAAGAACATATATTATTATTAATTAAATGTATGTTACTAAAATATTATTTTTATATTATTTCGATAGTTAATTGAATTTTTTCTATCGACATAAACTTAGTGGCGGTTCCAGCCAGGGACAGGGGGGCAGCTGCCCCCCTTAAGTTTTTACAGTACTTTTCTACCATAATTTTCGTTAAAAAGGCACGTTATCTTGTTTATTCAGCGGTTGTGTTCCCTTGCCCCCACTTTTTTGGTCTAGAACCGCCCCTGTATAAACTGCAATATGTACAGAATCTGAGGGTGTCCAATAATGGGCACATCTGACATAATATTCAAATATATTTTTGCTATATTTTATATAAATGTCTTAAAACAATTTTAAAAACTTATATAAATAATATAATAATGAAGCTCCAAATTTTTGGAGCCTAAACTTTGAAAAATGTTTGTAGCATAATGTTTAATGGTATCAACTTTTCCAGGAGCTCATTTGATACATATTTCTAAGTACTTTTACAAGTGTTCAGTAAATATATTTTATAAAATGCACCGTTTTCCCGTTATTTGAGCTTGAATACATATGTAGATTTGGGTACTAACCGAAAAAAAATATACATTCCATCACCTATAACTCACTTTTTATTAATTCTCAAAGGTTTTTCGAATAAGAAATCTCTTTTATTTTTTATTATCTTCAATTTTGGTAATCATAACTATTTTGATAAAACTTACAGTTTTTGAATTATTTACGAAAAACCGCTTTACATCATGCATTTATTTCACGAAAAATTCAAATCTTTGATCTTTAATAACTCAAAAAGTGTCGATTTATTTTAATAATTCGAGCTAATAAATTTTGCTTAAAATTTGTCCCTCTATCGATTAGTGGGTTTATTTTTAATAAAATAGTTTTCACCTCTGAGAAGGGGTGGCATCCACCCCCAGGGTAAAAGCGCACGTTGGCACTATATCAGTTTTATTTCTTGAGGTATGCTCTAACTACTCACCAATTTTCATGAAAATCGATGGAGGTTTAACAAAATAGGAGGTGAAAACCTTTAATGACTGCGTTAACTTTCCCCTTTCATCCCTTATTGCTACTCCCTGTATCCACTGAGGTGTCAGCCTGAAAGGGGTCATAATTATCAACATACAATAGACACATTTCACATGCCAAACTCCATATTACTTATGACGATGATTTCTCGCCTCTAGCTCTTAGACTATAACTATCTCGTTGGAAGGTTTTATTTATGGTAGAATACTTAATTAAAAAGTATCGGGTCCATTGCAGATCTATCTTTGTGTAAGTTCTTCGATAGGTGTTTTGGTCTCACCAGTTTTTTTTATTTTGCATCTTATATGAATATCTGTATATTCATACCAATATTTTCATGACGATTTTTTATGGATCTACAATATAAAAGACACAAAGCCGAAAATTAAAAAAAACAAATAATTTATTTAAAGTATTTTTAATATTTGTTTAAGATAAATATATTTTATTGCAGGTAATATTGCGTATATGGGCTCAGTTGAAATATTTCCCTCCATAATTTTAACCTCTCAGGCTCGGGATTGCTCCTCATCGTTAATTCATCTCCAATATCCAAATAATTTACTTCTTCTTGATTAACTGGACTCCAGGTTATATTCATATCGTTTCCTTGAGGAGTTGGGTTACCGAATTTGGCAAAATTGGTCCAGAGTTTAACAAATATTCTAATTGCTTTTAGTTCCTTTTCTCCTCTGTGCATGTTTAGGGCCTCAAGTGGCATTTGGAACAAATATCCTAGATCGTCAGCATGGCAAGCACCTGAAAACAATAGTTTAGTATAAATTTCTAATATGTAAGAGATATGTATATACACTATATCGCCGGTCTGGAAGAAGAATGACGTAACTGCAAAAAGCCAAATTTCTCAGGAGAACAAAAAAAAACGATTTTTAAATATTTAAAATATAGATTAAATGAGGAGTAATCGTCCAGGAGCATCGGTATGGCGTTTATTTTTATAACGATGGCTTTTCTTTTTATCCCTGTTGGTGCGAATTTCATTATTTTAATTTAATCCCCCCATTTAAACCCTTTTTACATTTGCGTCATTCTTTGTCTAAATTTTTTTAAATATTTAAAATAGTAATTAAATAATAAAACTCCGCCTGTGGTGACAAATGGGTGAATCGAGTAGCTCAGGAGTCACCACTGCCGGTCCTAAGCCCGGATAAAGGAGGAAGGTTGGGCAGTGGGCTGACAACCCACTCCCGGAAAAAACACACTGTTACGAAACCTGAACATTTGCCTCGGAATACAGGACGGAACTTTCGGAAACGACTCAAACTACGAAACATGGACTATGCATTTGGAAACTGGAATGTGAGGACGCTAAATAGACCAGGAGCTCAAACCGCACTTCTGCAAGAACTAAAAAGATATAAGATCATGATTACTGCTCTTCAGGAGACAAGATGGCTGGGGAAAGGTGTCAGGGACACTAAAACGCACACAATTCTATACAGTGGGAAGGAACAAGGAAGCAAAGAATGTGGAGTCGCATTTGTGGTGGATAATGATTTTAAGTCAAAAATCATCGACTTCCAGGCAGTCAGTGAAAGGATATGTAAGTTGAGAATTCGCACCCACTTCTTCAACCTAACAATGATAAACATTCACTGTCCAACAGAAGATCAAGAGCAACATACAAAGGAAAGCTTTTACCAACAGCTGGAGATAGTATATGATAATGCGCCAAAAAATGACATCAAGATTATAATGGGTGATATGAATGCTAAAATAGGCAAGGAACCGCAGTTCTATGGCACAATAGGAAAACACTCTCTGCACAATGAAACAAGCGAGAATGGGGAGTTTTTGATAAATTTTGCCACCAGTAAAAACATGGTTATAAGTTCCACATGCTTCCCACATAAAGGCATACACAAAATGACGTGGATTTCACCAGATGGAACCACAACCAATCAAATTGACCATGTGCTGATAGACAAAAGGGCAGCCAGTAGTATCTCTGATGTGAGAACACGACGAGGAGCATGCTGTGGATCAGACCATCTTTTAGTACAAACCAAATTTAGATGCAGAGTTAACAGCAAAAAAACGAAAGAAAACAAAGAACAAACAAACTGGACCTGGAAAACTGAAGATTCAGGAATGTAAAGAGAAGTTCGAACAAGAAGTCGCAAATGAGTTAAGGACGCTAGAACTGCACTCCATAGAGGGCAAATGGACTAATATCAAAACAGCAGTACTGACAGCAGCAGCGTCCACTCTGGGAAACAAGAAAAAGGAGAGAAGAGCAGCATGGTTTGATGACGAGTGCAGACAAGCAATCGAGGAAAGAAATGAAGCACACAAAATGTACATAACAAGAAGAACACGGGAAAGACGAACATTATTTGAAGTCGCAAGACGGAAAGCAGACAAGACATGTAGAAATAAAAAGAGAGCCTATGAAAATGGACAAATAGAAAAAATGGAAGAACATTTCAAAAACAACGAAATTAGAGGGGCTTACGAATACCTAAAAAAGATAAAAAGTGGGTATAAACCTCAAACAAGTCTATGTAAAGATGAAAGTGGGCAAATAATCAGTGACCAACAGAAAGTCACAGAAACCTGGAAGCATTATTTTCAGACACTACTTGGAACTCAAGTAGACATGGAAGATGAAATGCGTATGATCTACGTAGAAGAGAATGGAATAGAAGCTCCAACCATAGAGGAAGTTTTCGAAGCCATTAAGGCCCAGAAAAACAATAAAGCTCCGGGAGTTGATGAAATACCAGCAGAACTATATAAGGTAGGTGGCGACCACCTAGCAAGTCACATCAACGCGCTCATCAGAGACGTATGGCAAGAAGAGAAAATACCCGACGACTGGAAGAAAAGTATAGTATGCCCGATCTATAAAAAAGGAGACAAACTCCAGTGCAAAAACTACCGTGGAATCTCTCTACTATGTACAGCATATAAAGTCCTCACGTATATTATAAACCAGCGGCTCCAACCACTAGCAGAAAATATTATTGGAGAGTATCAGACGGGCTTCCGACGGGGAAGATCGACACTGGATCAAATATTCACAGTAAAACAGATCTTGAGCAAAGCATGGGAACACGATATTGATGTTCACAACGTGTTTGTAGACTTCAAACAGGCATACGACTCAGTCAAAAGGAACAAACTATACTATATATTGGCTGAATTGGCAATACCACACAAGTTAATAAGACTCATTAAAGCCACAATGGATGAAACTCAGGCATGTGTACGAATACAAAACCACCGGACAGACTTTTTTAACATTTCGCAGGGACTAAAACAGGGAGATGGGCTGGCCCCAACATTGTTTAACCTGGCACTGGAGTATGCGGTTAGGCAAATGCAAACTGGACGAGGAAATCTACTGACCAACCGAACGGTTCAACTGGCCGCTTATGCTGATGATATTAATATTATGAGTAGAACATCAACAGGAGCACAGGAAACATATGCAGAGTTAAAAACACAAACAAAAATGCTAGGTCTGGAAATTATACAGAAAAAACAAAAATAATGACTCAGACGAGAAGAAATATAGTCCCAGAAAACATTATACATGAAGATGACATTGAAACGGTTGAAAAGTTTACATACCTGGGAGTAGAAATATATGCCGACGGATCAGAAGATGGAGAAATAAGGAAGAGAATAACGCAGGTAAACAGAGCTTATTTTGCCCTCTCCCATATATTTCGGTCAAAAAGTGTCCACCGAAATACAAAGATGAGAATCTATAAAACCTTAATTCGACCAATAACATGCTATGGCAGTGAAGTCTGGGTGCTGAAAGAAACATCCAAAAACAAACTCGACACATTCGAAAGGAAAGTACTTAGGAGAATACTAGGACCTGTGAGGGAAAACGGAATCTTCAGAAGTCGATACAACAACGAGCTTTATCAACTTTATAAGGAAACGCCCGTGTCAGACTTCATTAGATTACAAAGATTGCAATGGGCCGGACATGTGATAAGAATGGGAGAGGATAGGCTACCAAAACGAGCACTGAATGCTAGAATGCAAGGAAAGAGACCGGTTGGGAAGCCACGAAAGCGCTGGGAAGACACAGTAAACAGCGACGCACAAGCCCTTTTAGGAGTCCGTGTATGGAGAAGAGCAGCCACAGACAGGCAAGGGTGGAGGCAAAAAATAAAGGAGGCCAAGGCTCCATTTGGGCTGTAGTGCCGTAGAAGAAGAAGAATTAAATAATAAAAAGAATGCTGGAGGTAGAGAAAATGAAATTACGGAAATGATGAAAACGTTAATAACTGATAATAAAAGAAAGATAAAAACTAGAGGATATAAAAAACATGGTAGGTGAGTTGGTAGGAGAAATGAAAGAACTCAGAAAAGAGAATAGCGAGTACAAAGAAATGCTTAAACAAATAATTCAAGAAAATGAAAATTTAAAAAAGGAAATGATGAGTATGAAACAAAAGGGTTTGCCAATAAGTACGTCTGATATGGAAAAGCTTAAGAATAAAATAGGAAACTTTTTAAATAAAGAGCTACGAATAATGGCAGAGTTAAATAAAGTACAAAAGATCAACGACAATATGTGCATTATTGAGTTTAGTAAGTTTGAGGACAACCTAAGAGTACTAGAAGCAAAAAGTAATCTTAGAAGTTATAAACAACACCGCGTATACATTGAATGCGACTTTACACTTAAAGAGATTGATATGCAGAAAAATCTTAGACATATAGCAGCAAAAGAAAAGTCAAATGGCAAAAAAATAAAAATGGGTTATGGTTTTATCGTTATTAAAGACACCAAATGAAGATGTAGCTAGCCATAGTACGAATGATATAGAAATAGTCAGAGATAATGTAGCAGCAACTGGTTCAAACAAATCTAGTTAATGCAAATTCGATGATGGATATGGATACGAACGTGGCACAGATTATGGACATGACAGAATATAACAAAATCGATACGAGTCTTGACAAAAATATGCAAAAACTAAACCCTAAAGATAAAAACAATGATAGATAGATAGATAGATAGATATCTTTATTTCAAATAGGTAACCTAATATACAAATTTAACTTAAATACATTTTTTTTACATATAAAACGAAAGAAAATCAATCAATACAATGATACACAATAAAAAAATTCAATAAAAAAAATAATAAATGTAATAATAAATTAAAAAATAATAATAAATTAATAACAAATTATAATCAAAATTAATAACGAATTGTAATCAAATTAACAAGTTCACCAACCAATAAAAGTCAATAAAAATGAACAAAAATATTGTGCACGTTCTCCGCCAATTCAAATACATACTACTTTAAATTTTTAAGGAAAACCTTTAATTTATCTTTAAAACTTTTAACTGTCCTACAGTCTTTTAATTCATTAGGCAATTCATTAAATTCTCTGAAACCTCTAAATATCAATGAATTCATTGAGCTGCTATAATTCATTTTAGAAAAGTACATATATGTCGGTTCGCTAAACTCAGACGCAACTGGCTAGATATTTTAGTCGACAATTTTTTTGTTTTTTGCCAATTTTGCAAAAATTTGCAAAATTACTAACTATTTAGTGATTATTAACTATTTAGTAATTATTTTTTGCCAGTTTTACTAAAATTGGCAAAATTACCGACTAAAATATCTAGAAAGTTGCGTCTGAGTTTAGCGAACAGACTATATATATTATGTTATTTTTATTTCGAGTATCGTGTATGTGTGTATTAGGAAAATTAATAAATTGCTGAAAATAATCGGGAGCTATATTGTTTTTAATTTTATAAACCAAAATCAATGCAAAATATTGAAACCTTTGATATACCGAAAACCAGTTCAATGTATTTAGCATTAAATTTATTGGTGTCAATCTACCCATTCTTAATATTATACGCATACCACGATTTTGTAATTTTTGAAGTTGCCCCATTTTATTTAGGTTGAACAAATATAAGACTGATGCACAATAATCAAAATGAGGTTGGATTATTGAATTATATACAGCAAGTCTAGTTTCTAAAGATAAATATTTTGCTACTCTTTTAAAAAAGTATAATTTCTTGCTGATTTTTTTATGTACATAAACAAAATGATCTTCCAATGAAAGAGTGTTATCAAGTTGAAATCCTAAGTATTTAATAGTTGTTGTTATTTCAATCTTTTTCAACATTTATGGATAAATTAATGTTATTTATATTGATTTTGTTATACTTATATCTACTGGTTACAATTAGAGCTTTTGTCTTTGATACATTTAATTTTAACTTGTTTAATGTTAAATAATTATAAACAGCCTCCAGAATTGAATTCATTTTTGCCACCGCATTTTCCAAGCATACATCACTACAAGCTATTAACGTATCGTCAGCAAAAAATTGACAAACTCACAATCAACAAACAGATCTATATCATTCAAGTAGAGAATAAAAAGTAATGGCCCTAGGACACTGCCCTGAGGTACACCTAGATCAATGTTAAGGTCATCTGACATACAATTATTGAATGTAACCTTCTGCTTGCGATTTGATAGATAATTATTCAGCCAGTCAAAAATTCCACCCCTAATGCCATACTGCCACAATTTTGCCATTAAAATATTTCGGTCTATGGTCTCAAAGGCCCTCTTAAGGTCTAAGAATACAGATACTACATATTTGATTTGATCCAATTCAGTTTTAAATTTACTAATTGTCAATTGAAGTACCGAATCACAAGAGTGTTGCTTTCCGAAACCAGGTTGATTACTTATCAAAATAGCATTTGTTTTAACATGTTCAATAATTTGATCATAATATACAACAAGTTCAATCAATTTTTCAATTGGTGGTAGTGTATTGATGGGTTTGAATTCTTCAGCTTTCACTGTATTATTGATTTTTTGAATTGGTACAATTGTACTAACTTTAAGTTGATTCGGAATTTTACCAGCAGACAGACAAGTATTGATTAAATTTAATATAATATGCCCAATTGTTTCAAAAATGTCTTTGAGAATTTTAGCGTTTAATATATCATGAACTGAGCATCTACTGTCTAATTTATTAACATACATACATAATTCGTTTAAAGATACTAATTTAAATTTATTTATTGGTAGGTATAAATTACTATTTTTATTACACCAGGTTTCCCTCAAATCCAAAGCTCCAAAAATATTGTTGATACTTGCAACAAAGTAACTATTGAACTGGTTAGCGATTTCTTTGCTATCTTGACATGTTGAATACATACCTGTTTCAAATTGAACATATTGAGGTGAACCTTTGGATTTAATGTTTACTAAATTTTTTAATGTTCTCCACATTTCTTTGGGGTTGTCTCTAAATCTATCTATTTTATTAAAATAATAAAGATTTTTTTTAGTTTTTAACAAATTAACAACTTCATTACGATATCTTTTAAAATTACTCCACAACTCCTGCTTAAATGGTTCAAGTGCTGTTTTAAAAGTTCTATAAGCATTGTCACGTAATTTTATAAGAGAGTAAACTTCGTTATCAAACCAAGGTAGCTTTAAGTTAAACCGGCAGATTTGAATAGGTGCTGTTTTATTGATTTCAATCTCACAATTTAAAAATAACTCATTAAAAATCGAGTCAATATCAACAGAATTCAAATTCCAGTTATAATACATTAAATTAGTTTGAATTGTCAAAATATTACTCTGACTTAAATTTCTAAATTTCTTAACATTATAATGCTCTGTACTTTTAGTATTTCTTAGATTAACAGAAATAATGGAGTGGTCAGTTAATTTTGGAGTTTCATGAACATCTACTATGATATTATTAGTATTTGACAGGACATAATCTACCAGTGTTTTAGATACATTTGTCACTCTAGTAGGTTCTGTAACTAATTGGCAAATACCGTAGTTCAACATTTGATCATTTATTTTTTTGACATAAAAAGTTCTTGACAATTGATCTAAATTGAAATCGCCCACCAAAATGAAAGAGTGGTTCGTTGAAATAATAAAATCAAAAATATTATCCAGTTCTTCCATAAACCCAGTGCCGGATTAACCATTAGGCGGACTAGGCGGCCGCCTAGGGCCCGGGCACTCCATGGGGCCCGCATCCCACACAAATGCATTAATTAACATTTAATTATTTAAGCAGTTATTTAAAAAAAAATTAAAATGTTAAAAAAAATCAAATAGGGCTAACTGAGACAAAAAAAAAAAAAAGAAAATGGTTAATTTATGATTAACCGACAGAATATCAGAATAATACAACCGACTTCAAGACAAATTAAGCAGTTATCTTCAAAGGCATTTTTATATTCCATGTTCTAATCATTCCCTCAATTTGGTAATCAATATTGCAAGCACATTTTGATAAAACCTGGTAATTATTTTGGTATGGTACGTTTTTTTTTTCAATTTCTACCCATATCCATTCACTCACGGTAAAATATTGCAAAACCTCCGGATTTTAAAGAACCTTTGGATTTGAAACAAGAGCTTGGATTGACATGAAATTTGGTATAAGCATAGCTAACATGTCAAATAAAAAAATGATATTGTGCCAATGTGTGTTTTTGCTCTACGGTTGAGTACACCCCTTCTCGGGGGTGAAAAAATATACCGTCAA
Source organism: Diabrotica virgifera virgifera (assembly GCF_917563875.1). NCBI lineage: Eukaryota > Metazoa > Arthropoda > Insecta > Coleoptera > Chrysomelidae > Diabrotica > Diabrotica virgifera. The sequence continues at coordinate 7,316,243 of NC_065450.1, forward strand.
AATACGTCCGGAAGTGGATAAACTGACTAATTCTAAGCAACTTTTGTTCAATAGAGTTTTTTCATCAATTCAATACATTTAGAATTATTTGCAAGTGAATATCTTCATTTTTCAACAAAAAATAACACGTTTTTAGACGGTTTCTCGCAAATAACTCAAAAAGTAAGTATTTTATCGAAAAAATATTCTTAGCAAAAATATAGCTTTTAAAAAATGGTGTATTTGTGCAGTCTGTAGACCCAGTAGAAGCAGAGTTGTAGCTAATGAAAAGTAGGTTCTTATTTGTCAAATTCCAAATCGAATATTTCAACGTGAAATAATCAAAAAATGAAGCACTTTTCATGGAAAACTTATCATAACTTGTTTAAATGTTTAAAAAAAGCATTATTCTTGTTTTTTTAAAAACTTTCTATCATAAAAAGTAAGTAAGATACGCTCAGAATAAAGTTGATCCCATTTTTTGAGTAAAAAAAACTGGTGAAAATACTCCCCTAATTAGCATCCCAAATGAAATGAATCCTTACAGCTTCACAAGCTACTTTATTTATGTATTGTTTATATGCTCTGTAATTTTTATCGGTATAAAGTGCTTATTTATAAAAGGGCTGTAGTAGAAAGGGCTTGAACAAGTCACTAATCACGAGTGTATGCAATTTTGTTTTATTTAGCTTAATGCCTCGACAACTAATGGCCATTGGCATGGTACAGTGGATTTTTACAATCAGGTACCTAGTGTAGTGGGTAGTGTGTGTGTTGAGTAAATGTCTTGTTACTTAGCAAAGTCGTCATTGTTTTTGCAAAGAGACGCTAATTGTATCCGAACGTCTGCGGCCCCTCCGGTGAGTACCGATCCCACAAGGATAGAAACTATTTTCATTAATTAATTTTTAATAAATGAAAAATTATCTACCCAGGGTATGCAAATTTTGAACAGACATATCTTAACCAATTTTTATCTTCCAAAAAAGCAAAAACCAGAAATATTCAGAAAATCAAAACCTATATTTTTTACTTTTTAAGATTTTCGGTACCTACCACTAGGTAATAATTTTTAAGTTATTTTGAAAAAAAAAAGGATATTTTTTTTCAAAATTTAAAAAAATTTGTTTTACTTTAAACCCCAATGTTTTGAAATTATAAGCACTGTGAACCGGTGAAACTTACAGATCATATAAATAATATACTTATAAGTTTTTTCAAGATTTTTATAAATTTTCAAGATTTTTGTGCTAAAAAAAGGAATTAACATTATTTTAAGCTATACTTTTTTAACACTTTAAAAAAGTTGTGATGACTTTTCACAGAAAAGTGCTTCATTTTTTGGTAATTTACGTTGAAATATTTGATTTGGAATTTGTCGAATAAGAATCTACTTTTCATTAGCTCCACTCCAGTTCTGCTTATACTGGATCTACATACTTCATACATACACCATTTTTTAAATTTTGTATACGCTATATTATATCTAAGAATATTTTTTCGATAAAATACTTAATTTTGGAGTTATTTGCGAAAAACCGTCTAAAAAGGTGTTTTTTTTTTGTTAAGAAATGAACATATTCACTCGCAAATAACTCAAAAAGTATTGATTTAGTGAAAAAACTCGATAGAACAAAAGTTACTTAGAATTAATCAGTTATCTATTATTTTGAATGTATGTTTTTTCACCCCCGAAGGGGTGGCACTCATACCCAGGGCAAAATCACATATCGACACAATATCCCTTTTATTCTGTGGCATATTAGCTATGGAATTTTAATGAGAAGTTGTTGCGAAATGTAAAAAAAAAAGAAAAATGATATTTTTTACATTATCTTAATTTATTTTTAAAGTAAGTACTTCCCAAAACAACATAAATATCTGTAAATTTGTTTTAAGTAAACGGTCGATATAAAGGAACCTACTTCTTATGGCCGCCTAGGGCCCCATGATGCCTTAAACCGTCACTGCATAAACCTAGCATCTGACGATGAAGGCAAATGATATATGCAACCTATGTACCAAGTTGATTGTGATGGTACACGACAACCCTCACGGAATTTTCCTAATTTATTTGTTATAAAAATAAGGTCAATATTATAGTTGCAATTTGTATAATTTATTACGATAGTAGCAAAGTTCAAAGTATTGAACTCATTCGAAAGACTGCAAAGAAAGCACACGTCATTATTGAAATACGTATAGTATAACCATATATGGTGATACATATGGGCATTGTTTTTAATATAATAGATATAAATGGGAAGGTCGAGTACCTGAGACATCGTTGTGTTCGCTGAACTCTGTTAGCGCGTAGTCAGGGGATATAGTTACCGAGATATGGGTCACCTTGACCTTTCATAACGATAATGTCGGTCGACGTAATTGTAATTGTACCTTTAACCTTATAAGAATAAAGTTTATGAAGAAAGTTTAAGTTTGTTTGTTCGGGGTAATGTGTTCGTCCAGCAACCCCCAACTTCACATGGCGACCCGGCCTTAAGTTAAAGAATGGAGTTTTCTGGTTCGCATATAGATTGAGTTATGCAGCTCTACACGTAAGATGGGAAACAACCAGAACAAAGAAAAAGAGGAACAGATCTTCATAAACCAAGCAGGCAACAGCGGAGGTGTGACAGCTGAAACCGGCGAAAACGAGAAGCCATCAATCCCTGGAGTTTTGGGAATTGTATCGTTCAGCCTGGCCATAATCATCGTTGGATGGATACTGTATCGACGATGGAAGAAGCAGCTTCGACGCCACATCCGACAGGACATATATCTAAATCAATGGAAATGCTGAGGTTAGACGCCCAGAATACAGGACCAAATGCATAGACACATGTACCCATATTCGTGAGTAATTTTTCTTTTTAATACAATACAGTTTAACTGCTTATGAAGTAAGTTTGATGGCTATTTTTTTTAATTTTCATATTGAAATTTTGATTTTTTTTATTATATAATTACTCACTTACTAATTTACTGACACTTTAAATATTGACGGTTATCCAATATTATTGATCCTTTTATTTTACTTACATTTATGTTTTATTATAATATTTTATATGTTATATTTTGTTATATTTGATAAACTTAACGGCAATGATAAGCTTTACGAAGTAATTGAGACTTCGAGACACTAGGCCATATACTAGTGAGTAACGTAGTCAGGCCAAGCCGAATTTATGTTTGAGGAAAGAATTCAACGTATTGTGGAAGATATAACTATATTAAATAGGAATCTCACCAAAGACACTATAGAACGAAGGAAAAATAAGCTAATCACAGATAAATGGTTGGAAAAACTCAGGACTATCACGGAACAATTTAGGACGGTGCATAAAGTATACAAAGTTGACAGCTGTAAGGCAGCAGAAGACAAATTCATTCATTGCAGGTATTATTGCAAAAATTGGAGAAAAAATCGAAAAAGTCCAAACAGAACTACGGAAAAGACAAGTTGAACATAACAACGACAAGATGGGAGAGAAATTCGAACTGAAAACAGCAGGGAACCTGATCCCTCACATAGGAAACACCGAAGAATCAATTAGAGCATTCATAGACGCAATTGAACTGTACGATGAATTTTTAGATAATGAGGGAAAACCGCAACTAACAAAGTACCTGTTAAAGGTGAAACCAACGCAAGCAGCAAAATTACGACTGAAAACTAGTTACAACTCAAACGCGGCACTAATAACCGATATTAAAGAAAAGTTTCTAGTAAAACAATCTATCCCTGTTCTGTCAGCGGAGATCAACTCAGCGAAACAAGCGAATAGGTCAATAGAAAAATTTGGAAGAAGTTTAGAGGAGCTCATGGCAAAATTAACAATAGCACAAGCAGAGGGAAACAGAGATGTAGAAGAAGTGCTGGCCAAAGTAAACGAAAAAATTGCAATAAGCGTGTTTACTAACGGTTTAAAAAATGACGAGATAAAAACAATTTTGAAAGCCAAGAACTTTAGCACCTTAGCGGAAGCGATCACAAGCGCAAAGAACGAAGAATCGCTAACTCGAACGGAAACTGCAGGAATGTACCACATGAATAAAACATATAGAGGCGGAAGAAGAAATACAACAAACGGATAGAAAAATAGTTTTGACAGGAGAAAAGAAGGTAACAAGACATATAATTATAGAAATACAAATGAAAACGAAGTAAGACAATATCATAACAAAGGTAGGTCTCAAAGAAAAAGAGGAGCAGGACATGGTCAACGAGGGGAAATAATAATTGGTCGCAAGGTAGAAACCCCAGCAACAGAAATTCACCAGGAGCATATTTCGCAACAGAGGAGCAGCCCCGTCAAGAGCAGCCACACACAAGCACAATACAAGAAGTAGATTTTTTTCGTGGCCCATCGAATAGAGGCAGATAATTCCACAGCAAGTGGATTAAATTATATTAATGTTTATTACAGAGGAAAACGCAAAAAACTATTAATTGACACTGGCGCAACAGTCAGCGTGTTATTTGAAGAATGTTTAGATAATAACTACACCGACATAAACAAAACCCGACGTATTAGCTTGCGAGGCGTTACCGGAAAAACTGTATTTACAAGGGGAACCTTATTGTGTGACCTATAAATATTATATAACTCAGAGAAGATAACGTTGACACAGGAATTTGCAGTTATGAAAAGTTTCACAAATAAAGTCGATGGAGTCATTGGCAGCGATTTTTTATACCAATATTTTGCTACAATAAATTACGAAACTTTAAAATTATCGTTACATGTAGAAGGAATGAGAAGAGATTTGGAAATGCTATCTATGGGAGAAATTTGTACGATAATAATACCTAGGATATGTGAAAATTTTTTTTTCCAAATCGGGACACACTACGGAGATTTTGTAACTATACCACAGGAGATAGCGGAAGGAATTTCCTCGGCAGGAACAGTCTCAAAACCAGTCGACGGAAAAATACCAATAAGGATATTAAATATCAATGATAGAGAAATAATTGTTAAGAATTTTAGACCGAAGGTCGAAAGATTAGACAAGTTCGACGTTTTCTACATGGGAGAATCAAAACAATTGGTGAGTCGTGCCGAAAGACTTTTGAATATAATAAACACAACAAATTTATCGCTAGAGGAAAAAAGAGCAATATAAAAAATATGTGTAAAATATTCCGATGTGTTTTTCTTAGAGGACGATCCATGCAAAACAACGGACGTATACAAAGCAAAAATAAAATTGCAAAAAGGAGTATCACCTGCTTATACAAAACCGTATAGATTACCACATGGACAAAAAACGGAAGTTAATAGACAAGTAGACAAAATGTTAAAAGACGGGATTATTGAAAATGCAGTATCAGAATTCTTATCTCCACTGCTTATAGTGCCAAAGAAAAACGATGAAAATGGAAACAAGAAATGGAGAGTTGTGTTAGATTATAGACTTACAAACAACAAAATTGAGAATGACAGATTTCCATTACCATGCATAGAAGAAATCCTAGACGCTTTATCAGGAGCAACATATTTTTCACATTTAGATTTATACCAAGGATATTACCAAATAGAACTCGATTCTAAGTCCAGACCGTACACAGCATTCGCAACCGATAGAGGTCAATATCAAATGACACGACTTCCGATGGGGTTAAAGACAAGCCCTGGATGTTTCTCACGAGCCATGACTATGGCAATGTCAGGTTTAAATTATGAAAACATGTTTATATATCTTGATGATTTGATAGTCTTTGGCAACAGTCTACAACAGCATAATCAGAATTTAGTGAAGGTATTAGAGCGACTAAGGAAAGTAAATCTGAAATTAAATCCAATTAAATGCGAGTTTATGAAAAAAGAACTATTATATTTAGGACACAAGATTTCGAATAAAGGTATAGCACCAGATCCGGAAAAGATCACCGCATTGGAACAATATCCAATACCACAAAATACAAAAGAAGCAAGAAGATTCGTAGCCTTTGCAAATTATTACAGAAAACATATCAATCATTTTGCAGAAATAGCCGCACCGCTAAATAGACTATCAAGGAAAAATGTAAAATTTGAGGGGACAACAGAATACCAAAAAGCTTTTGAAAGCCTCAAAACGTCATTATCAAACCCCCCGTAATGGAATTCCCACATTTATCGGAGGAGAACACGTTTATTCTATGGACAGATGCATCTGGCACCGCACTAGAAACAACTTTGTCAAACGGGAATGACAAACCGGTAGCATTTGCCAGTAGAACACTTAATAAAGCGGAAATAAATTATCCTACGATAGAAAAAGAATTACTGGCAATAGTATGGAGCATCGCTAAATGGAGACATTACCTTCTACAGAAAGAATTTATTATTTTGACAGACCACCGACCATTTTTGTACCTATTTGGTATGACAAACCCTTCCAGCAGGTTAACCAAATTTAGATTAAAGTTAGAAGAATACGACTTTACAATTAGATACGTGAAAGGAGCTGAAAATGTAACAGCTGACGCCTTATCACGAATAGAAGTTACATCAGAAGAACTAAAGCAACTAAATAAGCACTCAGAGAAAAGTATATTAGTGATGACGAGAGCACAAACGAAAAATCAGGAGGAAATCGTCGATTCGAAGAACGAATGGACTGATCAACCAGACGTAGTCGAATTGTTGAAATTCCCGAAAAGTGTGGTAGAGGTAAAACTGATAGACAAGGACGATTGCAAAGCAATGAAGCTAGATTCTGCTGAAGAAAATACAAATAGTAGTATATTGTATAACAAAGAAGACGATATTATTTATCTGATTCGAGATTTTCGATCAACGTCTGCACTACGAGCGTCGTTGAGAAACTCGACATATCAAGAACCTCGATCAACGTCTGCGCTACGAGCATCGTTGAGAGCCTTGATTCAAATGTGCATTTCAATTATCTCTGACAGTTACGACGTAATATGTATAGAGGGTACCAATAATCCCACCAGTAAACTGGACTACCAGTAAACTGGACTACCAGTAAACTGGACTACCACTATATAAGGCAAATTGATCCTTAAAACGTAATAACTTTGTTCCGATCAGAAATTACTAAACTAAAAAAGAACTGGAAAACATTAAATGCTCCACCAACACCTCCAAGAGTCAGAGCATAAGCTTAACTACAGAGAAAAGCGAGCTGTTTTGAAAGAAGTAGGCCTTTTTGTCCACCATTTACAATCATGAAACTTAAAAGGCACAAAGAAAATGTTAATACTAGAAGAAGTCAACAATAAAAACATACCAACCATAGCGGTCTAAAGGCAGTCGAAGAACAAATCTCAACAATCTCATACACAATACATACGCACACAACATACAAACATGCACTTTACATAAATTTAAAAGACCTAATTCCTACAACCTCATCTGCGATACTGATTTCACAAACAAATTAACACAAAGTAATACAGAAACAGTTAGAATTTTTAATACTAATTACTGGGGTATTATAAAAGAGCAAATCAAAAAATCTAGGTAATTCAATATTCCACTGTACACATGCTTTATATCAGTGGTTTTCAATGTTTTTCAGTCATGTATCACCAAATTATTTTAAAATTATTCTTGGTACCACCTAGATGAAATACCTATGGAACTTACTAATCTAACTAACTGCGAATATGCTGGATTTTGCATGTGTTTTTGTGTTTTATGTACCACCCCAAATAATGATATGTACCACCGGTGGTACATGTACCACAGATTGAGAACCCGTGCTTTATATATTACCGTAAAGCATTAGACAGGGTCAAGTGGAGACACTTATGACGAATACTAGAAGAGATAGGCGTACCACACCTTATTTCGCTTATAATTATAACTAAACTACATGAACGTACTACTGGATCAGTTAAAGTGCTTGACACATTTTCAAACGAATTTCATCCAGAACGGGGTGTCAGACAAGGATGTATACTATCTTCACAATTATTTAATATACATGGGGAGCATATTATGAGAAAAGCTCTTGACGGACGGGAAAACAGCATCTCAATAAAGGGTCATAAAATAAACAACCTTCGTTTCGCAGATGACAGAGCTCTTCTTGCAAATAGTCAAGCAGTGCTGATTGACCTTATACAAGTGGCCGCAAACGAAAGTCAAACAAGTAATTGGACTTCCTAAGTCCTAGGTTTTCACCCAAAGTAATCGGAAGTAGAACTGGAAGTCGATATTTGAACGCTTCGTGTAACTTTGCGTCGATCGATATACGATTTTACTAATTTTGAGTAATTTTGACTAAACTTTGGGTCATCGTTATTTAAACAGGAATGAATTCAAAACAGGAACTAAAAATTAAAACTCAACTTTTTAATACGCTTCGATTTATGTGCTACATGTACTATTTCTGCGACTATAACGGCATTTCTGATTAGAACTTGTTAAGCGGAAATGATATAAAAGCCAAAACCAAAATTTTTTCTTATCTTGCTAAAGCACGTCGAATGATATATCGCTTATACTATTTCGGTGACTTTAGAACAGTTCATACTGTAGCAACTCTAAAACCGGAAGTCCGATGTCAAATGTCTCATCTTTAATACCGTCATTGGGTTATAAGCTTTCATTCGATACCTCATTTGTTATTCTATCTGTATTAATAATGGAGGAGTTGTATTCGCGGACGGAAAGACAGATGAACAGACAGTCATGAAACCGGAAGTATATATTTGTTCTCTTCTTGCGAAGTAGCGTCGAATAATATAGCACGTGTATTATTCCGGTGAATTTAAAACAGTACTTCTGGTCTCATTTCTAAAGCCGGAAGTCCTAGGTCAAATTTCGCACATTTAGTACCATCCTTGGATTATAAGCTTTCATTCGACACCTCAATTGTTATTCTACCTGGTATAGTGACGGAGCAGTTATATTCGCAGTCGGACGGACAGACAGCCTAGGTCAAATTTCTCACATTTAGTACCATCCTTGCATTATAAAATTTCATTTTACACCACATTTGTTATTCCACCTGGTATAATTACAGAGGAGTTATATTCTCAGTCGAACGTACAGACAGCCTAGGTCAAATATCTCACATTTAGTACCATCCTTGCATTATAAGCTTTCATTTGACACCTCATTTGTCATTCTACGTGGGGTTAAGACGGAGCTGCTATATTCGCGGTCGGACGGACCGACGGACAGACAGCCTAGGTCAAATATCTCACCTTTAGTACCATCCTTGGATTATATGCTTTCACTTCACCTCATTTGTCATTCTACTGGTATAATGACGGAGGAGTTATATTCGCGGTCGGACGGACCGATGGACGGACAGCCTAGGTCAAATATCTCCTCTTTAGTACTATCCTTGGATTATAAGCTTTTATTTGACACTTGATTTGTCATTCTACCTGGTGTAATGACGGAGGAGTTATATTCGCGTTCGACAGACCGACGGACAGACAGCCTAGGTCAAATATCTCACCTTTAGTATCACCCTTGCATTATAAGCTTTCATTTGACACCTCACTTGTCATTCTACCTGGTATAATGACGGAGGAGTTGTATTCGCAGTCGGACGGACAGAGGTACTGACAGCCTAGGTCAAATTTCTCACATTTAGTACCATACTTGCATTATAAGCTTTCATTTGACACCTCATTTGTCATTCTACCTGGTGTTATGACGGAGGAGTTATATTTGCGGTCGGACGGACCGACGGACAGACAGCCTAGGTCAAATATCTCACTTTTAGTACCATCCTTGGATTATACGCTTTCACTTGACACCTCATTTGTCATTCTACCTGGTATAATGACGGAGAAGTTATATTCGCGGTCGAACAGACCGACGGACAGACAGCCTAGATCAAATTGATCACTTTTAGTACTATTCTTTAATTATAAGCTTTCATTTGACACCTCATTTGTCATTCTACCTGGTATAATGACGGAGGAGTTATATTCGCGGTCGGACGGACCGATGGACAGACAGCCTAGTTCAAATATCTCCTCTTAATACTATCCTTGGATTATAAGCTTTTATTTGACACCTGATTTGTCATTCGACCTGGTGTAATGACGGAGGAGTTATATTCGCAGTCGGACAGACAGATTAGGTCAAATATTTCACCTTAAGTATTTTCCTTGTATTATAAGCTTTCATTTGACACCTCATTTGTCATTCTAGCTGGTATATTGACGGAGAAGTTGTGACTACAGACAGACAGACAGACAGACGGACAGACGGATGTAGATAATTCAAAATTTTCACATTTTTTCAAAATTGGGTGAAAACAATATTTGGTGTGCAATTAAACATATCAAGGACAAAGAACGTGACAGTGGATAGATTACATAACAATCATCATAACACACATAACCATAATTGATAGGCTTGAGTTCCATAATCGCTGTAATTTTTTTTCTGTGGCTTTCTATTGGTTAGAATCTCTATGAATGAAATAATCAGGATAATCTTTTTGAAAACAAAATCCGGACTGGAAATCTAAACCTCAAACATTAGTTAATTAAAAATGTAATTTTCATTGCACCAAGCATTATTGTGGATCAATCCCATACAAACATTACTTAAATTATATTATGTGTTGTAAAGAATACAAAAACAACTATGACTAAATTTTTTGTTACCTGGCATATCACTGAAACCGTTGGCACGTTTAAGGAAATTTAGTCCGGCATCTAGACTCATAAGATATAAATAAACAGGTTCAGTTTGGGCTTTTGCATGAAGCTTAGCAGTTCCAACCACTGGTGCAGTGTAGGTACCATCAGTTGCCATCTAAAAAAGTAAGTTAACAATGTTAGTGAATAAATAAAAGCCAATGTAAGTCTACTCTTTTTAGTTACTAATTTTGCTAAGCAAATGAAAGAAGTGAAAAAAAAGTGTTTAAAGATTTACCCACTTTAATATATTTTTTTAATTTCCTTCATTTATTCAAGTGTGTACAAAATTTATCAGTCTTTCAACTAAAAAAGAATTTGAATTGCTCTTCTCACTATATCATTATAGATATCGTTGGTAAACTAGGGTCGCAACTGCAATAACGGTCTTTTCCGGGAAAGCAGTAACGTGTTGGCCAGTATAAAGAAATGTATACAAAGAAAACAGTTACCGGAATAGGGACGTTAAGAAAACTGTCAGTATTAGAAAAAATCGAAACGTTGAAAAAAAATGTGAAGAAATACACAGATATATGGCTGGAACTCGAATGTCTGAAACATGAAAGTTTATAGGAAACCTGAGAAAAGATGAAATGACCACAAAGAAACAGAGAGATTAAACCTAAACCCCACAAGTATGTCAGAGTGAGAAGAATATTACCAATTAGTTCAGAAGACTCACAACTCCTCCGTTATTAGATCAGATAGAAGGACAAATGAGGTGTCGAATGAAAGCTTATAATCCAAGGGTGGTATTAAATGTGAGAAATTTGACTTCGGACTTCCGGTTTGAGAGTTGTAGCCGGAAGTACTGTTATATAGTGGCCGAAAGAGTTCAAACGATATATAATTCGACGGGCCTCAACAAGACGAAAATAAATGTATATTTCCGGTTTCATGTTTGTCTGTCCACGAATATAACTCATTCGTTCTTTAGAACTGATAGAATGACAAATCAAACGTTGAGTTAGAACTTATAACTCAAGGATATAATTAAAGTTGAGAAATTTGACTTCGGACTTTCGGTTCCAGAGTTGCAACCGGAAGTACTGTTTTAGGGTTTCCGCAATATTGCAAGCGATATTTTAGTCGCTACGCCTTAGCAAGACGAGAATAGATAAATATGGGTATGTGATATATCAATTATCGCTTATTGAAAAAAGTCGAGCTGAAATATTTAGTTCCCGATTTGATGTCGTTTCCTGTTAAAAAGTTTTGACCGGAAGTTTGGCAAAAATGACTCAAAATTAGAGAAATCGTTCATCAATCGACGTAAAGTTACACAAATAGTTCAAAATATTGCCTTTCGGTTCTATTTCTGGTCATGTTGAGTGAAAATCTATAGGACTTACGAAGTCCATTTGCTTGTTTTTAATTTAATTAATTTAATTTTTTTGGTAATACTTACCACATACTTGGCCATTTCATCTGCATTTTCGGTGAAGTAGAACTTCTTGAGTTTCTCTTTAATCAACTCCTTCTTAGGGTCTTTATTTTCTATCGCCATATGCGGGTGAACAAACTTGTAGAGATTGAAATAATCTGGTTTTAATCCTTGTTTCGTTTCCTTTTGTTGATATATTTCGTGTAATATGCCCTCCATATTAGTGTAACCAATCATTAATGGAATCTTGTGATAATGACCCTTAGCTATTAAATCTTGTGGTAAAGATGTTAAAACGGCTGTTTCATTTGGCTTCTCTATTGTAGGGGCTACTTTAAGGTGTAGTTCATATTTCTATATAAAATATAAAAAAAATATGGTTCATTTCACGAATATATGACTGTTTTGGATTATCGCAACAACGAATATTTTAGTGTACAACATAAGAAGTACGAAACTAAATGGCTCTAATAATTATTCCAATAAACAACAATGTAATTTGCAATTTACTTTCGTTCTTCATATTTTGCACAATAAAATATTCGTTGTCGAGATAATCCAACACAGTCATATGTTCGTGGAATAGGGTAGGTATAGTTATTTTGTTAGTTAATTTAAAATATTATTTTAAATTGTTGTTTAAATTAGGTGTAAAATGGAGTGGTATCAAATGGATTCGTTATAAGCGATGCTCCTTTTGAGCGTAGTTCGTAAATAGATATACAGGGTGCGCCAAACCTCTGGTTTTCTTTGATTACGGCTAAACTATGAGATATACAAAAAAATGTTTATAACAAAACTAATGTGTATCAAAGAGGTCTATAATTTAAAATTATTTTCGATTATACAGGTTGAGTCAGAACGACGGTATGAACCAAAGTTGTATTTTTTTAAATAGAACGCCCTGTATATTAAATCGTTTTTAAATATACTATTTAAAAATATGAAAAATTTGTGTAGGTTCTTATAGGCCTAAAGTTAATAAATTTCGAAATATTTACATTTTTATTGAGAAAAATGGTAATGTTTATAGGGTTGTGGATTATGTTTTCAAGGTAGTAAAAATTTAAGTGATAGGTCAATGTTTTTATAATATAGTGTTATTTTTAAATAATTTAATATCTTTTACTTTTAGCCATAAAATATACAGTGTGATCACTATTTGCAAATACAAAATTTTCTCAATTTTTTTAAATGGGACACCCGGTATATTAGTTTTGCATTTTGTAGTAAATATTACAACCTTTCTTTTGGTATAAGGTTGTATGTACCTAGCATGTTTCGTTTTGTAGATATTTTAAAAAGCTCTAGATTTTATGTTTTTGCGGATTTTTAATTAAAAAATTTTTGGCAAAAAAATTAATATAATCTGGTTTTAGAAACATACACTAAAATATCAAATATGAAGATAAAACGTAATTAAAGATTAAAATAAATCGTACGCTAGTACAATTTAATTGAATTTAATAACTTTAAATTATTTTACAAAAAATATTTTACCATACTAATGAATGCACAAATTAGTTACTACATTAAATAAATAACCAAATTTTAAATCTACCTTAGTAATTTTTCTACAACAGCAACTTTCCTGTACCAAATTAATTGTTAGTTATATTGTATTTATTTAAACTTTTAATTTACCTTTTAAATTTACTTACATATAATACATCTTGAGAATATAATACCTAATCATTATAAAGTATGCTTTAAAACAAATGAATGTTAAATGTATGAGCCAAATTATTTATTAATATAAATAGTATTTACTGGTGTCACAAAAGCTGGTAATACTTTTGTAGTTGAAATTTTTGTAACAATTTTTTATATTTGTAATATGTTACTATTTACACCACTATAGACTGGGACTTGGGACTTTTGACTTTTTTAAAACTAAATTGATGTTGCTCTGAAAATACAAAGTTTATTAATTTTACAATATTTACAAACTTAAAATTATACTACCTGAAAATACAAAGAAACAACAATTTAAGCTAATTATTCTACATTAATAAATTCTTATTATTTATGACATTAATTAATTTTAAAGAAAGTTTGTTCATGACATTTTGTCACTGTCACGTCACTTTATCTTGCTACTTGGCTAGTGTCTCAGCTACTTGCTTCAAAACAAAATTAAAGAGAATCTCGACAGCAGATATTGTATGTCGGGATTCCTCTTTACATCTCGCCCTCTTCAGGTGAGAACTGGACAGGTATTTGTGTGTTCATTTTTGGATTCTTCAAACAACGGTGTTAGTTTTGTAATGTGGAACAGGTTTGACTCTTCTTTACTGTGTCCAGTGTCCAATTCGTAGATATAATTCGACCATTTCTTCTTAATTGTGTACGGTCCAATTCTCAATTCGTTTAGTTTTGCTCTGTTTAATTTATTACAATTTTCCACGTATACTTGGTCTTCAACATTTAGTTGTAGGTCTTTTCGATGTGCATCAAATCTTCTTTTGTTGTATTCATGTGATTTTAATGTATATTTCAATGCTAATTTTCTACTTTACTTAATTTTTCTTGTGTGAGTGTAGGTCTTATTTCATCAGGTAGTATGTTTGTGTTTTCACCTTCTACTAGATATCTTGGAGAAAACCTTGTTATCGTATGCTCTGTTTTATTGTAGGCTGCTACACATTTTTGTGCAACTGTTGCCCATGCAACTTTGTTTTTTGTTTCATTTATTTTACATCTTATTTTATTTACGAGCGTTTGGTTTACTCTTTCATTCAGCCCATTAGAAAATGGTGCATCAACAGCAGTGAATACTAGTTTTGTATTATTATTCTTAAGAAATTGTTTGTATTCTTTCGAGTTTATTTCAGGGTATTGATCTGCTAACACTATGTCGACTTGGTAATTGTCTGTTACCATTTTTGTCAATTTTATAAAGTCCATTGCATTTTGATTCTGAGATGTTAAAATATAAACGTACCTTGTAAAATGGTCAATTAATATCTGGAGGTACTTCTTTGTTGACCGACATCCACCAAATCCTCCAACTGTGTCTATAGAAACTATTTCAAATGGTCGTTTTGCTGGACCTAAATGTGACATCCATCCATATTTGGGTTTTCTTCTTGATTTGTTTTTCAAACAAATTTCACAGTTATTGCATATTTTTCTTATGTTTTTTAACAAGTTTTTTGCTGTATAAAATGGAGTTATCTTGTTTATCATCTGTGTTTGTCCTAAATGGCAGTAGGTGTAATGTGTCCTTTTTATTAGATCTATACTAAATTTTTCTGATATTAAAATTTTGTCTCTTTTTCTTATTTTTCTATAATAGATTCCACTCTTAAATGTCAAATTACTATTGTGTAAATCTCTTTGATCTTGTTTTATCTCTGCGATATCTATTAAGTTAATTTTTCTTATGGATTCACTCATTTGTAAATCACTATAATAGTGGTTTACAAACTGAAGAAAATCGTCCAAATTTTCCTCTGGTTCTAATACTGGATTTCTGCTCAGACAGTCCGCTTCTTGGTTTGTTGCCGCTGGATTATATTTAACACTGAAGTTGTACTGTGATAAGTATTAAGCCAAATCACCTAATTCTTCATCAGTTCTAGCTTTAAAATTCATATTTTCTAAGGATTTATGGTCAGAATATACCTTAAATTCTTTGCCCATTAGCCAATGTTGCCAATATTTTACAGCTTCTTTTATGGCTAAGCGTTCTAGACATATTGCTTTTTTCTTATTTTGTGCTTTTGTTAATTTTTTTTGAAAAATACTCCACTGGTCTACTATTACCATTTTCATCGTCCTGTTTTAGCACAGCTCCCACACCAATCATGCATGCATCTGTGTAGATTTTAATTGGGACATTTGGGTCAAATATCTTCAGAATTGGTTGCGAACACAACCAATTTTTTATATTATCGAAGGCTTCTTGACATTCTTTTGTCCAGATGAACTTAACATCTTTCCTTAATAGTCGATATAGCGGTTCAAGTATAACTGCTCTGTGTGGTATAAATTTTTGATGAAAATTTATTTTTCCCAAAAATTGACGGATATTTTTTTTCTTTTCCGGAACTGGAAAATCTTTTACAGCGGCCAGGTATTCTTTTAATGGTCTTACCAAATTCTTTTCGATAATATGACCCAAGTATTTTGCACTATTTTTCGCAAATGAGCATTTTGAAAATTTTAGTTTAAACCCTTCTTTCATAATTGTTTCCAATAATGTAGATATATGTGAAATGTGATCTGTGAATGTCTTTGAGATTATTATAATATCATCAATAAAGTTTATTGCAAAATCTGACATTTTATATTTTTTTATTGTGTTACTCAGTATTCTTTGAAAAATGGCTGGTGATGTCTTCAATCCAAATGGTAGACAGGTCCATTGGAAGTGACCCTCTTGTGTTACAAATGCTGTTTTATGTTTATCTTCAATTTTCATTGGAATTGACCAGAATGCAGGGTTAATATCTAATGTTGTAAAGTTATTACAGTTTACTGTTTTTATTATTAAATCTTCTATCAATGGAAAAGGCTGTGATTAAGGTGTGACTATTTTGTTAAGTTCTCTAAAGTCTATACACCGTCTTGATTTTTTCCCTCTTCTTTTTTATATGCCAATGTAATGGGAGCAGCAAAAGGACTATATGATTCTTCAATTAAACCCTTTTCCAATAATTTTGCTACTTGATTTTCAATCTCTTTCCTGTCCTCCATTGTGCATCTGTAGGGGCGTTTGTAACAGTATTTTTCTACCATTAGATCAATGTGGACTTCATAATCTTTAACTGTACCAACATCATATTTATCCTTGGCAAATAGCGTTGTATATTTATCAATTATTTCTTCAATTTTAGCTTGTTTATCTGAATCCAGATGATTTTTTAATATTTCAAACTGATCAATATTTAAATTTTCATTGAAATTAATTTTATATCTTTTTTTGTTTATGTCACCTAGTACATCAGGAATTTTGACATATTTATCTTTTCCTGGTGATTCTATATTTCTATCATTGTTAATATGTATAATCTCTAGTCTCTCATTGTGACTTATATTAAATTTTAAACAACAGTCCAAACCAGCTAAAAAATCATACTTAAATTCTTCATTTTCTATAACAAAAACATTCATTTCTTTTTCAACGTCTAAAATTTTTAATTTTAATGTAACCATACCTTTTGTTTTTGGACTACCATTAATTGTGTTTAGATTAACTCAATGTTTAGTATTCCATTCCTTCTGTTTTATTTTCAATATTTTTGAATTTATCAGTGACACATTGGATCCTGGATCATATAGTGCATTCACATTCAGTATGTTGTTTATTTTTACGTTGAACACAATTAATGGTATTATTGTAAGTTTTTTGGATTCTCGTTGCTCAATTCCACTTCTAACATTGCATTGTTATTTATTGTCCTCACTTGACCAGCTTTATCTCTTTTTTTTTAAACCAGCAATTCTCCTCAGAATGGAACCGTTTTCCTTTATTTGCATTTTCGCATATTTTACAAGGAGTTTTTTCCTCTGATTGCTTGAATTTATTTTCTGCATATTTTTTCTCTTTCATTAGACTTCTAGTTGCAAGGTGTTCAAGTTTACCTATCTTATTGTACAAATCTTGGGTACCTTGCAATATTTCTCTATCAATTTCATCTGCAACATTATTTGGTAGGCCAATAGCTATTAGATCTATTAATGTGCTTGTGTCAATGGATTTACTCACCTGCAGTAGTAGCTTTTCCTTTTTTATTGCATATTCTAATAAGGAACCAGTCTGGTATTTAAATGTGTGAGCATATCGGATTTGACACCACCCTTTACTTCCAAAAGTGTCACAAAAATTATTTTTCCATTCTTCCCAATCTGATTCTACTGTAAATTTTAATATCATACAGCTATACCAGTCTATACTTGCCTTTTCAAGGAAAAATTTTAAAATTTCAATATTTTTCTTTTCTTCTAGTATTAAACAACGTTCGCATTCTTTTTCAAATTCAGATAGCCATTGGTTTGCGTTTATATTTTTTCCATCAAATTTTTCAATCATAAAATCTTTTGCTATCTTGCTTAAATTCTGAATTTCACATTTTTGTTCTTTACTTTCCATCACTTTTTTCAATAGTTTTTGTATTGTGTCAACTTGAACTTTTGATGTAAGTTCACTATCACTCTCTGTCAGTTCTTCTAAATATTGATTCTCAAAATATAAATTTTCATCTTTATCTAGATAGCTTTTTGATAATTCTTCTGTTAAGGTTATCCACACTTTTCTAGATTGATTTCTTTTCTCTATAGAGTTTTTTAATCTTGTATATACCTGTGTTTTGCACATTTCCTTGTGCAAATTTGCTGGCTGAAATTCATCTGGTAATAAAAAGGTTTTTCCATCTGGTGTGCCAATTGAAGTTATACACATTATATTTGTTTTTCCATATTGTGCTCCTACCATTTTAAAGTCAAACCTTAATTTTTCCATTTTTGAGTGTACTTAAGCAAAATTGTTGTTTTGTAATGTGTTACTTTTTACACCACTATAGACTGGGACTTGGGACTTTTGACTTTTTTTAAAACTAAATTGATGTTGCTCTGAAAATACAAAGTTTATTAATTTTACAATATTTACAAACTTAAAATTATACTACCTGAAAATACAAAGAAACAACAATTTAAGCTAATTATTCCACATTAATAAATTCTTATTATTTATGACACTAATTAATTTTAAAGAAAGTTTGTTCATGACATTTTGTCACTGTCACTTCACTTTATCTTGCTACTTGGCTAGTGTCTCAGCTACTTGCTTCAAAATAAAATTAAAGAGAATCTCGACAGCAGATATTGTATGTCGGGATTCTTCTTTACATATTTTAAATTTTTATTTTTCAACCGAACAATTGGTGGATATGACATTTGTTTTGGGCGAAACCATTAGAAATTATTACCAGCTTTTTTGACACGAGTAGGTACATAGATACTATTTACTTCTTAATATACTTCCATAACGTTCATTTGTTTCAAAGCATACTTTATACGTTCTCAAGATGTAGGTAAATTAAAAAGTTATTAACTGATCTTACTCGTAAATACAATATAACTAACAATTAATTTGCTATAGGAAAGTTGCTGCGGTAGAAAAATTACTACGGTTGACTTAAAATTTGGTTGTTTATTTAATTTAGTAACTAATTTATGCATTAATTAATATGATAAAATATTTTTTGTAAAATAATTTAAAGTTATTAAATTCAATTGAATTGTACTAGCATACGATTTATTTTAATCTTTAATTACGTTTTTATTTTCATATTTTATATTTTGGTGTATGTTTCTAAAACCAGATTATAATTATCTTTTTTTTGCAAAAAATTTTTTAAATAAAAAATCTGCAAAAACGTGAAATCTATAGTTTTTTTAAAATATCTACAAAACGAAACATGCTAGGTACATACAACCTTATACCAAAAGAAAGGTTGTAATATTTACTAAAAAATACAAAACTAATATACAGGGTATCCCATTTAAAAAAAAATGAGAAAATTTTGTATTTGCCAATAGTGATCACACTGTATATTTTATGGCTAAAAGTAAAAAATATTAAATTATTTAAAAATAACACTATATTTTAAAAACTTTGACCCATCACTTAAATTTTTATTTCCTTGGAAACATAATCCACAACCCTATAAATATTACCATTTTTCTTAATAAAAATGTAAATATTTCGAAAATTATTAACTTTAGGCCTATAAGACTTTATACACATTTTTCATATTTTTAAATAATATATTCAAAAATGATTTAATATACAGAGTGTTCTATTTAAAAAAAAATACAACTTTGGTTCATACCGTCGTTCTGACTCACCCTGTATAATTGAAAATAATTTTAAATTATAGATCTCTTTGATACACATTAGTTTTCTTATAAACATTTTTTGTGTATCTCATAGTTTAGCCGTAATCAAAGAAAATCAGAGGTTTGGCGCACCCTGTATTTTAAACTGATGAACTTGTTGCTGGTATGAGCACATTGTGTAAATGTTAGGATATAAAGAGTCTAACGCTCATAATCTTATTGTGAGCATTATATCTTATCTTATTTTCATATCTATTGTTCTATCAATAAGATTATGAGCATTAGACTCTTTATATCCTAACATTTAAATATATTTTAATTTATTATAAAATCCCATCTATGTGTCTCAGTGGTAAGAGCGCCTACCTTTGGACCTAAAGGTCGTGAGTTCAAATCTCATCTGGGTGGAGAATTTAATAAAAATCAAAATAGTTTCTATCTTTGTGTGATCGGTACTAGTCCAAGAATCGAAGGTTTTCACCTCGCAAAGTTTACAGAATAGACTGATTTGCTTGAAAATACTTGAAAATATAATAATACGGAAAGGCGCTTTTACCATGGGAGTATTTGTCACCCCATGTTAGGGGTGAAAATTTTTTATTATATTTTGACGGCAAAAATTGGTAAAGAAATTAATTCCAAGGAAAAAAATTTTATAACTTTTTTTTGATAAATTAGGAGTTTTAGGTTTATTCGCTATTGAAATTGTTAGTTATGTATGGAAACAAATCAATATTTTTAATCAGTTTTCTGCTAATAACTCAAAACTTATTCGTTTTAGCAAACAACTAATAATTAACAAAAATTGACCTTTTGAAACAATAAACAAAACTGTTTTTTTTTTATAATTTTCTTTAAGACTAATAGTAACCGAGCTTTATTATAGGTTAGATCTTTGTCGTCAGATGTTAAATTTTGGAGTTTCAAAATGAAAATAATGGAAAACTAATCATTTTTTGAGCATAACTTATTGAAACTGATTTAATGCATTTCAAAATACGTACCTATACCCTCAAAAATAAAAAAAAGTCTGTAGCTCAATAATTCAGTGACTTATGATGAAAATAATGTCAGTCCCCATTTTTTTTCAGCGAGAAAATAAGCGGAAACAATCCCCTTATTACCATTCTATTTAAATGTAATTCTTGAACTTGTTCAGTATTATTTGTTTAGGTATTATTAATTCATTGTAGAAGTGTGATAGGCTTAACGTGGATAGTTTTTAAAAAATTGAGTTAAGAGCGAATTTTTGTAGTTTCGTAAAAAATGCCCTTTCTTTAAATTATGGCTCCAGTACACGTTGGGCCAACTAGTTGGCCAATGAGTTGGGCCAATAAGTTGGGCCAAGTAAGAACAGTGAATACATGGTGATTACACGTTGGTGGAGTTGTCAGTCTGCATTAACCTTTCTTAGTGGATAAACAAAAAACAAACTCTGATTATGGATATGGATGTGGAGACTGTAGCAGCCGCCGCAATTAATTTGTACAACGCGTTCAATGCCTATAGAAAAGTGTACCAAACAAGAGTGATTAAAAACAATGGCGCAAACGACGGTGCTCTTACACCGAAAAAAGTATTAATATTAAAATATTAATATTAAAACACAACCTTAAAATTAATACTTATAAACAGTATTAGTATTGTGAGAAGAGAAAACAAATATTTTAAACTCAACGACAACAACGTGTTCATAACCAAACAGCTGTTTGACAGATCGCGCAAGTCCCAAAAATCCTTTGATTTGTGCACCAAATACCGACAAAATTCGGTTTGTAGACCAACGCTGACCGCCAATCGCAAACTCATGCCAAGTGGTCCTGTACACGTTGGCCCAACTCCTTGGCCCAACTGATTGGCCCAACGTGTACTAGCCCCATTAGATAGATTACCATCAGAGATGAAAAAAAAAACATGGATACTGCTGGACTCACGTAAACTTACAAAGAAAATATCGAAGGAAGCAGAAGGAGGCAAAGGAAGGAGACCGTGTAATATATTTCATCTCATTTGCTCCCTCTAGGTTAAGTTAATAGGTTGTTTATATAATAGGTTATTTAAAATACTTACTACATTAAACTTTTGTTGTGCCTCTAGTAATTCATTAGCAGGCAACTTTCGTAGTACTTCTAGTGCCTCTTTTTCCGTTTTAATATTTTGATTAACAATTTGTGCAAACTCAAGTCCAACGTTTTGTTCTGTCATTCTAGACCAAGGACAAAAAGTGCATCCGCTCTGTAGAATGGCTCTGTGAAACAAACCTTTGGATGATGGACTAAGCATAAGATAATGAATACTAGCACCCCCGGCGCTTTCTCCAAAAATGGTTACGTTTTTAGGATCACCGTTAAAATGGTGAATATTCTGTTGGATCCATTTCAAAGCTAGCAGTTGGTCTTTAAGGGATGCATTTCCGGGCACATTCAAGGAAGTATCTTCAAACTGTAGACATCCTAAGAATCCGAGACGATAATTAACAGACACTAATACTATGTCTTCAAGCATCAGGTATTCTGGTCCATAGTCAGTCGAACTGTTTGAACCAAAAATGAATCCTCCGCCGTGTATCCACACCATTACTGGTTTAAGGGAAGGTTCTTTGGATGGAAGCTTAAAATGATATGTATATTAATTAAATAAAAAGTTAATTATAGTTTAAAGGCCAAAGTAAATCAGTATTGTAAAGTTTCTAAGTTCCTTTCAAGGAAAAATAGTTCCACAATTATCTGCCAAACTTAAAAATTACATAAAACCAAAACAAAAATAAAGAAAATTGTATTCAACATGGTAGAAGATATTATTATTGTAATATTAATTTTATAAAATTGGACGGCATAGATAATAAATAGGTACCTAATTTGTTAAAAAATATATATTATATTATAGTAAAAGCAAAGCATGAGATATCGAAAAACAAGATGGAAAACAGCAAAAATGAAGTCATATTAATAAAGTTTACATTAAAACAATTTTCTTCCTTTTGAGTAGACATGCCTGTCTGTTTTTTCAATGTGCCTCTAGTAAGTTGTCGTTCCATCGTTTTCGTGGTCTTCCCACTGATTGTCTTCCTATTGGAAAACCGTCTCTCGCCATCTTTACTACTCTATTATTTATTGAGACATACTGTAAATGATTAAGCAATCAAGTAAACCTTAGCTAAATTAACAGAAAATTGAATAAAACTGGCAAACTTTACTGTACCAAAATCATAGTAAAATTACGATTAAACTTTAATTATTCATAATTAGTCAATAGAAATAACGTTTTTGTCGGGACACTGGACCAGCCAGGTTGCAAATAAGTTTTTTTCCGCAAATCGCCAGGAAATTTTGACATTCCTGTCAAAATTTCTTGAAGAAAAAGTCAGGACTTCCTTACTGTAAGGAAATGTCATTTCCTTACTGTAAGGAAATGATATTTCCGTACAGTTGTTAGTGTTCTACATAAATGATAGAAAACACATTGCTATTAAAACCTTGTAAATTACCTTAATCATTAAATTTTCTTTATCTGGAGCTTCCTGGATAAATTTTTCAATTTCTTCCTTCGTTAAAATCTTAGATTTCTTTGCCCTATAACCTTGAGCTTGCCGTTTCAATAAAGAATGAAGTTTTGAGTATGTAGATATATCTACATTGTGTTTAAGTGCAAGGGTTGACTTCAGCATTGAATAATTGGCCCATAATGTTGAAGATTTCATCTTTAAACAAAGGTCTAGGAAGTATGCCATTACAACATTTTCTGAGAAAGAACTCGTATTTTTACTCATGCGATAATCCATAAAACGTCTGTATGCATTTTCGTACTTTTCTCTTGATTTCTTTGGCAATAATTCTAATGAAGCAGTATTCACTGCCTCAACCAGCTCTGGAGGAGTCCCAGGAATGGAAATTTCATCATCACTTATCATTTTACTTTCGAGAACACCAGCAATTAAATTTATAAGCGTCAAGTTTGACAATTCAACCTCAATACGTTTCCATAGTAACCCAAGTAATTTTATTAGGAATTTCAAAGCACCATTTATTTGGGAATAAAATTATCGCGTTTTTTTTTAAATCAATCAATATCTGTCGAATTTTAAACGATTTGCGGAAAAATAGTATGTTTACCTCGTAGGAAAAGCCACATTCCTGGACTCTGTGTTGCTAAGTCTCGGCTTGCGCCTCGACTTAGCAATCTTCACAGTCGTCCAGGAATGTTAAGCTTTTCCTACCCGGTAAACAATGCACTATTGGGTACTATGTACCTAATACATTATAAATACAAAAATGCACGTCACAATTCGGACGACAATTTTAGTTGTTTACAAAAAGGGTCAAAAATGGCAGCTTTTTCCTTTAAATCGCTTCAGGTAAAAATATGGTAATTAAATATCTTATTTGCGGTATTCATCTTTTAGTAGATGAGCAAAGGTTTAAAATGGCAGTTTTTAAATTTTGGTCCGATCATTTTTTGCTTCGGAAATTGCAAAATATGCCTAAAATTTCGAAAATAAAAAATTTCTATATCTTTTGCAAAAACGAATTTAAGACTTTGATATTGCACGAAAAGTACGGTCAAATAGTTTGTATAATACACACAAGATTTCAAGACGATTCGTCAATTAGTTTACAATTTTATTCAATTTGTTTATCCCAAAGAGCTTTTTTTGGCAAAATAATAATGACACAGAAAGTCTGTGAAAACCACATGAAGGAAGAATACTTATGTCTTCAAAGTATTTAAAACTATCAATATAATGCCATTTCTGTTACAATTTCGAAAACATTTTACTAAAGTAGAATCATTTTTGGCTAAAAAATAATTTGAATAACTTTGTTAATATTCCCTACGGACTAAATCTACTGTGGGATTTGAAAAGCTGGTCTTTTTACACGAATTTTCAAAAAAAATTGCCTAGGTTAATTACGGTCAAAGTTTTTTTTAACCACTTCTTTTTATTTAATTGGCATTTACAATTACTGGACGATGTGATTAATTCTGCTGTGACTAATATTATTAAAGATGATCAACAAAGTGATGAAGACCACTTGACTTTTTAACAGGACCGTGATCCTCTCCATTATGTTTTACTTGTTCATCAATATTTAGATCAAAATTTTCCACGGCATGGGATTAGGAGGGACTTAGAATCGAATGGCCTTCTCAGTTACCTGATTTGTCTCTTCTGGATTTTTTTGTAGAGATACATTAAAAGTAAAATTGATAGAACACCACTCATATCTTTGATGATTTATGTTAACGAATTGTTAACGAATGCCTACGAATGTACGAATCACTCTGCCAATGCTTCGGAATGTGGAAGAACATTTTACAACAAACCTCTATCATTGTATGGACGCCGTAGGTCATCAGTTTTAGGATTTGTTCAACTAAGAAATAAGTAATCAGCAAAAAATATTAATTTTAACATACATTATTTTCAATAAATCAAATAAGGTGTTGAGGCGAATATAAATATTTTAAGACTAATGTATAGGAATGTATAGGAATGTAACATAAACACTCATACCAATAAATATGGTCTAAAACTGAACATCAAAAAGACTAAATTCATGATTGTAACGAAGAAACTATACACCAATGTGAATTTAACAATAAATAATCAGCCAGTTGAAAGAGTTACGTCCTACAAATATTTAGGGGTTTGCTTCACTGATACTAATGACCAGACAAGAGAAATCAAGAGGCGAATAGAGATAGCGAGACAATCGTTTGTCAAAATGAAAAAGTTCGTATGCAGCCGGGAGATAAATATAAACTTAAGAACAAGAATGTTGAGGTGCTATGTTTTCTCCGTTCTGCTGTACAGCATGGAAGCTTGGACGCTGAAAAAGATAAACATCAAAAACATTGAGGCATTCGAGATGTGGTGTTACAGGAGAATGTGGAAAATACCATGGACAGAAAGAGTAACAAATCAAGATGTTCTGCTGAAGATGGGGAAGGAATGCGAAGTCATAAAAACCATACAAACGAAAAAACTGGAATATCTAGGCCACATAATGAGAGGAGAAAAGTACTCTCTGCTAAGACTCATCATCCAAGGAAAAATCTCGGGAAAGAGAAATGTGGGACGTAGGGGGATTTCCTGGTTGCGAAATTTAAGAGAGTGGTATGGGTGCAGTTCAATACAGTTGTTCAGAGCTGCAGCCAACAAAGTTAAGATTGCTGTGATGGTAGCCAACCTCCGATAGGAGACGGTACTGCAAGAAGAAGAAGGAATGTAATGAGATACACAGCTTTAAAATGCTATCTATCTTATTTGACCCTCCTTGACATTAAAAGAGTGGGGGTGATTTTTATCCTGGTTTAGAAGTGAAAGTAAAATAATCTAAAATACCGGAAAAATATGTCCCACTTTAATTAAAAATTGACTTGTCGCTGAGTTTTTCAAAACTGTTGTAGTACTTGATAATGCCTGTGTCATTTTCTTCCTGCCGCCCTATATAGTTTCTGGTTTTTTAAATCAGCTAAGAAAATAAAAATGTCTATAGTCACTTACTTTTTTTGTGTGAATACCTAGGTGTAGACAGTCTTCAGAACCAACAGGTTTATTGTTTTTGTCATCCCATTGGTAACTAGGCTGTCCATCTTTCGTGGCATCTCTAACACCATTCCATGTTTCTACTGGTTGCGGTGACTATAAGGTTTTATTACAAATAAAATGATATACATAATATTGTGTTTTAAATAGTACATTATACAGGGTGTCCCGAAAAGATTGGTCATAAATTATACCACACATTCTGGGGTCAAAAATAGTTCGATTGAACCTAACTTACCTTTGTACAAATGTGCTCATAAAAAAAGTTACAGCCCTTTGAAGTTACAAAATGAAGATCGATTTTTTTCAATATATCGAAAACTATTAGAGATTTTTTATTGAAAATGTACAAGTATAATTATTGTGGCAGGAACATCTTAAAACAAAATTATAGTGAAATTTGTCAACCACATAAAAAATTTATGGCGATTTTGTTCCCTTAAACCCCCCAAACTTTTGTGTACGTTACAATTAATTCATTATTGTGGTACCATTAGTTAAACACAACGTTTTTAAACCTTTTTTGCATCTTAGTCTTTTTTTGATAAGTCACCTTTTATCGAGATGCGACTTCTTTTTTAAAATATAGCTAAAAATGTATTTTATAAATAAATTTTCAGATTATTGACAGGTCTATTAATCGTACTTAACCATATACAAATATGTGGTGAATTCGAAAAATATTCAAAATATCTCGATAAACACTGGCTTATCGAAAAAGTACTAAAAGACAAAAAAGTTTTAGAAACACTGTGTTTAACTAATGGTGCCAAAATAATAATTTAATTGGAACGTACACAGAAATTTGGACGGGTTGAAGGGAACAAAACCCCCATAAAATTTTTATGGGGTGCACAAATTTTACTTTAATTTTTTTTAAGATTTTGCTGCCAAAAAAGATCGATTTTTTATTTTGTAACTTCAAAGGGCTGTAACTGTTTTGTGTGCACTATTGTATAAAGGTAAGTGAGGTTCAATCAATCTATTTTTGACCCCAGAATCTGTGGTGTAATTTATGACCAATCTTTTCGGGACACCCTGTATAAATTTGTGCGCTAAGCTATCTGCAGTGCCTTATACTCTCTACCAAGTACATCTAATTAAATACAAATTCTAGTTTCATCTGAAAATAGCAGATTTTTTCAATTTCAAATGTTTTACTTTTGATTTGAAGACACCTATTTAAGCGATTAATTGTACTGCCAGGATAACTCGAGAACCCTTAACTGTCTCACCGTGTATAGCCCTTGTACAAGAAATCTTCTTATTACTGTTTCAACTGAAACATTTAAAATTGTAGCTTCCAAAATTTGCATTTCACTGAAGGTTAGTTGCTTGGACAGTGAAAGGATCGTGGCGAGCTGTTGTTATTTTCTGGTGACTTTGTTTTAGTTCTATTTTTAAGCTTTCCTAATTTCTGATACCTTTTTTTGGGAGGTGGGAATCTTCCCAGACGGAAGACCGTCTGGGAAGGTTTCCCAGGTGTGTCAGATTCAGTCCGTTCTATCTCTATCTTGCTGGGCCGCCTACCGACTAAACCCACCTCCTCTTTCTCCAGCCGACGGGTCCGGAACCGCTCTTAGCGAGCATATCTGACCCGTCGACCTTACTCATAGCTCCCCTCCGGCACTCCCAGCATGTATTCCACGGATTAGCCGGCCGCCTGACCGCCCCCCGCCGCCGCGCGCCGCACCAGACCGGTCGCTGCTCGCGGGGTACAGTTTCTGATACCTAGCCTGGATTTTTGACACAACGCCCTGAGCTAAGCCTACCACAAATAATCTTTGAACCAGTTTAGTGTAGAACAGGGCATTTGGGAAGAAATAAAACGATTTCTAGATATAAAATCTGCTGATTTGCAAGATTTTCCATTATTTACGAGATGATAGATGAAAAATGGATGAAAATGCATAATTGCATTTAGAGTGCATAACATGCATCCAAAAGTGCATAAACATGTCAAAATCAGTATATTAAGGGTACATTTTGTTACTCGTGGATTTTTGGGGTCACTGAACATAAATACTCCATCAGAACCGATCCCCGGAGCACCTGGTGCCCAGTGTTACTGCTAAGGCACGTCATCTTCTGGAGTTTCGAGGGTTTTTGGCACTAATTTGATGCCAGTAGATTACTCGGGGGTTTCTGGGATCGCTAAATACGGATACGCCATCAGAACCAAAACTCTAAGCACCTGGTGCACAAGATTGAATCTAACGCCCGTCATCTTCTGGCGTTTCGAGGATTTTTGACATTAAATTGATAAAAACATATTACTGGGAGTTTTTATTCTTTTAATATACCACAGAGTACTTTGTTCGTTTGTATCAATTTAGTGCAGGAAAGCCTCGAAACTCCAGAAGATGACGTACCTCAGCAGTGACCCTTGGTGTCAGGGGCTCCGAGGGTTGGTTTTGATAGCGTATTTATGTGTAGCAATCCGAAAAACACCGAGTAATCTGTTTGCATCAATGTTGTGCCGAAAACCCTTGAAACGACAGAATATGACGGGTCTTAGCTTCAATCCTGTGCACCAGGTGCTCCGAGTGTTAGTTTTGATGGCGTATCAGTATTCAGCGATCCCAAAAATCACGCGAGAAATTTGATGGCATCAATTTGGCCCCAGGTGCATCTGGGGGTCGGTTTTGATGGCGTATTTATGTTCAGTGACCCTATAACCTCCGAGTAATACAATGTGCCCTTAATATACCGATTTTCACATGATTATGCACTTTTTGGTGCACTTTATGCACTGTAAATGCAATTATGGATTTCTATACATTTTTTTATTGTAGACTATTTTCCTGGTGTCATGCGTCATCCGAACTTAATGCAAAAATTGCAAGTCGACAGGTGCTGTATTTAAAATTCGGTTTATTTTTCCTAAATGCTCTGGTCTATATATGGTATAGTAGGGTTTATATAAGGTATAGTAGACAGGGTAGCGGTAGTCGGTAGCGGGTAGGAACTCTTTGAATTTTTGAAGATAGTCCTATCAGGGAAAATGAATCAATCCCTGCCCTCCGCAGATTCCGGGGGTTTCCTGACGCGGGAAACTAGTACCTGTTTAGGATCCCTTGTCCAGGGTTACGGATAAAGTCCACAACGGCAGACATGGCGGAGAAGCGGAGCTTCGGTACGGTGTGGATGGCGGAAGAGGCAACCCTCGATTATAGGAGTAAATATAGAATCAAAACAGTAGCGTCTGATCCAGAATGGACGGCTACGAACAGCGTCTGACCCAGAGTGGGCGGCTGATATAAAACTCACCAACCCGTCTAGCCAGCGCGCAGCGTGGTGTTTTACGGCTACTCATCCTTCCAACTACATAGAAATGGCGAGTACTAAAACGAACGGAGTCGGTCCCCAGGTGGGTGTGGTATGTTATGCCAAGTCCCATACCCAGAAAAGGGTCTGCTTCGTGGAATCTGGGGGAGGCAAGAATTCGCTTAGTACACACAAAATTCACATCGGAACATATAACATCAGAACGATGAGGACAGAAGATAACCTAGAAGAGTTGCAAGAAGAACTTAAGACCATAAAATGGGACATAGTAGCCTTATGCGAGACAAGGCTTAAAGGCGAAGAAACGACTCTACCAAAATACAATTCAGGAAATAACCAAGGTATAGGAGACGTAGGCTTTTTGGTACATTAAATAATTTAAAACTTGGTAACTAAATTCCAAGTGATTTCTAATATAGTTATCTATATGGTATTAAAACTAAATTGTAGATACAGCATTGAAATAATCCATTGTTATGCGCCAACTTCTTCTGCAGATGATGAAGAGGTAGAACAACTTTATGAAGACATCACAAGAGCCAGAAATCTAGAGAAAACATATTACGTAATAACTACTGGAGATTTCAACGCTAAAATAGGAAAGAACGAAAATAACAACGACAACGAATATATTGGAAATTTTGGAATGGGAAGTAGAAATCACAGGGGAGATATGCTCGCAAATTTCCTCAGCAAAAAAGCTATTCTGCTTAAACACATTCTACAAGAAAAAGATGCAGAGAAAATAGACGTGGCACAGCCCAGACGGCAAAGTAAAAAATGAAATTGACTTTATACTCTCTAACTTCAAAAACTTTGCTAAAGATGTTACTGTACTAAATTCTGTCAACACTGGTAGTGACCATCGATTAGTTAGGGTGCGAATAGAAGTAAATACGAAATTCGATAGAAGAAAATTTTTAACACAGAATAAATTACCAAACATTGAAGCACTCGAAATGAACCAAGAGGAATATCAAAATAACTAAAAAAGAAACTAGGACATGTACCAGTATTCAACACGAAATATATAAATGAAATAACACAAAAATTAACAAATGACATAACATCAACTACAAAAAAGGCCTGTGGTAAAAATAAAAATCCGAGAAAAACGAAACTTAAACAAACAAAACTGGATTTAATGGAAGAAAGAAGAAGAACATTTAAAGAATTACCAAAGTATAAGGCTATCAACAATAAAGTTAAAAACAGCATAAGGTCAGACTTGCGGGCTTATAAAACAAAACAAATATTGCAAACTATCGAAAACAACAGAAATATGAGAGTATTGAAATCAAATTTAACTAAAGAAAAATCGAAGATAACTAAAATCAAAAACCAACAGGGGAATACGGTGACTGAAAAAACTCAAATAATCAAGGAAATATAAACGTTCTACAAGAATCTTTATACATCCACTATACAGAACCCCGGGACACACCACAGAACAATTCTAAACGTCGGCTCGGAAACTCTCCCTAAAATAACTTCTTCGGAAATTAGACATGCCTTACAGCAAATAAAAAATAAAAAAAACTCCCGGAGAGGATCGTATAACGTCTGAAATGTTAAAAATGGGCGGCAACACCGTTGTAGAGGTTGTGGAAGTCTTGCTGAATAAGTGTCTAATAGAGAAAAGAATACCCAGTCTGTGGGAAAACGCCGAAATAATACTTTTACACAAGAAAGGAGACACTAGTAATATTGAAAACTACAGACCTATAAGTTTGTTGTCACAAGTATACAAATTGCTAACAAGAATAATAACCAACCGCATAACACAAAAACTTGATTTATATCAACCGGTTGAACAGGCGGGATTTCGAAAAGGGTGTGGTACTAACGATTACTTACAAACTATCAGAACACTGCACTGGTAGAAAAGACCACAGAATATAATGTATATATATATATATATATATATATATATATATATATATATACAAATGGAAAGGATTAATGGGTAAGCAGCTGAAATAACGGAGCCAAGAGTACTCTTTTTTCAATATCAAATATATTTCGGTATTGCCTTTATACCATCATCAGTGATTGCTACAAATGTGTTATAAGTGAGTTGCTTTGTGAAATAATTAAAAATGTTATTAAACTTACAAAGTTGAGATTGCGGCTCTATGGTTAAAATTTTTTGTAAAAAATCTTCCAAAAGGGGAAACATCAAACATGTTAAAATTGTAAAAACACAAGATTCTTGTGTTTTTACAATTTTAACATGTTTGATGTTTCCCCTTTTGGAAGATTTTTTACAAAAAATTTTAACCATAGAGCCGCAATCTCAACTTTGTAAGTTTAATAACATTTTTAATTATTTCACAAAGCAACTCACTTATAACACATTTGTAGCAATCACTGATGATGGTATAAAGGCAATACCGAAATATATTTGATATTGAAAAAAGAGTACTCTTGGCTCCGTTATTTCAGCTGCTTACCCATTAATCCTTTCCATTTGTGTTTAATATTGTTCAGCTGTGATCAAAATTGGATATATATATATATATATATATATATATATATATATATATATATATATATATATATACATCCCGTTCACAGCGTAATACGGCTTTGGGTTCCCGTTCGCCAAGCCTGTCTATTCTGCCAGTCTTCTTCAGATAGATTTCTTGCTGACATTGCTTTTGAGATTCCTTGTATCCATGTTGTTGGTGGTCGTCCTCGTTTTCTTTTCTCTGGTGGTACCCATCCTAATATCTTTTTGGGTAGTCTTTCTTCCCCCATACGTCTAACATGTCCGTACCATATTAGTTGTTGTTTTTCGATGTCTTCTATAATTGATCTTTGTACTTTCATTTGTCTCCTGATGTCCTCATTTTTCACATGTTCTAATCTAGACTTTCCCGCGGCTCTCCTCCAAAAATCCATTTCAACTGCCAATAGGTTACCTGTAAGTTTTTGTGATAACTGCCACACTTCTGAGCCATAGACGATTACTGGTTTTAATATGGTATTATATATTCGTTTTTTCGTTTCCGGTCTTATATTTTTTTGCCATAATACTGAATTCAACGCACCTATAACTTGTTTTCCTTTGGTTATTCTGTCTTTTATGGCTTCATCACTTCTTCCTGTCTTTGTCAGTTTTACCCCCAAATATGTACATTGGTCACATTTCTTGATAGTTTCATCTTCTAAGTCGAGGTCATCTGGAGTATTTTCTCCTCCTACGCAAAGATATTGTGTTTTTTGGACATTTACTTCGAGGCCCCATTTTTTGTACTCTTCCATTAGTTTTCTAGCCATATACTCCAGGTCTTCTTTGTCTTGGGCAATAACTACCTGGTCATCTGCATAGTGCAACGTATATAACGTTTCATCCCCAATAGATAGCCCCATCCCTTTACACTTCTTCTTCCAGTGCCTGAGTGCTTCATCGATATATATGTTGAACAGTATGGGAGACAAACAACAACCTTGCTTCAGTCCTTTTGTTACCTGAAAACCATTAGACACCTCTTTTCCTATTTTAACTTTTGCTATTGTGTTCTTATAAAGCTCTTTAATAGCATCGATTAGTGTAACGCTGATACTGGTTTTCTCCAATACTTTCCACAACTTCGCAACAGGCACGGTGTCATATGCTTTTGTTACATCGACTAAGAGTAAATGCACTTCTCGAGATCTCAGTGTTCTTTTCTCAAGTATTTGGGATAAGCAGAAAGTACTATCTATTGTGGATCGTCCTGCTCTGAATCCGTTTTGTTCTTCTGACTCAAAAGGGCGGTATTCTTCGCATATTCGTTCTTTTATAATTCTTCCATATAATCTGCTAAGCGTACTCGTAACAGTTATACCCCGATAGTTATTGCAATCTTCCTTATTTCCTTTCTTATGGATAGATGTAATCCATCCTTCTTTCCAACTTTGTGGCACTGGTTCTCCATGCAAGTGTCTATTGAAAACTTCTGTTAGAATCTCGAATAGTTTGTTGGTTCCATTTTTTATTAACTCTGCATATATCCCCTCTGGACCAGGAGCACGTCCATTTTTCAGCAGTGATACAGCTTTTTTAGTGTCTTCTACGTTGATTGTTAATGGCTGCCCTTGAATCAGGACTTCATGTTGTTCTATGTTTTTGTATTCCGGTCTTTCTTCTACTAACAGTGTTTTATAGTGTTTTTCCCATTGTTCAGGTTCTATGGAGTGTATGGCTATTTGTTCTGTTTTGTTGGATCTGATGTTTTTTATAAACCTCCAGGATTCTCTTGATTTGCGGCCGCCGATGTACGTATCTAATTCCTGACATTTTCTTTCCCAGCTTTGATTTTTTGACTCTGTTATCGTTGATTTAAATTTATTTACCATTTCTCTATATTCTCTTTTATGTTCTTGATCTTTTGTTCCCAGCCATCTGTGATATAAGTTTTGCTTTTGTTCTTTCAATATAATGTACTTTTATATAATGTACACAGAATATAATGTACATATAGCATTTATTGACTTTCACAAGGCTTTCGATAGTATTGAAATCTGGTCCTTTTTGTCAGCCCTAAGAGATGCTCGAATAGACTCACGGTACACTTCTTCTTCTTCGTCTAGCCATTCACGTCCACATCTATACATAAGCCTCTTCAAGTCTTCATTTCCATTGTTTTTTGTTGTACGCTACTTGTAGCCAATTTTTCCCGGCAGTTCGTTTCAGATCATCTGTCCATCTCATAGGAGGTCTGCCTCTGGGTATTTTGTGTTCGTATGGTCTCCAGGTTAGAATTGTTCTATGCCATTTGTTAAGATCGCTCCTAGCTACATGTCCAGCGTATTTCCATTTCAATTTTAGTGATGTTTGTACCACATCGGTGACTTTGGTTTTCTGTCTTATCCATGTGCTTGTTTTCCTATCTTTAAGTGATATGCCAAGCATTGCTCTTTCCATCGCGTGCTGTTCATACATCGAGTATGTTCATACTCTTTTTTGTGATTGTCCATGTTTGTGCCCCATATGTTAATACCGGAATAATGCATGCATCAAAAACTTTAGATCTAAGATGTAGTTAAATTTGCTCATTTCTGAGTATATAGTTCAGTTTGCCGGATGCTGCCTATGCTAACTTTCTTCTTTTTTTTATTTCTTCCGTTTGAATTTCCCTATTTAGTATTATTTTTTGTCCTAAGTATATATATTCTTCAACGTTTTATATAACTTTGTTGTTTATTATTGTCATCGTTTCTTCGGAGTGCATGACTTTTGACACGGTATATTACACTCATTAAAAATATTTTTAACTGGCCACATTCCACATAAAAATCAATGAAGACGAAAAAACCGAAAAAATACGCCTTGGTAAAGGTATTAGATAAGGTGATACTATTTCACCAAAACTTTTTACCTTAGCATTGGAAAATTTATTCAAACAGCTCGACTGGGACGAAAAAGGTATAAACATTGATGGTGTACGTTTGAGGCATTTGAGGTTTGCGGACGACATAGTATTATTCAGCACAGATATCAAGGAATTGGAGCAAATGATGAAGGAATTAAACCAGCAGTTAAATAAAATAGGTCTCAAAATGAATCTTCAGAAAACAAAAATAATGAGTAATGTACAAGCAAATCTTGTTATTGACAACGTCAGTCTTGAAAATGTAGAGCACTATATCTTGGACATACCATTAAAATCGGCAAAGAAAACCAAATAGCAGCAAAAAAAAGACGCATACAATTGTCTTGGGTAGCTTTCGGCAAGTTAAGCTTTATCTTGAAGAATAAAGATATACCAATGTGTGTAAAACGTAGAGTTTATGCCAAATTTATCTTGTCTGTAACTACATATGGACTGGAGACCATGGCCTTTACAAAGAAAACCTTAGAGCAGCTCAGTACAACCCAAGGAGCGATGGAGAGGGCCATGCTAGGGATTAGTTTGAAAGACAGAATTCGAAATATCGACATTCGTGAAATAACAAAGGTTACTGATGTCACAGAACGTATGGCAAGGCTCAAGTGGCAATGGGTCAAACATGTTGCCCGAGACTAAGAGAGAACGGGCGAGGAGTAGGAAGACCGCAGAAGAGGTGGGCAGATGATATCAAACGGGTCGCGGGCAAGCACTGGATGAGAATTGCCAAGAGTAGAAATCGATGAAAGCAAATGGATGAGGCCTATGTCCAGCAGTGGACAAACACAGGCTGAAGAAGAAGAAGAAGAAGATAGGGTATTATAGTAGACAGGTCTATTATCAAAACGATAAATTAAGTAACCAGTAGGCCAGATCCATAACCAATAGAAGAAAGCCGGAAAGAAATGTTAAAACATATTAGAAGATGTGAAAAATATTTAGAAATTTTATTTCTATTTTTGGAGAGAATAGATATTAATATATCAAAATGCAGTCAATAATTTTTAAGAAAACCAATATGCTCACGTGTAATAATAATTAAAGAACTAGCAGACGCAAAATTAATATTAAGTTAGTTTATTGTTCATAGTTGTTTACCATTGATTTATATTTTCTATTTAATTTGACACTGCACAATATGAGGTAATATCGACTTCTACTTTTATCAAAATACTGCGAGAGAAAGCGACATATTTATCTCACCTTAAATCTCAAATCTCCAAGAGGCGGTTTAGCAAACGGTATTCCCAAAAACGAATAAAAAGATTCACCATCCAAATTTACTCTTTGGCATCCTCTAACTTGACCTTCGGTCACCGTGACTATGGGAGACTCCATCGTATTTTCGGCTCGATTGGCACACTCTATTCGCTAATTTTAATCTACCACTACCAATACGCAACCACGCTGTGATGTAACTGGATGAAAAATATTTTTTATACAATACATATTATCTTCAATTCTACAATTCATCTACAATTCATATGCGAATGAAAAATAATGTAAAGTCGAGTCAATCACAGATTATTTACAACTTGAGATAAAATTAGAAGTGCGTGTTTAACTGTGAAATTTCAGGGACGTATCTAAATTTTTTTTAAATCTTTAAACTTTTGAAAATTTCGAATAGCTCAAAACACAGAAAGTGATATTAGTACATGGTTTTCGTTTATGACCGCTAAAGTAGATGTTTCTTTTGTAGCCAACCACTTGAAGTGGGACATAGCTGTCTAAGTAGCTCGCCGTTCCATGTATGAATTAATATTCAGTGTCTGAAGACGTAGGGATGATACAGAAATAACGTTATAACTCTTTATTGATACTAATCCATTCACGAAACGTTTGATGAATTGTGCTCTGTGCTCCATATATTTGGTGAGTCAATTCATCGAAGCGATAGTAAAGCTTTAAGTGTAGCAAATTTAAAATAGAGAAAAAAGAAGGGAAAAAATAGATACTTAACAGAAAAAACGAAGAATAACCAAAAATTATAAAAATTTGTTATTTCTATATGAGAAAATTCACTTTATGCTGACCTGGCCATTGGCTTTTAAGATAATAGTAAAGAAGGTGGAGAACGAGCTCTAAACGAGGACCTAACTACACGAAGTAACTAAGTACTTTAAGAACTGGCGCTTACGTCCTAACACAAGCAAAACTGAAACCTGTCTCTTTGCGGGCGATACTCTCAATGTAAATCTAAATGATACAGCTATCAAACATCACAACAACCCCAAATATCTAGGCGTCACACTTGATACAACACTCACCTTCAAAAGCCACGTTACAAACGCAGCCGGTAAACTGAGAACAAAAAACAATATAATAACAAAACTTGCTGGAACAACTTGGGGTGCTTCTGTGGATACTCTTCGGATCTCTGCTCTAGCTTTGGTTTTTTCATTGTCAGAATAGTGTGCACCAGTATGGTTAAATAGTGCGCATACAAACAAAATAGATGTTCAACTTAATCAAATTATGAGAATAATCACTGAAACAATAAAATCAACCCCAGTGAGATGGATGTCTACGTTGAGCAGTATTGCTCCACCAGATTTAAGTCGTACAGCAGAATTAGTGAGAGAGTACCAGACAATTGTAGCCAACGTACAATTACCAATCCATTAAGACATACCATACATCTCAAAATAGCACCAGAGACTGAGGTCTATAAATCCTCTAATCAGATCTGCCCGAAAAATTGGTGATTCCTATGATATACATAGGCAATGGTCCACAAGATGGATGCTAACAATGGCAGCAGACTATATTCAGATATCCACCCCAACTCAAGGTTTCAACGGATCAAATCTGCCCCGCTCCACCTGGACGAGGCTTAATCGGATACGTACCGGACATTATAAATGTTCTGATTCTCTGTCCACAGTGCGATTGCGGATCACCTAGACATACCATAAGCCTTTGTGTTTCAGACTGCCTAAATCGTGCCTACCGTGGAAACCTCCAGGACTTTATGGAATGCTCTCAAGAAGCAATTGAATGGCTATGTAAATTGGACATTAATATTTAGGTTCATTCATTGAGGACTGTTTTGTGTAAAATTAATTTTATGTGTAAGAGTCTGCAAAGTGGTAGCAATTCTTGCCTGGGAATGTTGATTGGTAGACCTGCAATATTCAACGTTGACAATAGTTGACATATACGGGAACCTTATAACTTATAACAAAGAGCAAACAAATAGATGTGTAGGCGTATGACTCATAATACTTAGTAGTAATGAGTACCTAGTGTAATGAGTATGCATTAAAGGAGACTTTCAAAGATCCTTAAAAAGCGACATGAGATGTAGAACTGAAGATAAATTAGAATAAAACCAAACATAATATATGTTGACACCAAGGGCAAGCTGAAAAAATAAAAATATAAGATTGGATTTTTCTTAAAGCACAACACAATGTGATTCTCGTCTAAAACATAGGTTTTTTAATTTTTACATAACTAATATCAACTAATGAAATACTAATCTAAAAACAAAGAATCGACAATTAAATGTTCATAAGTCTTATTATAAAAACTTATATAGTCTTTTAAACTTTTAAAAATTCATTTTTATGAAAATAATGACAAATTGCCAATGTTAAGTGTCACCACAAAGCTTACATCACCCCCCTTCGAATTGCAAATTTTCTTCGTAAAATTTAGTCGCTAAAATTAAAAGTCAGTAAGCACGGGAATGATCTTTGAGACATGATATAATCCAATTGATCTTGTTCCAAGAACGGTATTTATTTTAAAAACTGAGTCCGATATTTTTTCTTCTATTTCAAAGGGACCAATTCTAATTTCATCCATTTTCTTTTTATTTAATTTGTTTCCATAGTCAACAAATCCCTTATCTCCTTTTTTAAAATTATACTGCAACCTGTTCTTATCAAATAAACATTTATTATATTCGTGTGATTTTATTGACCTTTGAAGTGCTATTTTCCTGTCTTCTTCCAAACTTCTTGTTAATCCATGTTTTTCTTTTAGTTCATGGGGTAAAAAATTTGTAAACTCACCAAATAGCAAATATTTAGGAGAAAATCGTGTTACAGAATGGTTTGTTTCATTATATCCATTTCTATATTCTTCTGATATTTTTGACCAATTTGGTTTTCCTTTTGATTAATTCATTTTGCATCTTATTTTATTGACCATCGTCTAATTTAGCCTTTCATTTAAACCGTTTGAGAACGAAGCATCTACCGCTGTAAGTATTAATTGAATATTTCTGTTATTGAGGTAATTTTTGAATTCAATCGAATTAAAAGCTGGATATTGATCTGTGAGCAAGGTGTCTATTGCTTCTTCTTTAGGAATTTTTTCTAAAAGTTTGATGAAGTCTCGAGCGTATTGATTCTTGGACCATAGGATATATGTATATCTAGTAAAGTGATCAACTAGTAGATGTAAATATCGTTTTGTTGATCTTTGACCTCCAAATCCTCCTATTGTGTCCAGTGAAATTATTTGAAAGGGTTTAGTAGCTGGGCCTAATTGAGACATAAAGCCATATTTTCCATTTAATCGTTTTGTTTTTTATACATATTTCGCAGCTTTTGCATATTATTTTATTATTTTCTGATAGATTTGGTGCAGTATACAAGGGTTTTATTTTAGATTCTCTTTGATTTATTCCATTATGACAATATTTTTCATGTATCTTTTTGATTATCGTTTTACTGTAATCTTCAGTTAGGACTATTTTTTTTTTCTATTTTTTCATTTTTTTTTATAATAAATTCCATCTTCTAAA
Organism: Diabrotica virgifera virgifera; assembly: GCF_917563875.1. Taxonomy (NCBI): domain Eukaryota; kingdom Metazoa; phylum Arthropoda; class Insecta; order Coleoptera; family Chrysomelidae; genus Diabrotica; species Diabrotica virgifera. The sequence goes on from NC_065450.1 coordinate 7,356,053, forward strand.
ACCATGTTCTTTTCTATTTTTTTTTATTTGAAAATTTTGTGCTTGGTCATATTTTATGTCATGGATATCAATAATATTATGACGAATTACCGACGGCAGACAGCTATCACGTGAGGGAAACATCTGGAACAATGATTCAGCGGACGAGTGGGATGGATGATTTTTCGCGACTGATCGACGGTCAAGGCCAATGATTACTAGAAATGAGCGTCGACGTTCCAGAAATATCGGCTAGGTATATAAGGCATAATTGGTGTAAATAGTTTTAGTGTATAATATAAATTCGTCTGTAACTTGTATAAATAAATCGTATAAACGAACCGAGGTATTATTTTAACAGTAATCACGCTACAGTGGTGTCAGGTGTGGGGTTATAATTTGTTTTAAATAAAATAAAGGTGACTCTAAAAGACTTTTGGACTTTATTCGTCGGGAAAAATTAAAGTGCGTTAATTGTTCGGTACTCGAAAAGACTTTCAAAAGACCTTGTGATAAGTGCGTGTGTGCCGACCAAAGATGCTGCTACAAGAACTTTCCGTAAAACAGCTCCGTGAACAACTAGAGGAACGGGATGAAGACAGCGGTGGAACCAAGAAAGTCCTACAAGCACGACTCGAGGAAGTCCTCACGAAGAACGGAGATGATCCAGAGACGTTCCACATCCAATCAGCAGAACAAGCAATCTTATCGAAATTTAAAGACGTTTCTCAAAAGATCGATGATACTTGTAGTCAAAACAATGAGAAATTCGAAACCATTTCTTAAAAGATCGATGAAACTTCTAGAAAAACGATGATAAATTTGAAAGTGTTTTTCAAGTAATAACGTTTGTAGACAGACCGACGAGAAATTTGAAGAAGTTTCTAGAACATTCGATAAGATACAGAAAAGTGTAGACGACAATAAAGAAATGCTAGAAGAGAATACTGCAAGCGCCAGTTAACTTGGCGACAGCGAATACGCACAACGACACTGAGACTGATGATCATCCCATAAGCCACTGTGCAATGCGTCTCGCCAAGTTAACTGGCGCTTGCAGTATCAAACAACTAGAGAGCATGATAACTGATACAAAAGTACAACCATCAGTTAATGCAGTAGCTTTAGATCTTGTAGTGAAGGATGAAACACCGAGAGACAAAACATCGCATCATATGAGATTTAAATTACCACCATTTGATGGAAAGTTTTCTTGGTTACATATACCTTAGACAATTTGAAGCTATCGCGTTCGCCAATCATTGGACCGAACAAGAAAAGGCTGTTTCCTTGACTGCTGCTTTGTGAGGTGATGCTGCAGATATATTAAGACCAATTACTAAGGGTCAAGAAAAATGTTACCAGACCTTGTTCACTCGTCTAGAAAAACGCTATGGAGATGCCCATCTACAAGTATACAAAGCACAACTGCGAAGTAGAAGTCAACGAGCAAGTGAGAATCTGCAAGAATTTGAAGCAGATGTGGCTCGTGTGGTGCGGTTGGCGTATCCGGAGGTGCTAGACAGCGTTTTAGAAGATATTGCGTTAGATACCTATGTCAATGGGCTGAAAGATAGTGAACTACAAAAAGCTTTACGACTAGCAAGACCGAAAGTTTTAGATGAAGCACTTGCTATTGCATTGGAACACGAAACGACTAGTCAAACTTCACGAAGCCATAGAGTAAGAACTCTTGAATAAAGTGACGAACACAATGATGAACGTCTGGAGGAAATGATACGGAGAGTATTTCGTAACGAGATGCCAAAGGGACGCGAGCCTAGATGTTGGAATTGCGGTGACGTAGGCCACATTCGTCGTAATTGTAAGAAGATCGTACAGCCGTCGGAAAACTAGAGCGGGTCGACACCAATGGGCAACTGCCGACCTCGAGAACTAGAGCCCCCATAATAACTGTCAACCTTACGTCCTCCGGTGGAATCCACAACTTATACATCGAAGGTCGTATCAATAATAGATGTAGATCGTTTTTGGTGGATACAGGTGCAACGAGAACTATCGCACGTCCAGACGTAGTACGAGGCCATCATAAGTTATCACCTGCAACAGTAAAGCTTAGAACAGCGACTGGTGAGCTAATTAATACATATGGCGAGGCTAATATGTCAATATTCATTGGACAGACCGCAGTTGAACATCAAGTATTAATTGCCGAGATCTCCGGCGAGTTCAGATTGGGGATGGACGTACTAAGAAAAGTGGGGGCAATATTGGATGTTCAAAATGGAGTTCTCAGGATCAATGGTTAAGAGTTGCCCTTTCACGACGACAAAGAAGATGCCATACGCTTACTAACTACATGTAAAGAAAAACTATTGTTTATTTTTCTTTAATAGCTTTTCTTTTAATATTTATTTATATTCTCATTTTGTTACGCCACTGTCAAAACATTAAGTTCTTCTTTTTATTTTTATGTTGACTTATGACGTGTGAGGTGTTTTGACAGTGACAATTAATTAATTTCGATGATTGAAATATTTGTTACCTGCTGAGCATTATAAACTAAAATCTAGAATATAAGCTTTAAATGTTGTTTCTTTTTCTTACAGGTAACGTTTTTGTAAATCGTTAATATTGTACATAAAATAATAAAGTTCCTTTTTCTTACAGAGAGAAACACAATTGAGTTTTTTATTCACCAAAAGTTTTGATGGTTAAAAACATTATTACAAAACAACATTTTTGCTGATAGAAATATAATAATTTTCCATTATAAAATGGCAAAACTGAGATTTGAATTTACCGTTAAATCATTGCAGACTGATACAAAAACAAATATCATCACGATCACCTCGATTGAGACTGAGGAAAATGAAATTTTTTCAATACCTAATGATATGCAAAATATTTCCTATCATAAAAAAATCCAGATGACAGCAGCTTTTGAGAAAGTAAAACGGGTTCTAACAAAACGGGGCACTACAAGAAAAGTTTGGACCGCAGATGAAGATATTTTGAAAGTTTATATGGACGAATATGGGAATATACAATTCAATGATTTTCTCTTAGAACAACAAAGCATTCAAGGGAGAGAATCTTTAACATCCACACCTGGTATCTCACTAGATACGTTAGAACAGATCTTAGAGAGAGTATCAAAGTCAAATGAAACACAATGTATTGAATCCTTTAATAAAAAAAAAGTATCAGAACAATTTGTGATAGAAAAATTTACAGGAAAAAATGTGAATGTTTTACAATGGATGGAAACATTTGAAAATGAGTGCACAAGATTGCAAATAGAAAAAAATACTGAAAAAATTGAAATTCTAAGACTATTTTTAGAAGGATCATGTGTGGATTGGTACAGGTCAATGCTTATAAAATATTCAATAAATTCTGATTGGGATGAATGGAAAAACAAATTTTGTGATACCTATGCAGACAAAGGGTGGACTCCAGTGAGGTATGCGTTTGAGTTCAAATACATGAATGGTTCTTTATTAGAATATGCTCTTAAAAAGGAAAGACTCTTACTACAAATAAACAAGTCATTGAATAAAAAAATTATGATTGATTTGATAGCTATTGGACTCCCAAATTATATTGCTGATAGAATTGATAGAGACACTTTGAAAGAAACGGAAGATCTCTTCAATGAAATTAGAGGTCTAGAACACTTAATAAAAATGAAGACTTCAGAAAAAAAAGAAATACCATACTTTAAGAAAAAACAAGCCTGCAAAATTTGTGAAAAAGAAGGAAAAGGTTTACGTTATCATCTGGAATCAAGTTGCTGGTACAAAAGCAAAAGTGAAGTACCGAAAAATCAAGAGGTAAGAACTGTCAACAACCATAAACTAGAATTAGAATTAAACGAAACAAATCCAAAAAACTGTTAATTCCACCACTAATTAGAATCAAGTTACTATTAAATGACACTTTAGAGATCTATGGAGTATATGACTCAGGATCAAATATATCATTGATTAATGCAAACTTATTACAGATAAAGGCACATAATAGAGGTGACCTTCAAATAGTAAACTTGAGGACAATTAATGGTGTGAAAAAAACAAATGGTATAGTAACACTTAAGATAAAAATCTATGACATTGAAAAAAAAATGGATGTATTTATTGTAGATGATGAAAATTTCAATTATGATTTTTTAATTGGGTTAGATTGTATTAAAAGTTTTAGATTAATTCAAAATGAGGATCTAAGGATCACACAATGCAACAGCTCTAAAGAAATTGAAAATGTGTCAACTATTGATAAAGTAAGCATTCCTGACTTTCCAGGTAACATATATTTAAATGCATCTAAAGAAAAGATTAATGATATATTCAAATATGAAATAAATTTTAATGAGAGTATAAATACTGACAATTTTGAAATAGCAATTAATCATTTAGATTTAAATCAGCAATCAGAAATTGAACAATTGATTAATAAATATAAATCAGCATTTGCTAAAGACAAATATGATGTAGGTACTATAAGAGAGTATGAAGCTCATATTGACTTAGTTGTAGATAAATACTGCTCCAAACGTCCATATAGATGTACCATTGAAGATAGAAATGAGATAGAAAGTCAGATAGCAGAACTTTTGAAGAATAATTTAATTGAAGAGTCATATAGTCCATTTGCGGCTCCAGTGACACTAGCATTCAAAAAAGGAGAGGACAGAAAGACCAGACTCTGCATAGATTTTAGGGAACTAAATAAAATCGTTGTTCCCCAATCGCAACCTTTTCCATTGATCGAGGACTTAATGGTAAAAACTAGCAATTGTAAGTACTTTTCTACTTTAGACATAAATTCAGCATTCTGGTCAATTCCAATGAGAGTACAAGATAAAGAAAAAACAGCATTTGTGACACAAGAAGGCCATTTCCAGTGGACTTGCCTCCCATTTGGTTTGAAAACGGCTCCAGCAATTTTTCAACGTATTTTAAGCAGCATTATAAGAAAATATAAACTTTCAGATTTCACAGTCAATTATATAGATGATATCCTAATTTTTTCAAAAACCTTTGACGAACATATATTACACTTGTCCAAGTTATTTGATGCAATATTAAATGAAGGTTTTAGACTAAAATTTTCGAAATGTACCTTTGCAGAAAAATCAGTAAAATACTTAGGACACATAATAGAAAATAATTCCATAAGACCTGTAAAAGACTACTTGATTGCTGTGAAAAATTTCCCTGTTCCACAAACTAGAAAGAATGTACGTCAATTTTTGGGAAAAATCAATTATTATCATAAGTTTGTCCAAGATATTGCAATCATTTTAGATCCGCTGCACAACTTATTGAGAAAAGATGTTGACTTTATTTGGTCTAAGGAATGTCAAGAATCTTTCGATAGAATAAAGTCATTACTTTGTTCGGAACCAATATTAAGTATTTTCAACCCTGATTTGCCAATTAATATATATACAGATGCCAGCATAAAAGGAGTAGGAGCTGTATTAAAACAAATTGATAAAAACGGATGTAGCAAGCCTGTGGCATATTTTTCCAAAAAATTAATGGAAAGTCAAAAGAAAAAGAAGGCAATATATTTAGAATGTCTAGCGATAAAGGAAGCTATAAAATATTGGCAACATCTGCTCATTGGAAAAGAGTTTATAGTATATTCAGATCACAAACCTTTAGAAAATTTAAACATAAAAGCTAGAACAGATGAAGAATTGGGAGACTTGACATTTTACTTATCTCAATATAATTTTAAAGTAAAGTATAATCCAGGAAAATATAACCAAGAAGCAGACAGTTTAAGCAGAAATCCAGTTTTAGAATCTCAAGAAAATACAGATGAAGTATTAAAAGTAGTAAACTTGATTAATCTGGAAGATATAAAAATTGACCAACTCTCAAATATTGATCTACAAAATAATAAGACTAAATACAGTTTCAAGAATGATATTTATTATAAAAAGTCAAACAGAAAAGACAAAATTATTTTATCTGAAGATTTAAGTAAAACATTGATAAAAAGTGTACACAATACTTACTGTCATTTAGGAACAAACCAGATGTTAAATAAAATATCACCATTTTATACAGCCAACAATATGACTACTAACATTAAGAAAATATGTGAGAACTGTGATATCTGCATTAAAAATAAATCAAGAAGGAAACCTGACTATGGTTTAATGTCACAATTAGGACCAGCGACATATCCATTTGAAATTGTCTCGATTGACACGATTGGTGGTTTTGGAGGATCTCGTTCAACAAAAAAATATCTTCATCTCCTAGTAGACCATTTCTCAAGATATGCCTATTGTTTGACATCAAAAACACAAAACTCTGATGACTTCATAAAGTTAATTAAAAAGGTAACAGAAGATCACAAAATTAAAACTGTGATGACTGATCAATATCCTGGCATCAACTCAAAAGAATTCAAAAATTTCCTAAAGGTCAATAACATAAAAATGATATTTACTGCCGTTGATGCACCATTTTCAAATGGTATCAATGAAAGGTTAAACCAAACATTGGTTAATAAAATCAGATGCAAAATAAATGAAGGTGACAGGAAAACAGCATGGACAACAATTGCTCAAAAATGTATAGAAAAATATAATGAAACTGAACATACCATCACAAAATTTTCACCAAAATATTTAGTAGAAGGAGAAAGTGTAAGCATCCTACCAAACGAACTAAAACCTAAAGTCACAGATGCAGATCTCGAAATAGATAGAACAGTTGCCTTGAAAAATACAAAAAAATCACATGATTATAATAAAAAGCAGTTCGATCGACATAGGAAAGAAATTGATTTGAACATTGGGGATTTAGTATATGTGGAGAACGGTAACCGTCTAAACAGAAAAAAGTTGGACGAATTAAGGATTGGACCATACAAAATACTAAAGAAGATTTCCAATTCAATTTACGAAGTTGATACTGGGCATAGGAAAACAGAATCAAACCTCTTCCATATAACTAAACTTACTCCAGTATTGAAAGAAAATATTTAGTGAAAGTTCAATTTTTGTTTTGAAACTCTCCAAGGGGGGGAGATGTAAAGAAAAACTATTGTTTATTTTTCTTTAATAGCTTTTCTTTTAATATTTATTTATATTCTCATTTTGTTACGCCACTGTCAAAACATTAAGTTCTTCTTTTTATTTTTATGTTGACTTATGACGTGTGAGGTGTTTTGACAGTGACAATTAATTAATTTCGATGATTGAAATATTTGTTACCTGCTGAGCATTATAAACTAAAATCTAGAATATAAGCTTTAAATGTTGTTTCTTTTTCTTACAGGTAACGTTTTTGTAAATCGTTAATATTGTACATAAAATAATAAAGTTCCTTTTTCTTACAGAGAGAAACACAATTGAGTTTTTTATTCACCAAAAGTTTGATGGTTAAAAACATTATTACACGCATTATACACGCATAAACATTATTACACATTATTGCGACGTAACCATACCCGGTAATAGTGAGAAAATTCTGATGACCATGCTTGATGGACAGAGGACACTGCCGAGAGGGAAGTTTAAGGATGGTCGAAGATGTGGAAAGTGTCGAGTTCCTAACGGCGAAAACTTTGATAAGAGTTCGAGATGTCATCCCTCTAAGAGTTATGAACTTAAAAGAAACTGCTATCAACTTGAGTGGAGGAGCTTTGATCGGACAGTGTGTTCCGGTGGCTTCAATTTGCTCTATGAATACCAATGAGAAATCATCGAAGTCAAAGTATCCAAAAGACCTTGTCGAGATGATCATTGAAAGATGCCAAGATCTTGATCATGAACGAACGGACAAAGTGAGGTCTATGTTGATAGAGTATCAAGATGTGTTTGATATTGATAAGAAGGATAGGGGCAAAACAAGCATAGTAACGCATAAAATAAATACCGGAGACGCTCAGCCAATCGGACAACGGCCTAGACGACTTCCATTTGCGAAAATAGATGAAGCCGAAGAGATTATCAAGGATATGGACAAACAAGGGGTAATTGAACCATCGAATAGTCCATGGACATCATCAGTAGTTCTAGTAAAGAAGAAAGATGGTTCAACGCGTTTTTGTATCGACTACCGCCAGCTCAATGCGGTAACAAAAAAAGATAGTTATCCTTTGCTCAGAATAGACGATACATTGGATACTCTCTCCGATTCCCGTTGGTTTTCCACACTCGATTTAAAAAGTGGATATTGGCAAGTAGACATGGAGCCAGCCGATCGGGAGAAAACCGCATTTTCGATAGGATCAGGGCTTTGGCAGTTCACGGCTATGCCGTCTGGTTTATGTAATGCTCCTGCCACATTTGAAAGATTAATGGAGGCAGTTTTAAGAGGTCTAACATGGAAAACATGCCTGGTTTACTTGGATAATGTAATTGTGGTTGGAAGGTCCTTTGATGAACTTGCCAAGAATCTAATAGAAGTCTTTCAACGATTGAGGGCAGCGAACTTGAAGTTAAGTCCGAACAAATGTCACATGTTTCGACGAGAAGTTAAGTACGTAAGACATATTGTATCGAGCAATGGTGTAACAGCTGATCCTGAAAAGATTGAAGCAATTAAGGATTGGCCCCCACCAAAAGATAAACATGAAATTAGAAGTTTTCTTGGCCTACATACATATTATCGACGATTTGTGAAAGGATTTGCCAATATCTCCAAGCCCCTAAACAAGTTGACGGAGAAGGGCAAAGCATATACATGGAGTGAAGAGTGTCAAAAAGCTTTCGAACAACTACAAATGGCTCTGATCAGTGCACCGATATTAAGCTACCCGGAACAGGCAGGAAAATTTGTTTTGGATACCGATGCTAGCAACAGTGCCATAGAAGCTGTTCTCTCACAAATCCAGGATGGACAGGAAAAAGTCATCGCTTATTTCAGCAAAGTTCTGTCGAAACCAGAAAGAAACTATTGCGTTACCAGAAGAGAACTGTTGGGTGTAGTGAAGGCTTGTGAACATTTCCATAAATACTTGTACGGCAGAAAGTTCCTTCTTCAAACAGATCACGCTGCTCTAAAATGGCTCATACAATTCCGTAATCCAGAGGGCCAGATGGCAAGATGGTTAGAACGTTTGCAAGAATATGATTATGAGATAGAACACAGGGCCGGAAGAGTTCATTCAAATGCTGATGCCCTTTCGAGACGACCATGCAGTGCAAATTGTAATCACTGTGCCAAATTAGAGGAACGATTATACCCCGTGAGACGAACCACCGTAATTAATGAGCAATGACAGCCCCAACAATTACAAGACGCCCAAGAAGACGATCCATGTATAAAAAGAGTATTGGATTGGATGCGGCAAGGTGAGAGACCTAGTTGGCAAAACATTAGTGCATGTAGTCCGAAAGTCAAGGCCTACTGGAGCCAATGGAATTACCTGGTTCTAAAAAATGATCTTCTGTACAGAACCTTTGAGAACGATGATGGTACAGAATCTAAGCTTCAGTTGATTGTACCTAAAAGTAAAGTTTCAGAAGTATTGCGTCAGTTGCATGACGGTACATCAGGTGGACACTTTGGTATTACGAAGACTCTGCAAAAGGTTCGAGAACGGTTCTATTGGGTGAACTGTAAAGATGATGTAAGAAGATGGTGCTGGAAATGTGAACTGTTTGCATCCGGTAATGGTCCAGTTGGTAAAAAGAGAGCACCCATGAGACAATACAATGTTGGCAGTCCTATGGAAAGAGTAGCAATCGACATTGCAGGTCCATTTCCAGAAACCGATGCTGGAAATAAATACATCCTGGTAGCCATGGATTATTTTACAAAATGGACTGAGGCCTATGCATTACCGAATTAAGAAGCTGCTGCCGTTGCAGAGGTACTTGTTGGAGAATTCATCAGCCGATTTGGTGTTCCCTTGGACATCCACTCCGACCAAGGGCGAAACTTTAAGTCAGCTCTTTTCCAAAACGTTTGTAAATTGATTGGTGTCAATAAGACCAGAACAACACCCCTGCATCCTCAATCAGATGGGATGGTCGAGAGGATGAACCGAACGATGGGTAAACACTTGTCCAAAGTTGTTTCTGAACATCAGCGAGATTGGGACCAACACATTAATTTATTCCTGATGGCCTACCGCTCGACCGTAAATGAAACTACAGGTCAGACACTAACCTACCTGATGTTGGGTCGTGATGTTCGTTTGCCCTGCGACCTAGAGTTTGGCTGCAGACCTTCCGAGGAATATGTTGCAGGCGAAGAATACGTCGACCGCCTGAAGTTACGAATGAACAACATTCATGAACTTGCCCGACAACATATCCAGATAGCCAGTGACAGAATGAAAGATCAATATGATTCTCGATGCAAGAATGAAAGCTTCGAAGTAGGTGATCTTGTCTGGCTTTATAATCCACAACGTCGTCGAGGCCTTTGTCCTAAACTGCAAAGACAATGGGAAGATCCGTATGAAGTTAAGAAGAAAATAAATGATGTAATATACAGAATTAAGAAGTTGCCAAACGGTAAACCAAAAGTTATTCACATAAATCGTCTTGCACCATATGCTAGCTCAAATGAAACAGAAGAAGCCCGAGTCCTCCAACAGGAGATGAAAGATGCCGCACAGCCGAGTTTTACTAAATTTATGTCAAATTACGCAGAGAAAAAGAGTGCTAGATTCGGCGTGACCACAGAAGTTCAGCAAGATCTGTATGGTGTTCCAGAAAACGTCTCTCTAGCCCAATGTGTTGCCCAAGACCTCGAGATGACTAATGGAATCTCGTCCGTATTCAAAGGAAAGTTCGGCCGCCTGGACGAGTTAAGAAATCAGCAGCCTAAAATTGGAAGAGTACTACGATTGGAAGATGGTCCTCGATCTTTGCTGTATTTGGTGACCAGGAAGTCTTATACGGACACGCCAAGCTACGAAAAATAGGCCATGCAGTAGAAAATATGGATTGGAAGATTGTGAGAAGCATGCTTAAAGTGATCTTCAGAGAAACTGGCGTACGAATTACTGTGTGTTGCATGAACCCGAAGATGTCATACCCTTCAAAGACAGTAGACTGTTACTTCTTTTCTAGGGGTGTATGCAGAGCTGGAGAACCCTGTAAATTCCGCCATCCTGGGCCATCTGGAGTTGCTGATCGGGACGCTCAGATCTTAAGAAGGGGGCAGTGTGACGAATTACCGACGGCAGACAGCGATCACGTGAGGGAAACATCTGGAACAATGATTCAGCGGACGAGTGGGATGGACGATTTTTCGCGACTGATCGACGGTCAAGGCCAATAATTACTAGAGATGAGCGTCGACGTTCCAGAAATATCGGCTAGGTATATAAGGCATAATTTTTGTAAATAGTTTTGGTGTATAATATAAACTCGTCTGTAACTTGTATAAATAAATCGTATAAACGAACCGAGAGTATTATTTTAACAGTAATCACGCTAAAATATTTACTGTTCTTAAATTGTCTTCATGATTTTCATTAACTTCCAACACCGGATTTCTGCTGAGACAATCCGCTTCTGTATTATTCTTTTCTGGAAAGTATTTTATTTCACAATTATATTGTGACAGATAATGTGACATGTCGCCTAATTCATTGTCAGGTCTGTTTCTTATATTATTTAACTTTTTTAAAAGTTTGTGATCTGTATAAACAGTAAAATAGTTTCCAATCATCCAATGTTGCCAAAACTTTATGCTCTCTTTTACGGCTAAACATTCTAAAAATATCGCTTTTTTCTTTTTTTGGGATTCATTTATTTTTTTTTAGAAAAATACGCAATTGGTTTTTCTTCACCATTATGTTGAATTTGTTTCAAAATTGTTCCGATTCCTATCGCACTGGCATCCGTATATAGTTATTTTCCTAACAAGTGCAGAAAGTCATACTTTTCCGCATGCGACTGCAGTTTGCCGAACGACGCGAAGCGGGAGTGGGGAAAAGAGACTTTATGCAAGCGTTAGGAACAATATTTTTCCTACGAGTCTTTAAAAAATGACCAAATCTTAATCAATTAATTTAGTTAATATGAAAATACATACACAAATTAATTCTTTGACAAGGTTGTCAAAACCAAACTTTCAGCATAATTGGTTAGCATAACGACGATCTTGGTTCCCATGACGAAGATTCAAAACCATTGTTTGTCTACTGATTTGACTTTGGAATATTATGTCAAAATTATTTTATTTCATCGAATTCTCGCGTTAATTTCATTAAAACATGAACACAATAATAAGATATTTATTTGAAATAAATTAGTAAATATGATCTAAATTTTAGTTACTTTAAATTTTAGTTAGTATTATAATTACTTTAAGGCCATATTAACATATCTAAATTAACACGCGTGTGGAAAAGTAAAACGCGTGCGGAAAACTAAAACGCGTGCTCGAAAGTAGACATTTTTGCACGTTCGTAGAAAAAATAAATATTGGCGATTGTGGATCATAAACTGCTAGTATGGGTTTGGAACGTAGATAATCTTTAATTCTCCGGAATGCATGCTCACACGGTTCTGTCCAATTGAATCGCTGATCTTTTCTCAGCAATTTATGTATAGGGTCTAGAACTATCGAGGCATTAGGAATGTATTTTCCATAAAAGTTAATTTTGCCTAAAAATTGTCGTATTTTGTTTCTATTTTGAGGAATAGGGAAATCTTTTATTGATTTTAAATTGTCTTTTAGAGGTGTGATCGTATTCTTCTGTAATATATGTCCTAAATATTTAACAGAAGCCTTCTTCTCGAATAGCCTCCAGGAATTTTTTTAAGTGTGTGATATGTTCATCAAATATCTTAAAAAGGACCAGTAACCAGTACCTATATCATCAATGAAATTCACTGCAAATCCTGTCAGGTCATTTTTTTTATAATATTTCCCAAAATATGTTGAAATATGGCTGGAGATGTTTTAAGTCCGAATTGTAAACAGGTCCATTAGTAATGACCTTCTTGCGTTACAAAACTAGTTTTGTGTCGGTCTGTGATTTTTAATGGAATACCATATGGAACCATTTTTCCTTTGTTAACCGACAAAAATATAATCTACAATAATATGTAAAAAATAATCTAAACCACCAACTAAAATCATCAAATATTTTATTTTCAAATAATTTTAACATATTTATCCAATATTCTAAGTTTGAGTTTTATTACTTTATTGTAGGTAATATTGAGTATATGGACTAAGCTGGAATATTTCCTTCCACAATTTCAACCTTTCCGGCTCGGGATTCATCTTCATAGTTAATTCTTCTCCGATATCCAGGTAATTTACTTCTTCTTGGTTAACTGGATTCCAGGTTAGGTTTAAATCGTTTCCTTGAGGAGTTGGGTTGCCGTATTTGGCAAAATTAGTCCATAGTTTAACAAATCTTCTAATTGCTGTAAGTTCCGTTTCCCCTCTGACTAGGTTATTAGGTTTAAGCGGCGCTTGGAACAAATATCCTAGATCGTCGGCGTGGCAAGCACCTGAAAATACTAGTTTACTATAAGGCTATAAATTTCTAAAAATAAGAAAAGTTTCCTACATGGGAAGAAGCTAGGACAAATAATCCACTGACAAATAATTGCGGACAAAAAATCCCCAGACAAAAAATCCCCATAAATAAACCACACAAATAATCACTATACAAATAGTTTCCGGACAAAAATCCCCCTCAAAAAATACTTGACAAATAATCCATACAAATTTGTTTGGACAAAAAATCCCCAAGAATTTTTATTTATATCAATATTAGACTAGGAGCCGGTATAAGTGAAATTTTCTAATAATATAAGTGAAAATAATAATTTTAGGCACGATAAAAGCCTATAATTTAAATAGTAGAACCTAAAATGAAACTTATGAACACTTTGCTGTTACTTTTCAGTGGGACATGTGTCGACAATGGCGCATCAAACTTTCCACTTACGGATGGCATAAATAAATTAAAAGCTACCCTCTCTTACGCCCAGAATTCAATGCGTTTCATATTTTTCAGTTCTACGTTTTTTTTATTATTTATTAAATTAACAATGCACCTAATCTTAAGACTAACCAGCATTTTACATTTAACTTAATCTACTACTGTACTGTCCTAGGTATTCCCAACGGTTCACCTTAGAATTTAATAATTATTGTTGCACACATCACTGTTCTGGCTAGGTTCACTCTCCGAAGTTAAACTGACACTGACATTTTTATAGATTTATCACTATCACACAAGTTCAAAAGGTTTGGTGCGTTTGAGCCTGCGAACTAGGTTTTGATTATCTAAAAGTTCTAACACTTCCCTGTTTGTATGGTTGTGGAGTCGTTTTTCGTGACCCTTGGCAATCTTCTTTATTTCTTCTTTGATTGTTACTATACGAAGTTCCCGATGTAGGTCTTTGTTGCGGATATACCATGGAGCGTTGACTATGTTTCTTAGTATTCGGTTTTGGACTCTTTGAAGGCAAGCATAGTTACGCTCACCAGTAGAGCCCCATAATATAACTGTAGACCATAGGGCCATACTGGTTGGAGTCAGTTCTATGTGGATAAAAAATAAGACTTAGCGTAATTTTAACCCACCAACCCTTTCCTATTCCCCTCCATAAAAAACTTCATTTTTCGTTTTTATTTTTTTTAGGTGGGATGCTATTTTTTAGGTGGGATGTCAATTTTTTGACAAAAAAGTTATGCTATAAAGTAACCGTTGCCCTACCCAAAAACGGACTCCTATGACCAGTACTAGAAATTCGCAATGGATGGAATCGATTTATCTCTGGAAGATAAATATGAGCACCAAATTTCGTTTTTCTAAATCGAAGCGTTCTAGAGGTATTTAAGAAAAACTAATTACAAGACGCCATCTTCAAAGCGCCCTAGCTCCCTTAAGAAGCATTTTCGGACTAGATGAATTGTGTTAAATTGTCTTAAAATTATCTGAGGAATCTCCTGTCTTCGTTTGTCGGTAGAGTTTCTGGACACCCTGTATATACCTATAAAAACATTGATTTGATCTATTTTGAAGTCTGTAACCCCTAGAAACAGATTTTTGAATTTTTGAGGGTGGCGAATCTTACGGAAAAATTAAAAAAAAAAAAAATATAGTGTTTGATAAAATACACAAAAGAAAAGAATTAGACCTCCAGCCATCTCAAGAAAAAAGTTATACGCTTTTTTGTCTCTTCTGGGGAGACCACAGCATTTTCTTCAATATTCCATTTCGGTTGACAGAATGCGCTTTTGGGTTTTTTTTTGTTTATGACCCAAATTTCTGCGGCAAATTTCTATACTTAACTTACGAATCTATAAAAAAATATACATATTTTGTAAAAACCTCAACTATGCCTTTTTTAATTTTTTGAAATTTTAAAATTGATTCTGTCCCACATAAGAAAGATAAAACGAAAAATTAAGTTTTTGACGGCAGGGAAAGGAATAAAGGGATGGTGGGCTAAAATTATGCTCTATTATTTTTTAATCACATAGAATTTTATAACAGTGGAGTAAACTCGTCTGCGATGGGACCAATTACAAACCAAACAAGTATTACAGCGCAGTAAATTTGAATCACACCTCTTGGTTTAAAAACAAACTTTTGTAGGAAAAAATGTAATTGTCATGACAATCAACGTGCAAACAGTTTATTACAGCCTAAAATATATATTGGAAGGTTTTTTTTTAATTTTAAACATATTTTAAGGGTTGAAAAAAAGATTAAATTTTCAGTAATCTATAGATACTACGCTGGCATACAATGTATTTATATTGATCAAAATAGTTCAGCCGTTAATTGTTGAAATTTTGGCGACTTGGAAATAATGTTTCGACAAGATGGTGTTCCTGCATACTATTACACTGCAGTAAGACGTTACTTAGATGACGAATATCGTGGTGGATGAATTGGACGAGAAGGTTAGATGGAATTATAAGCTCGGTCACTGGACTTCGCATCATTAGATTTATTCCTGGGGTTAACTTAAAAAATGGAAAGAATTAAATTCTGGGAGTAAGAGAATGTAGCTTTTAATTTATTTATCCCGTCCATAAGTGGAAAGTTTGATGCGCCACTGTCGACGCATGTCCAACTAAAATGTGACGGCACAGTGTTCAAACGTTTTCTTTTAGGTTTTCAATTGTCACCTATATCGGCTTCTAGTCTCTATGTAGGGTATTTCGGGTACCCGAGTAATTAGTCTTTAGTAAAAAAGATTAAATTAAAAGTAGACTAAAAATCTAAAAATTAAAGGAATAACAGGAAAAACAAAAAATCGCAGATATAACTTATTTAACCCATGAAATGCCAAAAGTGTCAAAATTTAATAAATGTCATTAGTGTTAAAATTTTATAACAGTGGAGTAAACTCGCCTGCGATGGGACCAATTACAAACATGTATTACAGCGCAGTAAATTTGAATCACACCTCTTGGTTTAAAAACAAACTTTTGTAGGAAAAAATGTAATTGTCATGACAATCACCGTGCAAACAGTTGTAGAACCTTACTAACAAAAATTATAGTTCAATTTACTACAGCCTAAAATATATATTGGAAGGTTTTTTTTAATTTTAAACATATTTTAAGGGTTGAAAAAAAGATTAAATTTTCAGTAATCTATAGATATTACGCTGGCATACAATGTATTAATATTGATCAAAATAGTTCAGCCGTTAATTATTGAAATTTTGGCGACTTGGAAATAATGTTTCAATAAGATGGTGCTCCTGCATACTATTACACTGCAGTAAGACGTTACTTAGATGACGAATATCGTGGTGGATGAATTGGACGAGAAGGTTAAGATGGAATAACAAGCTCGGTCAGTGGACTTCGCATCATTAGATTTATTCCTTTGGTTACTTTAAATTTAAAGTTTACGCTACAGCACCCGAAAGTATCGATATTTTGAAACAACTGATAATTGTTTTGTCGAATGACAGATAATAGATGGAAAAAGTGAATACTGGAATAGAGACCAAGACATGATGCCTACCGAAGCGGAGGTCGTCCACCAACACGTTGGGCTGATGATCTAAAACGTTGTCATAGGAACTGGATGCAAGAGGCACAATATCGAAATAGATGGAAAAATATGAGGGAGATCTATGTCCAGCAGTGGCCAAGCGAAGATTGAATGATGATGATGAATAATAATTGTTGAAGAATATAGGGCAATTACCCCGACACATTTCAACGTGTACGACAATGCATTCCTTTCAGGAAGTTGCACATTTTGAACACTTAGTATAAGAACTGCTTCTTAAATCTTTATTGATTAAATGCGATACTACGTGTACAGTTTTAGTATTTATTAATTACTTATTACTAGAGCTCGGGAAATATGCACTTAAAAAACCCTAAAATATGCATGGAAATATGCACAAAAAACAGTTGAAATATGCACTAAAATATGCTTTTATGTGTTTAACGGATATAATTAAAAAACGCAGTAATCTTTGTATTGAAAGTATTTAATTTATTTTATGCTAGCCACAAAAATATTTATTGCAATTTCTACATCATTATATTCATGTATTATTTATATTCATCATCATCATCATCATTCTTTATTATATTGTTGTTAAAGTTAAAACTATATATTAAATATTTTTCTAAATTTTCTAGAGAAAAACTGTGACGCCTATCCGATAATAATTGTTTATACGCGGAAAACTTCTTTATAATTCACCCCTGTTGAGCTGGCCTCCCACCTTATAGATTAAAATATAAGTAGTGCTAAATTACGAGCTGTTTATGAAATTTCATATACCGTAGATTAAAAATTTTGGGCTCTTTACACTGGGCAGAAATTTAATATTTTTGTGGGGGCTGACGCACACCCCTCCCACTACTTGAAAATAGAGATATTGAATTGATCTTTGCGGCGAAATTGCGAGTTATTTATGAGCTTTCGAAGTGAAATAGTTTAGATTTTTGAGCTTATCCCCTTAACCCTAGAACAACACTTTAATTGATTCAACTCAAGAGGAAAATGTCGAGAAAAATTAAAATATATCGTATCGAGGATATAATTCGTATAGCGTATAAATTCTAAGAATAAACTTTCAAAATACTCTCATTTCGATTATTGAGTTACAACCCCTTTGCAAGAAAACCTCCCCAGTTTCCCAGATTAAGAGAGAATTGTACTTAAAATTAAACAAATTAATTATTTTGCGACTACATATATTTACTAATTTATGAGCTTGCAAAATATGCGCATTTCGATTATTGAATTGCAATGTCTTTTCCATAGTGCCGTCAGTGAAGGGAAAAATCAACTATCACCTTCGATTTCAGTCAACCTTCATCGATTTTCACGAAAATTGGTAAATGGTTAGACGATAGCTCGATAATAAAGGGTGAATTTAATAGTGCCAACTTGCGCTTTTACCCTGGGGGTGGATGCCACCCCCTTTTCGGGGGTGAAAAATACTTTAATAAACATAACTCCACAAACAGATAGAGGGACAAATTCTAAGGAAAATTTGTTATATAAACTTATTAAACTTATTTAACATTATCGGTTACAAAGTCTCGTAACGTCGACTGTCATTATTACGTCACCTGTTATGACTATTTGTGAAGCCCACGTCAGTTTATATCCTACCTCAAAATTTGGCTATTATAAGCATAACCGTTCAAATATACAGCCGGAAAAATGAAAGAATACCCATGAACGAACATATAAAACAAGCTGTATTTTCCTGTCACCGTGTCACAAAGAAAATTGTCCAGTGCAAGTACATGTAACAATAATTATTACATATACTTGCGCTGGCCAATGTTTTGTGTGACACTGTGACAGGAAAATACAGCGTGTTTTATATGTTCGTTCATGGGTATTCTTTCATTTTTCCGACTGTACGTGGAGTGAAGGGGCTTTTTGGCGAGCACTATATTAAGGCACGCATACACTATTCGCGCTTCGCGCTCCTGAAACTGCTCCACATAGTGGATACGTTTGCGCTCTCGAACCATACAACGGAGCGAGTCCGCCTCAGGGCTCCAATCGGTGGCGGTTTATAAGTAGAGGAACGCATGCGCTATCGATTGGAGCAGTTGCGCAGAACCCAAGAGATTTGCGAACAGCTAAGGTAGTCCCTGTGGTGAGACCGCTTCCGTCTGAAAAACATTTTTAATTCGGTTTCTTTGTGGATTCCTATTTAAAAATGTCCCCTTTAAACAAATTTCAAGGCTACCGGGCGGAATTTTTGGGCAGAAATCGTTTAAAAAATTTTTTTAAACAAATACACAAGATCACCTTTTATTGCTCCAAAAATATATTTTTAAGTTTCTTGGGTCATTCTAAACAAGAAAGGTATCTTGTGATTTTTCTCAAAAATTGACAGTTTTCGAGTTACAGGCGATTTAAAATCTAAAAAATGCGAAAATACGCATTTTCGAGGCTTAAAAACTCATATTTAAATTAGTATTTTTAAGGGTGCCAATAACTTGGATTAAAGTTTGAACGTTCCTTTTCAAGATTCCGAAGAGTTATCGGGTCTAACTTCAATTTAGACCGTAGTTTTTTAATTGTTATTTATGCGTGTCCATCCGGTTTTTTGCCGGTGCGGCGCGCACTATTTTCAAAAATCTCCTATTTTCCTTCGAAAAATATATTTTCTAGATTCTTTGGGATATTCTAAATAAAATAAGTTTCCTGACATTTTTCTCGAAAGTTACTAGTTCTAAAGTTATAAGCGATTTAAAATGCGAAAATGTGTTTTTTTTTGTCATTTTTCGGATTTTAAATCGCTAATACATTCACGAGTTGGCCGTCTTTGCAAATAGACGTGTTTTATTTAAATTCAAATGGGACATGTTTTTGTTAAAGTGGTGATTAGTGTATGGTAATTAACAACTAGGAAATCAGTAAGTAGACTTTTTGTTGAGCAGATATTGGTATAATATCTGTAAATTTATTACCTTTATTTTTATTTTATTTTCAAGTGTTGCGATTTTGGCATCCAGAATCGCAATATGTCTAATCAATCTCACGTCACCTCTGATTTAACCTCCAAAAATGAATCTCAATCTACTTCTTTTCTACCACCTCAAAACCCATCTCCATCTAAAAACAAAAATCAACGATCTTATGCAGCTGCTACTCTCACAAAAGCTCCTCCACCCACTACTCCTTCCCGTGACCAAGCTATCATAATGCCCTCCGCTCCCAACACTGTCATTTTTGATTACATTAAGGCAATCGGCACAATTGTTACACCCAAAAATATCCATTTTGCATCACGCGTTGCCTATGGTCGTATTTGTATATATTTATCTTCTTCTGAGCAAGTAGATAATCTATTAAAAACCACTCAAAATATTTCAATTAACTCTTAAATTATCCCTATTCGCAGACTTGTATCCCCATCAAAAAGAATTTTAGTGTCTAATGTTAGCCCTTCTATCCCACATGCTGTTATCGAAAAAGCTCTCTCTGATCTTGGATTAAAGACTATTACACCTCTCACTCATGTCAGATGTGGTACAACTGACGATGAATATGCACACATTATGAGCTTCCGAAGGGTAACTTATATAATTCCGGAACGAGAAGACTTTTCCCTTCAAACGTCGGTTCTAATTGTTCATGAAAATATCCCACAAAGAATATTTATATCAACAGATAAATTGGAATGCTTCCTTTGTAAACAGCCAAATCACACTGCCGACTCCTGCCCCAACATATCCAATCCTATTTCCTCTCAACCGAATGAAAAAACTATTGATCATATCTCTCACATTTCTCATACTGAACGTGCCAACAATGTTCAAAATTTTACTGACGACTCTCAGAACCTTCCCGTCACGTCTATATCTACACAATCACCGGAACCCGGTGACAAAAGACCTCACTCCAACGATAGCCGTCTAGAAACTCCAACCCCTAGCTTACCAGAAAATCTTTCCGATCCAAATAATCGAGATCACTCTGAAACCAATACATATCAAATTATTCATCAACAACCTAAAAAGAAAACCAAAAAATCTAAGTCAAAAGAACATGGAAATCAAATAATAAGTGATATAACTCGCTCTACCATTCAAAATTTATATGCTAAAGCTGACACCTCATTCTCCCTTCATGAGACGCAGCTAATTGCCTTTCTTGAAAATACTTTCGGTAACTCTGACCCTTTAGCGGAAGCATACAAATTTATTACAGACATTCCCTCTCTTCTACAAGATTTAAATAAGCTATATAATGCTTCCAATGAACGTTCCTTAAAAAATCGTCTAACTCGTCTTCAGAACAAAATTAAATACAAACTAGACCCCGACTCTTACACATTCTCTGGAGATCCTACTACTGACGAATGCTACTCTACTGACTCGTCCTTACATTAACCTTCTTTTTTAATATAACGTTCACCATTCTCCAATGGAACTGCGATGGATTCTATCCTCGCATAGAAAGAATACAAAAACTTATTACAATCCACAATCCTGAATTTATCTGTTTTCAAGAGACTAATTTTAAACAAAATCACTGTGGTAGACTTAAAAATTTTGAAGGGTATCATCGCATTCGTACTAACTGTTCTAGAGCTAGTGGCGGTGCATCGATATTTGCCTCAAGTGATATATACTCCTCTCTTCTACCTCTTACCACTAATCTCGAAGCGGTAGCAATAACTGCTTGGTGTCCAACCAAACTCACTATATGTAGTTTATATATTCCTCCAGACTATAAATTAAAAGAAGAAGAATTAGTTGATCTAATCTTTCAGCTTCCACAACCTTTCATACTTACTGGCGACTTTAATGCTCATAACGCCATGTGGGGCTCCATTCGTACATTTGGAAGAGGTAAAATTGTTGAAAACGTTTTAAGTGTGTCTGGTTCTTGTCTTTTAAATACGTCCTCACACACTCACTTTAACTTATCATCCAATACCTTTTCCGCTATAGATCTTACCATATGCGACCCTAAATCAGCACCCTTTCTTTCCTGGAACACTTGCGATGATCTGCACGACAGTAATCATTTTCCCATCATAATATCTTCATTCTCTAATCAGGAACATCCTATCCGCAATTACTGGAATCTAAAATTTGCTGACTGGCCAAGATACACAATTGAAACGGAAAACATCCTCTCTACTCAAACTTTCCATACAGACGCAAACATCGCTCTTAAACAAATAACTGACTGTATAATTACAACGGCTAACAAGTATGTTGGTAAAAAAACATCATCTTTCACCCGCAAAACAGTCCCTTGGTGGAATTCAGCATGCGATGAAGCTGTCCGCAAATCCAAATCGGCTCTAAACAAATTGCGCCACAATAACACCCCGGCCAATCTTATACTCCACAAAAAACTTAAAGCCAAAGCCAAATATATCATAAAACAAAGCAAAAAAACTTCCTGGCAAAATTACGTCTCAACCTTAACAATCCACACCTGCCCTAGTCAGGCCTGGAACCAAATAAAACATATACAGGGTCGCAAATCTAGTAATAAGGTTCCTAATCTTATCATAGACGACAAAGTCATCTGTGATAGCCAATCAATTTCAAACGCTTTCGCCCTTCACTTTGAAGAAAAATTTAAAAATAAAAATTCCTGTTGTACATCCAATTCCTCTCTTGTCCCTCCCCTTACAAATAATTCTATTGACCCTCTTGATATCATATATGTAAATGAACCTTTTACCCTACATGAACTAAAATTAGCCTTATCCTCTTGTAGAAGCCATGCAGCTGGTCCTGATAAAATCCCATACATTTTCATAAAAAACCTCTCCGATATCTCCCTTTGCAAACTACTAGATTTTTATAACCTTGTATGGAATTCCCAACAATTCCCAACGAAATGGTGTGACTCTACCATTATTCCGATAAGGAAAAAGGATCAATCCTCCTCATTAGCAAAATCTTATCGTCCTATTTCTCTTACTAACACTTCCTGTAAACTTCTTGAGAAAATGATTAATAAAAGACTACTATGGTTTTTAGAAAAATATTGTCAAATTTCAAATTTTCAATCCGGATTTCGACGTAATCGATCCACTAGGGACAACCTTGCCCTTCTACAAACCCACATAGCAACAGCACTCAACGGTCAACAAGATATGGTCGCAGCTATTTTTGACATTGATAGTGCCTATGATACAATCTCTAGAAAATCCATATTAAACAAATTACGTCATTGTAACCTTAACGGAAATATTTTTCACTTTATAGAAAAATTTCTACAATCCAGATCCTTTAAAGTATCTGTAAATGGTAAGTCCTCTAGAATATGTTCTCAGCGACACGGAGTACCTCAAGGTTCTGTTATTAGCCCTACCCTTTTTATTCTTGCTATAAATGACATATGCAATAACTTTCCCAAGCCTGTTCAATACGTTCAATACGCCGACGACCTTATTATATATTGCCATGGCAAAAACGTTAAGACCTCCTGTCAACTGTTACAGCTTTCAGTTGACCTCCTTCAAAACAAAATTCAAGACCTAGGATTATGCTTATCTCCAAACAAATCTAAAATTATTAAATTCAGTAGAAAAGCCACCTCTTCTGCCCCACTAATCTCAATCAACAACAACCCCGTACCTGTAGTGGATAATTGTAGAATTCTGGGAATGATTTTTGATTCTCGACTAAACTGGAAACATCACATAAATACTACTAAAGGCTACTGCCTTAAGCAACTGAATCTAATAAAAACTCTTTCACACTTTTGTTGGGGTGCTCATGAGAATGTACTTCTTACAGTATACAGATCTCTGATACGTTCCAAAATAGATTACGGCTGCTTTATCTACATGTCTGCCTCCAAAAATGACCTAAAGCTATTAGATTCTGTTCATAATACTGCTCTTCGTCTATGCCTCGGAGCTTTTCGCTCTAGCCCGCAGGATAGTCTTTATTGCGAAAGTAACGAGCCCCCTCTCTCCCTTCGAAGACAACATCTACTTCTATCATATGCTTCCACTACGTCAAGTAATCCTACTAACCCTATTTACCATCTTACCACCTCTATACCTGACTACTCCATTAGCAACCCCTCTCAAAGGGTCATAGAGCCTTTTCCAATATCACTAGGCTGTCTATTAAAGAACACAGACCTATCTCTCACCCTGCCCATCCCTTCTCCAGTCACTCCTCCCTGGACCAAACACCTCCCTTTATTTAACACATCCCTTACCATTTACAACAAACATGACACACCCCCTGCTCTTATAAAATAAAGAAAGCATTTCTAGAAATACTAGACAGAACATCTTTTGATTTAATACTTTATACTGATGCTTCCAAAAATTCTTGTGGTGTAGGATGCGCAGTTACTACTTTGAAAGATCTTATAAGTTCCTCTCGGTTGCCTTCATCATGCAGTATTCACACGGGAGAGCTGTATAGCATTCTCCAAGCCTTTAAATCCATCTCCACATCATTCAAAAATGTAGCAATTTGTACCGATTCGCTTTCCTCCATATTCTCATTAAAATCAATGTTTACTGATCATCCACTAGTTCAGAATATACACGATACATACCAATCTCTTCATGCTCAAGAAACAAGGGTCTCACTTATCTGGCTCCCATCGCATATTGGCCTTGACGGTAACGAAACTGCTGATCACCACGCTAAAGAAGCGGTTACTTCATCTATTAGCCAAATAACCCAAACAACAATCCAAATAAGCAAAGACCTTAAATCCAAGTTCAAAAAGTCAATCCTACAATCTTGGCAAACTCGTTGGGATAACTGTGACACAGCCTTACACAGAATTCAACCTACACTTATTACTCGGCCAAGTCTTAACCACCTCACCCGCAACGAATCAAGGGTAATAAGAAGACTTAGAATCGGTCACACAAGACTGACACATGGACACTTAATGTCCACCAATAATGAACGTCCAACATGTCAAAAGTGCAATACAACCCTTACAGTAAGCCATATTTTAACAGACTGCCAAATGTACACCAGATATGCCAGAAAACACAACATGAAAACGTCGCTTCAAGATATCCTAAACGATACAACTGAATTCTCCAAAGTGCTACAATTCCTGAAAGACATTAATCTCTTTAATAAAATTTAATAAATAATATCAAAGTGCAACACAACCCTTTCAGTAAACCATATTTGAACCGCCTGCCAAATGTATGAACACCAGAAACCACAACATGAAGACGTCGTTTGAAGACATCATAAAGGGTATAATACTCGTGAAAGACATTAATCTATTTAATAAAATAAAGTTTAATAGCTAAGTAATATCTAATTGTTATTTTTTTGTACTATTAAGAATTTTTGTTATCTTGTAATCTGTAATAATTGTTTAAATTAACTGTACCATGCCAATGGCCTTAGCTGTCGAGGCATTTAAGCTAAATAAAAAAAAAAAATCGCTAATAATTTTAAAAGCATTAACTTTTGAGAAAAATGTCAGGAAACTTATTTTATTTAGAATGTCCCAAAAAACTAAGAAAAAATATTTTTCGGAGGAAAATAGGAGATTTTTGAAAATAGTGCACGCCGCTCCGGCAAATAACCGGATGGACACGCATAATTAACAATTAAAAAACTACGGTCTAAATTGAAGTTAGACCCGATCACTCTTCGGAATCTAGAAAAGAAATATTTAAACTATTATCCAATTTATTGGCACCCTTAAAAATACTAATTTAAATATGAGGTTTTAAGCCTCGAAAATGCCTATTTTCGCATTTTTTAGATTTTACATCGCCTATAAATCGAAAACTGTCAATTTTTGAGAAAAATCACCAGATATCTTTCTCGTTTAGAATGACCCAAAAAACCTAAAAATATATTTTTATTTGTTAAAAAAATTGTTTAAACAGTTTATGCCCAAAAATTCCGTCAGTCTCCCTTCAGGTTTGTTTAAAGGGGACATTTTTGAATATGAATCCGCAGAGAAAGCGAATTAGAAATGTTTTACAGACGGGAGCGGTCTCACCACATGGACTAAGGATATATTTTTTGTTACCTGGTATATGAGTAAAACCACTGGAACGTTTAAGGACATTTAATCCAGCATCCAGACTCATACAATATAAATAAACAGGTTCGGTTTGAAGTTTTGCATGAAGTTTAGCAGTTCCAACTACTGGGGCCGTATAGGTACCATCAGTGGACATCTGAAAAAAATAAATAATTAAAAATTTTAATAAACAACCAAAAACCATCGTAGCCACAATTTTTCCGCAGTTCGTATCTTTATTTAGAAAGGTAAATATTGCAACGTTTTCCCGACTCTGTCATTGATATTCTTAGATTGATATGCTAGGCTAGATTGTCAAATAAAAATGATAGGAAATGATTAGTGTGACGTGTACAAAAAAAATAACTAACATTTCAGAACGTCAGTTGAGTGATTATGTTTCCAAAGCTGACCAAAAATATATTTCAATTGAACAAGCTTCTATTTTTACCACTTTCACCATCTTTGACCAACTTTGTTTTTAATGTAATTTATATTATACTTCCAATACTTACTAGATAATTTGCCATTTCCACTGTGTTTTCAGTAAAGTAGAACTTCCTGACTTTCTCTTTAATTAGCTTCCTCTTAGGGTCATCATTTCCTATCAACATATGTGGGTGTACATACTTGTCGAGATTGAAATAATCTGGTTTAAGTCCTTGTTCCTTTTCCCTTTGTTGATATATTCCATATAATATTCCCTCCATAGTATTAAAGCCGATCATTAATGGAACCTTGTTGTACTGACCTTTAACTATTATGTCTTGGGATAAGGATGTTATAATGGCTGAATCGTTTGGCTTTTCAATTTTAGGAGCTATTTTAAGTTGTCTTCCATATTTCTGTACAAGATAAAAAGTAAATGTATATTGTTTTGATATTGCGTGTGAAATATTCTTTTAAATTGTTTAAAATTTAAAGTAAAATAGGGTCACAAAATTGATTGTCTTAATTTTATATGCTTTATTTAAATTTTCCAGTAGATTTTCATGGCCTTTAATTAATATTAATTCAGATTTAAATGAAAATGTTCATGGTTGGGGAGCTTCAGCGGGAATTTTTGCAGTTACACGAGCGCGTCTGATTATCATATGGGGAGAAACCTTGCGTCATATTATCATATGGGAAGAAATCTGGTACCCTCCAGATGTACCTCTACCATATATTGGCTCTTAACACAGGGGAGTTCGTTAAGGGGGTCCCGAAAAAAATTTATCCTTAAAAAACTCGAAATTGTCAGATTAAGATAAGGTAGGTTAAATACCTACATTGGGACATGATAGAGGCAAACAACTATTAACTTTTCTTTTGGAAAACAATATCTATCAAATGAACAGCTTCTATAAAAAGAAAAAACACAGAAGATGGACCTGGGAAGTCCTGATGGAAAAACAAGGAACGAAATCGACTATTTCTTAACAAACAAAAAAGAATTATTTCAAGAGGTAAATATGTTAAACCAGTTTAGTACAAGCAGTGATCACATGTTAGTAAGAGCTAAAATAATGATATCGATCGAAAAGGAAAGACTCAAAATAATAAATAAGAAACACCCAAAGAAATGGGCAAAACCAATTAATATTCAGGAGTTCAAAAAATATATTAATGATACATTAAAAGATACAACAACAACGGACATTAATATATTGAATAAACAAATAATCACCACAATAAAACAGGCTGAAACTAAATATTGTCCAACAAACCAAAAAGATGAAAAACTAAGTCAACCTACTAAAACCCTTATATAACTAAGACGACAGATGAAAGGTGATATCAGTTCAAGCAAAGCAGCGCTTAATCAAATAAATAAGACGATCACAAAGGCAATAAGAAAAGACATAAGAAACTACAATGTAGAAAAAACAAAAGAAGCAATAGAGCAAAATAAGAACATGAAAGTTTTGAAGAAAAGCCTACAAAAAGGAAAAATAGAAATCAACAAACTAAGAAACAGAACTGGAAAAGAAACTACAAACAGAGATGAAATATTAACAATAGTCGAAGAGTTCTACAGAGAGTTATAAAAATCAAGAAAAAAAGATGACAATACGCAACCTCCAATATAACAAAATCAGAAATCAAAGAGGCTCTGAAAAAAATTAAAAATTATTGAACCCCAGGCTAAGATGGAATAGTATCAGAAGCACTAAAAATTGAAGGAAATATACTACTTGAAAAAATTAAACTACTTTTCAATACCTGCCTTCACAACGCCAATATTCCAACAGACTGGAACAACGCTACTGTGATTACACAAAGCCGGAGACAAAGCCAATTTAGAGAATTACAGACCGATTAGCCTCCTCAGCCATTAATATAAGTTATTTACGCGAACAATAGTTAAGAGAATGGAAAGAAAGTTAGAGACTTATCAACCAAGAGAACAGGCAGGATTCCGAAAAAGTTACGGAACAAATGACCATCTACAAAGTATAAAAACCCCCTAATAGAGAAAATAGTGGAATACAATAAACCTCTAGTTCTAGTTTTTACCGATTTTCACAAAGCCTTTGACACAGTTGAGCTTAGCAAAATATTACAGGCGCTTAAAGAATGCAGGCTAGATTAAGGTATACAAAATTATTACACAAAATATACTAAGAGGCAACAGCCACTGTCAAATTACATACTAACAGTAATCGCATAAAAATTGAACGGGGGTTAGACAAGGAGACCCAATGTCACCTAAACTTTTTAATACGGTCTTAGAACATGCTTTCAAGAGTTTGGATTGGATGACAAAGGGAACAAAAATAGATGGAGAATACCTAAACCACTTACGCTTCGCCGATGATATAGTCATAGTAGCTGAGGATCTAGGTATGGCAAGAGAGATGGTACAAGAACTCGTTGTGGCTACAGAAAATGTAGGTTTAAATATAAACATCTCGAAAACAAAAATAATGACAACTTTCGTACCCAACCAGAATATCAGTATTGTTGGGAAGGAAATAGAACTCGTAGATAGATATAAATACCTGGGACATGAAATTACGATGGGCAGGGATAACCAAACTCATGAACTGAAGAGAAGAATAGGTCTTGGGTGGGCAGCATTTGTAAAACTGAGAGAAACTTTTAAAAATGAAAAGTAAAAGTGAAAAGTGCTTTTTGTTTAAAAAGTAGTAAACTTTGTATCTAAGGCTTTTCGTTGTCTTCCTCGCATTGCGAGAGATGTCGCTGGATTGCGTCTCAAGAGGTGTAATCCTTGCATCGCGATGGTTTCCCTTAAATAGGCAGGATTTTTTCTTTCAGAGTTGTGACTACATAGCTTCACTGAGGATGCATGGGATGCTGAATAGACTATATGGAGATGGTGGTCCAACTCTGAATCAAATAAAAACAAAACTGCCTTTATCTTTTTAAAAGTGAGTTGCCCACATGCCTAAAGAGAAAGGTATTCGATCAGTGCGTCCTCCGGTCTTGACGTACGGATCAGAAACACTTACCTTAACTAAAGCCTCGGCTACCAAACTAAGAGTCACGCAGAGAAGAATGGAGCGGTCAATGTTAGGAATAACTCTGCGAGACAAAATCACAAACGAAGAAATCAGGAGAAGGACAAAGGTGACTGACGTCATTGAGAGGATAGCCAGGTTGAAGTGGAGATGGGCAGGACACATAGCCAGAATGACAGATGGGCGGTAGTACGAAGAGGTTATTGGAATGAAGGCCAAGAGAAGACAAGAGAAGCGTAGGTCGACCGCCTACAAGATGGACTGACGACTTAAGAAAGGTAAATAAAAACTGGATGAGAGCGGCGCAGGATAGATGGGGTTGGGGGGAGGAGGCCTATGTTTAGCAGTGGACTTTTGAGGCAGGATGATGATGATGATGATGTGGTTTTTTGTAACATTTTTTTAATGTTAAGTGGATTGTACCGGTGTCGGTGTAGCAAAAAAGCTAGTTTTGCATTATTTAAATGTTGAATGGGTTGCATATCCCAGTTCATTTTTAACGAAGTAAAAGATAAACGTACTCGCAATCTTTTCGATTATTTCAATCCAGTCATCGGAGTAAAACAATAAATGATTACGAGTACGTCTATCTTTTACTTAATTCAAAATGAACTCACAAATGCAACCATTCAACATTTGAATAATACAAGACTAGCTTTTTTGCTACACCGGTATAAGGAACTTAACATAAAAAAATGTTACAAAACACCAGACAATGTTCTAACTCTGGTTTTTTATTTGAAGCATTTAGTTTACTTGTAACCGTTGACCTGATGATGTTGTGCAAAATTTATATAACGAAACCCGTCATCGGTGTAAAACAATAAATGATTGCGAGTACGTCTATTTTTACTTCATTGGAAACGAACTCGCCAATGCAATCCATTCAGCATTTGAATAATGAAAAAGCTTTTTTGCTACACCAGTAAAATGAACTTAACATCAAAATAATATTACAAAAAAAATCCATACAATGTTGACCTGATGATGCTCTGCAAATTTTAGAGAGCGACACCGGTCGTCAGAGTAAAACAATAAATCATTGCGAGTACGTTTATCTTTTAACTCCGCCGTTGCCTGGTCCCAAGTCCAGGATGAGAAAGAAGGAGGGTTCAGCATGGGACTAACTATTCCTTCTTGTAAAAAAACATAGTTTTGAGAACGAAGCACGTGCCTCGGATAAAGACGGATCTTTTAACCTTCGTCGGGCGGCATAGGTACAAAATTGTAACTTTTGAGTTTTCAAATTGTGATAACTTTTTTTGTTAGAGATAGAGACTTGAAATTTTTTGACATCTCTACATTTATCCATTAGATTACGCCAGCAAAATATAACAAATAAATTTTTATTTAGTTCCCAACAGGGAGCTTAAATTTTTCCTACCCCCATAAACGACAAGCATTTGTACCTTGTATTTTTTTTAAATGAATGTCATGAAACATCAATACATTTTATATTTAACTGATAGTTTATTTGAACCAAAATACAAAAATGAATGTTAGTGAGAAGTTTCGCAACACATACATGTCGTTGTAGACAAAGAATGTGTGTCGCACATAGGTGGAAAACATACTATAGTATTTTTACTACAAAAGCGATATTACGTAGGTCAAAATTTTTGACGTAAGAGAACTGTCACAACATTAGAATGTGACTTTTCAATATACACGAATACTGTACACGACTTTTTCTCGTTTTAGGCTGTTTTTTCCGTTCGTTTTGGCAAACAAGGCAACTTCCGGTTATTGGAATATATCCACAAATGCTCTGAGATACTTGAAGAAGAGTATCTACAGCAAGACAAAGATTGTTGATCTTTAGAAAGATCCTTCAAAAACTTCGTGCGTTGGTCCTTTGTTTTTTGTAATGTATTGTGCTGTCGATCTCGATATATTATAGGATGCTAGGCCAGTGACGTCAATCATATTATAAAAAAGGCCAAGAGCCAAAGGAATGTTAGACGTTTGACCGTATACTCACCGAGCATTTTTTCCATGGTATCAACATCCCTTTAATTTTACTCTAATACTCAATCATTTCCAGGTACTTGTCCTGTTATATGCAGGGAGGAAAGTAACACTCTTACTTTGTTTTTTTTTAGCAAATAAGAGCATTCATGATTGTATGCGAGCTTTGTGGAAAAAAATAGCTATTTTCTTGCTTGCTTGCATATTGATGGGTATAAATCTCTTATTTTTTTCTAATTGACCCCACTAACCTCATGTGACATGAATTCTAGACTTTAGCTAGTTAAAAATTGGTAAAAAGCTTGTGATAATATTTCGCCCAGAACCTTTAGAAGACGTGACCAGATCCAAAACTGTTCTGTCGCCAACATTAAATTGTCGGGAACCATTTGCTGTTTTTCAAATATAAAGGTAAATTTGTATGGGATTTGATGGATTACAAATAGGGGAGTGCATTTAGATTTTCACTTCGGAAAAAATCAAACAAGATAAAACTTGTTGTAATTTCATTAATAAATGTTTAATAAACAACATATCAAAAAGTTCTACTTGAGAAGTGGGTGCTTCATTTTTTATTAAACAAATGAACAGCGAAGTTAGATGTTTTTTTAAATAACTCCGAAAATATAATTTTTAGAAAAAAACTGACTTGACCATTGAAAAATTCAGAAAATTTTACAAGAAAAACCTTATATAAAGATTTTTCTAAAATTAAATCTCTAGCTTCTGTAATTTTTTATTTATAACGCTAAAGTCACCCTTCTCACACACATTGGCGCAATGTAAACTAGCGTTGGAAGAAGTGCACGGTTGAGTTTTTTTAATGTAATTCTTTAACTAATAGATCAAAAGAAATTTTACAAATTGGACATGAAAGAAGATAAAATAAGCTATCTTATGGTTGTAACAAAAAGAAATAAAATGTATGGACATAAGTACGGTGTGGGCGGAAAATGAGGCTTACATGAATTCTGTTTAAAAATGATTTAAAAATGTGTAACTAATACAATTTTACTTACAAAGCTCTCAAATTTGCACAACTTACCTCTCAATCATCTTACTAAACGATGTTTCATTTAAAAAAAATCTCAAAAATTTAATTCAAATAATACGCTGTCTCAAAAAATGTAATTTTTGAAAACTTCGTACTTCTACAGAATTCCCACCAATTTAAGACGGTATTACTCAAGTTTGAATAAATCTAATACAATTTTTTTAATATTTTTTTGAAGCCTAGGATGTGGTCTTTAAAAAACACTGAATTATTTTAGATTAAAAATGAAATAAACAATTTCTTTTTGAGAAAACTAAGAAAGATAACAAAAATGTAATACAAAAACCGAAAATTACCAGCTGAAAAAATGTATATACAGAGTGATCAAAACTTTTTTCTGTAAAACTTACCTAAAATTAATTTAATAATAACCTTAAAAAATAATAAATGTTCAACAAAAAAATTTTTTTTAGCTCTTATACAGTATGTCTGCGTAACTTGGAACCTATTGATAACTTTTTTAATATCAGTTTTACGAAAAAAAGTTATTTTTTATAAAATACTCTGCATCGTATATAACATAATATGCAACCATCAAATATCAAATTTTGTTAATTTTGTACGAGGTATGTCAAAAAATATGAATTTCACTCAAGAGTAAAGTACCTTTATATTTCACAATATCGAAAATTTTTATAAAGGAAAGTTGTTTGGAATTAAAAACTATGTTCCAATATGTGATTATATCCTTCTAATCGAAAATTTGTTTTTTTTAATATTGTTTCAAATTAATTATACCAAACATCATTAAATTTTCACTAATTATTTATGATAACTGATTTATTATTAATTTTATGAAGAAAGTTATTCGTCATAAATAGCTGCGCATGTTCTAACACTTAATATGCAAATATAAAATATTATATTTTATCAATATTTTACGAGGTATTATGTAAAAAATTGCATAAAAGTGTAATTGCATATTGACACATCGTTTTTAATTCTGAACAACTTTCCATAATAACAATTTTCAGTATTATGAAAAATATAGGTATTTTACTCCTAACTGAAATTTTTATTTATTGACATATCTTGTACAAAATTGATAAAAATTGATATTTTATGATTGCATTTAAAGTTTTAAAATATGCAGAGCTTTTTACTAAGAATAACTTTTTTTTTATGATTCCATTGCAACAATTTTTTGAACATTGAAGAGATAGATTTTGAATAATTGGTTCTTTCTTTCTAATACATTTTAATTTTTAATATTTTTGTGAAAATTATTTGTTTATCTTTTTTTTTAAGAATGAAATTCCATATTTGTTTGATTGGATTCTACTTGTTTTTCATTTAAATATCCGCCATTTTGGATCCGCCATTTTGAAATTAAAATTTTTAATCTTTAATTCAGATTCAACAACCTGTTAAAAATAAAGACAATAAATGTTTTAGAAAAATGTTCTTTTTATGTTCTTTTTAGAAAATCCGCATTTTGGATCCGCCATTTTATAGTTTATAATGTTAACATTTAAGTTAGGTTTATTAAAGCTCTCAAAAATAAATATATGTAGAAATAAATACATTTTGTAAAGAAATTATGATTTTACAACTATTTTTTAAGTTATCCGCCATTTTCAGCAACCTCTCAAAAATATCCACATATATGTAAACAAACACGTTTTATAAAAAAATTCGAATTTTACAACTGCTTTTTAAGGAATTTTAGGAAAAAATCCGCCATTTTGAATCCGCCATTTTGAATTTGCAAATTGAAATGTCAGATTCGGGTTCAGCATAATCAAAACTAAAATAAAAACATTTTTTATCAAAATAAAATGTTGAATTCACCCATATTCTTAACATTATTTATACAAAACAATTGTTATTGTTTAAACAATTAATAAACAATTAGCGGCGAAATTTGTGAGTAGAACTTTTTACTTTAACATATTTATAAACTAACAAAAAAAGTTTTAGAAAAATATAACCTTGTTTGATTTTTTCCGAAACATTGTATCTTCTCGTTCTAATTGCACTCCCCTAAAACCCAAAATACAGTGGGTTTGTGAGGTGAGATATATATTGTGTAAATTGTGTCCGCCCTCTAAACGGAAACAGTTGTTAATCTATGGTTATGCATTTTGATGGTTTGTAGCCTTGGTGCACATTATTATTCAGAATTGTCTAGGTATCTCGTATGAGTGCAGCCTTACCAGCTGTTTTGCGTTATTGGCGGGTGTTTTCGTTGTCAAATCTTAGCATGAGAAACGATCACGAGACATTGATGAACGTATTGATGAACGTTTAGTGGCAGAGACTCCATGTTCCACATCTCTCACAAGTTTTCTTTGTTGATTCTATTCGATGTATGTATACCTCTGTTGTCGGCATTTCGGTAAACTAAATTTAGAATCATTATTATTCATGATAATTTTTAAGTATACACGTATTGACAAAAATCAAATAACTAGATGTGGAGGAAATCTATTATGTCTGTTATTTCGTTGCGGGGTATGCCTCTCAGAGGAAAGGGGGGGAAACTTATATGCAAGCGAAAGTTGGTAATAATGCATTTATAGCAGAATACTCGAATCATATGTTTCAGTATTGAATACTTTATAAAAATAAATTATAATAAATTAAGGAAATTAAGGAATAAATTACGGAATTAATTATAATAAATAAATTAAAAATAAATGGTACGGTAAACAATCCTCATTTTTTAATATGTTATTCCTTACAAAAAAACCTTTAATTTAAGCACAAATAATTAAAAATCGTAAATTTGGGTCAGAAGTTATTAACTTTTTAAGAATTCCCATAAGAGCCCATGTTAAAACTTAACTTTGACCATTAATAGGTAGTAATTAAACGGCATGGTAAAACAATTTTAAAAAAATCAAGTCTTAGTTTTTTTAAGTAAACTATAACATACTAAAATTTCATGCAAATCCTTAATTCTTTGGCGAAGGTGTAGAACGTCGTTAAACTACAATACAATGATACTCTTCCTAGAATTTGTTTACGACCACTATTTTCAAGTTTATTGTTGCAGTAATTTCAATAATTTACGATAGATAACAGGAATCACTTAAAAGAGCTTTCTAATATTTGTTTGTAAATCCGTACAAGAACAAATCGCCGAATATTATTATTTATTTATTGCAATATTAAACAATTTTTAACCAATTACGCTAGTTATAAATAATATTATCTTAAAACTAATAAAGATTTCCCTTTAGATTAAGAAATTTTTAAGAATATATCTAACAGGTACAGTTGGTGTGATGTTACCGGTGTAAAATTATACCGCTCGACAAAAGTGACGACAACGGAAAATGAATATATGATCCTGGAACGTACTTAGCCTATATCAACCTGCAGCCCTAACGCAGGTGGTCAAAGAACTAGAATCCAGAAACATGGACATAACTGCCTTAAAATAGATCAGATGGACTGGAGAAGGCACACTAAAACCTAATAAATCAGTGGTATTTTTCAGCGGAAGCGAACAGGAACATCAATTCGGAACTGGCTTTATAGTCAAGGAAAGTCTTGTGGGGCCAATCTTAACGTGCAAACCCGTTAACGAAAGGCTCTGTTATATCAGATTCAAAAGACAAATACATAACGATTCACTAGTGGCTGCCCATGCACCGACAGGGGAAAAGGGAGAGCATGTACAAGATAGCTTCTATCAAAAACTGGAGGAACTGACAAATAATCTCCCCAAACAGGACATGCATAATATCTTGGGAGATTTTAATGCAAAGATTGCGAAAGAAGCAGCGTACAAACCAACAATAGGTAACCATAGTCTTCACGATGCCAGAAAAGATAATGAAACAAGGTTAATAGAGTGCATTTTCTAGGTGCATTTTCCGTTGGAACTTTACCAAGCTGCAGACGGGGATGTGAATTGCATAGTGTAGAATTCCTTCCCTTTGTCTTCATTGCAGCATCCATTTGGCTTGCAAATTGTAGAAGCCTTGGAGGTGTCACCAGGAAAGTGTACCAATAAGTTTTTCAATTTAAAAATCTTTTAGTAATATTTTTAATATTTTCAATATTATTAATGTTGCTTTTAGAATTGAAAAACTTCATCTTTCAATTGCCAGATGACGCTAGTCACCTATCCTATTTCTTTCAGTTGCGATGTGTGAGAGAAGCTCTCAGTGCTGGTCAGTTAGGATATGGAGAACAAGCCTGCGCTCTCTCCGATGATATTCCAATAAGAATCGAAAATCGCGATTCAGAGAGCTGGATTGCACTCCGTATTCTAATTGAAAAGTAAGATTGTTTTGCCTTCGCACTGCAACTGAATAAAATGGTATACATTTTTATTTTAAGGTTAATAGACTTTGCAGCGTCCCATAACCTAGTAATAAAATCAACAATGCTCGAACACAAGAAAATACACAAAGAAACATGGGTTTCCAATGACGGCGTGACAAGAAATCGGATCGACCATGATCTAGTAGATGCCAGGAGGGGTAGTAACTGCCTAGACGTAAGAAGCCTAAGAGGAGCTGATGGAGACACGGATCATTTAAAGGTAAAAATAATGATGAGCACAAGAATAGCGTCCCAAAAAATCCACAAGAATATACCAACATCATTATGGAATACCGAAGTTTTTCGTGAAAATGAGACAGAACAGAAATTTCAAAAGGCTATTGAAATATCTCTAACACAGACAGAAGACTATAACAATATATGTAGACTCAGCTTGAAAAAATATAAAATCGCCTCTGACAAGCGTATCAGATGAAATACTAGAACAGAAAAAGGAAACAACAAAAAAATGTTTCGATGATGATTGCCTGAAATCCATAACAGATAGAAATATGGCTAGAAGGAACATTCTAGAAAACCCCTCGCACAACCACTAGAGAAATGCACTCAGCCGAAACAGCTGTAGTCACTTAGTTGTAATAAATTTTGTGGAAGTATAAAAAACTAACGTTTTCAGTGTTTTATTGTTACATTTATATAAAAGGTTATTTATGTTACTTACTGCGATAAACTTTCGTTGTGCCTCAAATAGTTCTTCGGCTGTCAAGCTGCGTAACATCTTTAGTGCTTCTCTTTCAGTTTGAATGTGTTGATCAACAATTTGCGCAAATTGAAGACCAACGTTTAGTTCCGTGACTCTTGCCCAAGGGCAAAAGGTGACTCCGCTTTGTAGAACGGCTTTATGGAAGAGTCCTTTGGACGACGGACTCAAAACATGATAATGAACGCTAGCACCTCCTGCGCTTTCTCCAAAGATTGTTACATTGTTGGGATCACCGTTAAAATTATGGATATTCTTTTGAATCCATTTCAAAGCTAGTTGTTGGTCTTTAAGTAATGCATTGCCGGGCACATTCAAGGACGTATCTTCAAAATGCAGACAACCTAGGAATCCTAGACGATAATTGACAGATACCAAGACTATGTCTTCAAGCATCAGGTATTCGGGTCCATATTCGGTAGAACTGTTTGAACCAAAGGCGAATCCACCACCATGTATCCATACCATTACTGGTTTAAGGCAAGAGTCTTCAGATGGAAGCTTAAAATAATATGTATATTAATTATATGAAGTGGTAATCCTAATAAAAAAACAAAATAGATTATCATTGTATATTATATTTTAACAGACATAAAGTACAGATAATTTTAACACACATACAAAAATTAAAGAATTAAGTCAGAACAACAAAAAAAGAAATCCGGGAACACTAAAAGATACAAATGGTAGTAATATCAAAAAAATAAAGAGACAGGCAGAATACATAAATGAATTATTATAGTCTGGGCAGATTATTGGAGAATAGGTAGGGTTACCATACGTCCGGATTTCGTCCGGACAGTCCGGATTTGAAAGACATGTCCGGATTGGGGTCCGGATATGAGAAATCAGCACCTTAGGTCTAAAGTATGTTAAAAGGTATATGTATTTTAAACTGGCAGAGATTTTCAATGTTAGTTGCATATTGTAGCGAAACAGCTGTACTTTTAATGCTGCCATATGCATTTCGCATATATGTACAATGTAGAGGTAGCAACGCAGTCAAATTCACATTTTACATTTTCTACAACCCCTTGGACTACCCCTGTCCGGATTTGGCCTTAATAAATTATGGTAAACCTAAGAATAGGCCATTTTTGGGAAAAGTTATTTACCAGCAATTTTATTGCTGAAATCGAATCCTATGATTGTAAATATTAATAATATAGGTATGCAAAGTCCGCAGATAGTGTGCTACTTTTTTTATAAACAAAATGGCGCTCGAAAATCGTATTTTTTTTTCAATTTTTGCTCTATAACTCCAAAGATTTTAACTTTACACCAAAAACACCCAAATAAAAATTCACATTAAATTCTGAATAGAGACCTGTTTTTCCCGATTTACTTAGACGAAAATTTTCCCAGGAAAGCGCGGGTTTTTACAACAAAATCTTTAATTTTCAACTAAAATTTTAGATAAGTAATTGTTTATCAATAATTAAATAACTTGGTATTATAAAAGCCCTTTTCGTATATATTATAATTACAGAAGCCAATGGAAATTAAATGAACAGTTTAGCAACAATTGAATTGTTAATTAGCAATTTTCGGCCGCTATAATAACCACAATAATTATGCTACCTAAGAATAACTATGATTTTTGTAGAAAAAGACACTGTACCTATCTAATGTACTTTACAGAATTAAAATTGGAATATTCTAAATTTATAACCAATTTTTTGGCTTATAAACAAATAGAATATCTCGGGAAATATTAAATTTAATTAAATAATGAAAACGGTATTAGAAAAAAAGCGGCAGGATGCTTCTTTTAAAAGAAAAAAACGTTTAATTGTAATGAGTGGTACCTGAGATTAAATCGGTCAAAGTTAACCGGTATTTACGGCAGAGATATAAACGATAGAAACATAATTTTACAACCTTCACCTTTTTATTTCGGTCCCCTTTCTCCACACCAATTCTCATGTCTTTAGAATACTCATAACGTATATTATTATAATAAAAATATCGATAACTACGAGTGAAAAATGCCAAAAATACCAAAGTTCCAATCAAAAATTGGTTTGGAGAAAATGTAATCTCAAAGTTCAAAATCGGTATACATTAAAAGAATGCATTTTCTCGGCTTCCATGGAGCAATTTTCTTCATTCTTTTTTTGTTCCCAAGTAACTCGAGCAGAGCCATCTAACTAACGCATTATTAAATGTCAATGTTGATATGTTTTGTTACAATAAATTAATTTAGTTATTATAACAAAAATGTTTAATTTCTCTAAATAAAGATTGTTTAAATAATTATACAGCTTTCACATGAGAACATTTGTGTTTTTAACGTTGAAAGGTACACTTGTAGTAAGTTTTTCTCAAAAAAATTTACAACTGGAAAAAATATGTAGTTTTCTTTTCTTATAAATAAATTAATCTATTATAACAAAAAAAAGCAAGTTTGATATTTAATAATGCGTTAGTTAGATGGCTCTACTCGAGTTACTTGTGAACAAAAAAAGAATGAAGAAAATTGCTCCATGAAAAGCCGAGAAAATATATTTTTTTAAAGTAGACCGATTTTGAACTTGAGATTACATTTTCTCTAACCTAATTTTTGATTGAAATTTTGCTATTTTTGTCAATTTTCAGTAGTAATATCGATAGTTTTTATTATAATAATATATGTTATGAGTATTTTAAAGATATGAAAATTGGTGTGGAGAAAGAGGACAAAAATAAAAAATTAGTAAAACAAAAATTATGATCCTATTTTTTATATCTATGCCGTAAATGCCGGTCAACTTTGACCGGTTGTATCTCAGGAACCACTCATCACAATTAAACGTTTTTTTCTTTTAAAGGAAGCGCCCTGCCGCTATTTTTCCAATATCGTTTTCATGATTTAATTTAATATTTCCCGAAATATTCTATTTGTTTATAAGCCAAAAAATTGTTTATAATTTTAAAATATTCCTGAGGCCGCCTTAATAGTACAATTTCAATTCTATAAAATACATTGTACATTGGATAGGTACAGTACCTTTTTATACAAAAACCATAGTTTTTTGTATGTACCATAATTATTGTGGTTATTACAGCGACCGTAAATTTTGAATTAACAATTCAATTGTTGCTAAACTGTTCTGTTCATTAAATTTCCATCGGATTCTGGAATTATAATTTATGCAAAAAGAGCTTTTATATTACCAATTTATTTAATTACAGTGGAACCCCGTTAACTCGGATTAATCGGGACCGCGGCCGATCCGGGTTATCGAAAATCCGGGTTAGCCGGAGAAAATGGTAAAAATTAATAAAATATGGTATGCTTACAGATAAACTCCGTTAATTGTCACACAGACACTGGTAAACCACGTTCGCATTCCACACAAAACCACACATACAAAGCGTCGTCAAGAGTCTCATTCTTAGCTTTATTAGCTTTGCACCGATTGTCCAAACTGTCTTTTGTTATCATTTTGAAAAAAAATTCTTCGATTTTAGTTCTATTTTTCTTCCAATCCGATACTGTAGATGTACCGACACCATTATAATGCTGCAAGATTCACCTTTATCAATTCTACTTAATGCTTCTAGTTTCTTTTCCATTGTCACTACAACATTTTTACGTTTTGTTGCCCTTATAGACAAAAGACACGCACACAAAATCTGAATAGATTTACGCACGATTACAGAACGGAAGCGAACAATACGACTTTACTACACACAATACCGTCTCTGATG
Source organism: Diabrotica virgifera virgifera (assembly GCF_917563875.1). NCBI lineage: Eukaryota > Metazoa > Arthropoda > Insecta > Coleoptera > Chrysomelidae > Diabrotica > Diabrotica virgifera. Next base: position 7,397,094 of record NC_065450.1, read on the forward strand.
TTATGTTATTTAATAACAGTGATGACTAAGTCCATTGTTAAAAAAAGAATTTTAATAGTCTTTTCTAAACAATGCTAAGACAGTTTCAAATAAATAAAGGATAATACAGGTGCTTGTTGTTTTCGATAACAGGACAATGAATGTGGTGTGCCATGAGTCATTTTTACTATGGTATATGTAGTTCAAATTACACAAATACCCATTATCTCTCAAATATTATATTACATAGAGTTGGTACAAAACCTCGTGAACCTTGAAAATGCGTATGTACAGTCGACTCTCGTTAATTCGAAACTCGAGGGACTCTTAAAATATTACGAATTATTGAGTGTTTGAAATATCAAATGGTTCGAAATTTGTGATAGAAAATAAATAAAACTTCGAATTATTTTAAGTGTTGATCAATTATTATTTATTAACTTCTATTCTATAACGATGACAAAAGTTTAGAGGTACATTCGTGTACATACATGTATGTATTCATAATGTGAATTAATCAATCTTTCGAAAGAACTCTATTATACTGCTTTGCTTCAAAGCACATTGCTGCTGCTCAGACTGCTCAATAATTTTTTTAAGAGAAAAAGTGCCTGAAATGCTTTTTCATCACTTTCGTTCTCTAGACAAGGTATCGAATGAGGATCTTGCTTCCTTAACTGAAACAAAGGCGCGTTGAAACAAGTTTGAAAACTGTACTTACTACAATCTTTTCGCCTCTTTCTCTCTGCAACTTTGAATTGTCGAGTGTTGGACGCCAATGAGTTCGAATTAACGCGTCGTTTTGTCATATAGCAATGATTTTTTTCGTTCGAATTACCAAGTGCATAAAAATGTATTGATTTAGTTTAGAAATATAAAGAGATTTTGTAGGGAACTCGTGATAACTTTGAATTATAGAGAGTTTCGAATTATCGCAGGTTTGAATTAACGCGAGTCGACAGTATAACCGAAATAAAATGAAGCCAAAAACATACGACTATTTTATTTGCTGCGAATTGCGCGACAGGGTCCCATCTGCACCCTGATATTTTCAGTAATGTCGGATTCAATCGTTTCGTTCGTATATTGACGTCACCAAATGAATGAATTAGGTTCACGAGATTTTGTAACAGCAATACATTTTTATTGTTGAAATGTTTGTCTGATAAAAATCGGTCCGGGTTATCGGGGGCCGACTTATCGGGGTTCCACTGTATATCTAAACAATTAATTTTAACTGAAAATTAATGATTTTGTTGGAAAAACCCGTATTTTCCAGGGAAAACTTTGGTCGAAGTAAATCGGGAAAAACACGTCTCTATGCAAAATTTAATTAAGGTGAATTTTTATTTGGGTGTTTTTGGTGAAAAGTTAAAATCTTTGGAATTATAGAGCAAAAATTGAAAAAAAACACGATTTTCGGGCACCATTTTGTTTATAAAAAAAGTAGCACACTATATGCGGACTTTGCATACCTATATTATTATTTTAACTATTTAGAATGGGAAATAATCCACAATATTATTAAAAAATGATTTTTATTAACGTTTCGACGCCCAAATCGGGTGCCGTTGTCAAAATACAAAATACTATATACAATAGTATTTTGTATTTTGACAACGGCACCCGATTTGGGCGTCAAAACGTTAATAAAAATCATTTTTTAATAATATTGTGGCTTATTTCCCATTCTAAATAGTTAAAATTGTAAAAATGCCACAAGAAAATAGCTTCAGAACAACATTCAAACTATATTATTATTATATACAATCATAAGATTCGATTCCAGTAATAAAATTGCTAATAAATAACTTTTCCTTATATTTTGCTAATTAGCCCAGAGTATTCTTCAAACACAATAGAATGGAGAAGATAAAAGTAGAAGTAGAAGATGATATGGTTTTAAAGATATTAAAAGAGGAAATTAAATCGGCAGTTAAAAACAGCAAAAATAATACAGCAGTAGGTCCAGACCAAATCCCAGTAGAAAGCCTAAAATGCATAAATGATAAAACCGTAGACATTATCGATGACTTGTTTAACACAGTGTATAAAACAGGAAACATACCAAAACAATGGCTACTCTCCACCCTTTGTGCTATCCCTAAAAATAAAAACGCAAAAGATTGCAGTGAATACAGAACAATATCATTAATAAATCACATTCTCAAATTATTCTTTGTGTTAGCTTAAATATGGATGTATGTATATGAATGTTGATGTGCCTGTTTGTTACTTTGCTTTTGAGAAAGCATTTGACAAAGTAAGGCACAAAAAATTATTCCGAATTCTAAAGACAAAAAACATAGACAAAAGGGACTTACGAATAATAACAAACCTTTACTGGAATCAAAGTGCACAAATTGTATTAGATAACGAACCCAGTCGAGAAATTGAAATCAGGAGAGAATTTAGGCAGGGATGTATTATGTCTCAATTACTGTTTAATGTACATAGTGAAGCCGTTTTTGAAGAAGCATTACTATTTCAAAGTGAAACAAAAATAATTAACGGAAGATATATTAATAACATAAGACATGCGGATGACACCGTCATTATGGCAAGCTCTGATGAACAACTAATTACTATTAAACAAAACAAAGCGTTTCTGTGAGGAAAATGATAAAATAAATAAATAATAACTAAGAAAACAAACATACCATCAAGCAAACATTTGGGAAATATAACGATAGATAGGGTTGATAAATAAAAATACCTTGGAACCTAGAGTTTAGGAGAAAAATGATCAAACAACAAAAAAGAACCAAGATAGAAATAAAAAGAAATGCGTTTGTAAAAATGAAATCAATTCTATGCAGCAAATATTTGAGGTTGGAATTGAGAGTAAGATCTTTGAGATGCTACGTGTTTTTGAAACTGCAATATGTACTTGAAAGCTGAACATTAAAGCAAGAACACATAAATAGGCTAGAGTCACTTGAAATGTAGTATTATAGAAGGGTGCTTAGAATAGCATGGCCATATATGAAAACGAACACGAAAGTATTGCGAGAAATGAGCAAAGAATGCGAAATAATGAACACAATAAAAATGAGAAAGTGACAATATCTTGGATATGTAATGAGGGAGAGCGATATAAAATGCTAAGACTGACAATACAGGGAAAGATAAGACTGACAATACAGGTAAAAATCAAACGCAAAATAAAAATAATCGTTATCGCCTTACCATTTACTTTAAATAATGTACTTATTTGTATTGTTTATATAATCTGTAAGTCTGACCAGTTTGAAGTGCTTATTTTTGAAAAAAAATATTTTATATTAATAAAATTTTTCTAAAATTTTGGAAAAATTCCCTTTTTTTAAAATAACATAAAAAGTATTAGTGATAAAAAAATCTCAAAGAATAAAAAAATGTAAGTTTTGATGTTATAGATATGCTAGTTTCATATTGTTTTTCTCTAAGACAAAAATTTGTTAAGATATGCCTGTTCAAATTTTGCATACACTCGTGATTAGTAACTCGTTCAAGCCGTTTCAACTATAACCCTTTCAAAAATTAGCACTCTTACCGGTGAAACGTACAGATCATATATAAAATAGATATATAAAGTAAATTGTTTATAAAGCGGTAACGATTAATTTTATTTGAGGTGCTAAACACGGGCAGATAAAAAATATGACAGCTTTATTTTGACCGTAACTCGTTTATTTTATTGCTAGAAACTTTTATTAATAATCAATATAAATAATTAGGGCTGCTTTATCCATTAGGCAATATAGGCAGTTGCCTAAGGCGGCACATTATGAGAGGGCGGCCAAAAAATACTGTACAAAAAATATTTGTATATAAAAATTATGAATCTAGGTTCTGTCATTAAAGAGTATCTCTTTCAAACTACTTTACCGCAAGGAAGCCAAAAAATTGTGCCCAAATAAAACATATCACGAAATAAGAAAGATACATTCAATTTGACGAGCAGGCCGATGATGAACTAAACTTTTCAGCTAGTGATGAGATGAAAATCCACACATTCTATGTTATAATCGACACTCTGATAAGAGACCTGAATAGACGTCGGGAATCTTATGGACTTATTTATCAACGTTTGCGTATTATTAACAGATTTGCCAAAATTAAGCAATGAAGAAATTATTAAAGAAGCTGAAAATCTGATACAAAATAAAGACGACCAAGATATATCATTCATACATGAATGCATTCACTTAAAGGGTCATTTGGATACCACAATAAAATCACCAATTGACATACTTATCTTATATTAAAGAAGAGTTAGTGCAGTCACTGAAAGTGGATATGAGCTATTACCTCCGATTTCGTTGAACCTCCATCGATTTGCATTAAAATTGGTGAGTGGTTAGAGGATATCTCAAGGAACAAAGGTTACATGGTGTCAACTTGCGCTTTTACCCTGGGGATGGATGCCACCGCTTCTCGGGACTGAAAACTATTTTATTAGAAATGTTCCCTGAAAATTATAAATTTTATTAGAAATTCGATAGAGGGACAAATTCTAAGCAAAATTTGTTAGATAAAGTTATTAAAATAAATCAATACTTTTTGAGTTATTAAAGATCAAAGATTTTAATTTTTCATGCGAAAAATGCATGTTTTTCACCGATTTTTCATAAATAACTCAAAAACTATAAGATTTTACAAAAAAGTTATTAGCATCAAAATCAAAGCTAATAGAAAACGAAATAAACTCCGTACTGGAAAACCCTTTTAATGTTAACTAAAAGAGAGTTATAATTAACTGAATGTATATTTTTTCGGCGAGTACCCAAATCTAAGTATTCAAGATTAAATAACGGGAAAATGATGCATTTTATGACATAACCTTATAAAACACTTGTCAAAGTACTTAGAAATATCTATCAAATGAGCCCCCGAACAAGTTCATAGCATTAAAATTTATGCACCAAATATTTTTCAAAATTTATCTTCAAAAAATTTTTCCAAAAAAGGTATTCTTTTTTTTATCAGGTTTGCCTACAAACCATTTGAAAGTTAATTTTAATGGCTATTAAACCACGTTGAATTTAATCTTTTAAACCCCTTATTTTTTTTAAAATATAAGGTTAAATGGCCCCGTTTACATGGTTCTCGCAGCAAAATTTAAGCTTTAAACGTTTCTATCTCGGTTATTTTTTACCCTACAGAAATAGTTAAAAGGTAAAATATTTGATTCAGAAAAAACTAAAATCTAGTTATACATAATACCGGGTGTCCACTTATATTTTCCCCCATTTATCTGCCTATAACTTCTAAACGGCTTAAGATAGAAATATGCGGTTTTCGCTGAAATGTTTTATTTTAGTAAAAGTTTTGTCTGAATGGATTAAATTTTTTATATCGCTTTTAAATACGAAAATAAAAATGGCGGATTTTTGAAAAAACCTTGTTTTCTTTTTTTTTAATGGAACATCCAGTATATTTTTTTGTAAATTGAAAGAAAGGTCATTCACCTATCCAGCGATATAAAGTTTTTCAAAATTGGTTGTCACATCACTGAATAATTAATTTTTAAAATGACGGGTGCAACGTGGATATCACATACCTAAATAACATAAATAAGCAAATTGATATTATGTTATGTGATTTCCACATTGCATCTCTCATTTTAAAAATTAATTTCTCAGTCAGTTGACAACCGATTTTAATAAATTTTATATCGCTGGATAGGTAAATGGCCGTTTTTTCAAGTTTTAAGTAAATAACCATTTTTTATATCGCTCTTAAATAAATAATGGCGGATTTAAAAAAAACGTTGTTGACTTTTTTTATTAAAACACCCAGTACATTTTTTGTAACTTGAAAAAACAACGGTCATTTACCTATCCAGCGATATAAAATATTTTAAAATCGGTTGTCAAATTACTGAGCAATTAATTTTTAAAATGAGAGATGCAATGTGGGAATCACATAACATAATATCAATTTTTGCTTCGTTATGGTATTTAGGTATGTGATATCCACGTTGCACCTCTCATTTTAAAAATTAATTACTCAGTGATTTGACAACCCATTTTGAAAAACTTTATACGCTGGATAGGTGAATGACATTTCTTTCAATTTACAAAAAAATATACTGGGTGTTCCATTAAAAAAAGTCAACAACGTTTTTTTCAAAAATCCGCCATTTTTATTTTCATAGTTGAAAGCGAAATAAAAAATTCAATCCATTCAAACAAAACTTTTACTAAAATAAAATATTTCAGCGAAAACCGCACATTTCTATCTCAAGCCGTTTAGAAGTTACAGGTAGTTAAAACGGGGGAAAATATAAGTGGACACCCGGTATATCATTTTTACGTATATTGAGTATTTTTGGAATTAAATATTATCAAATGAAAAGGAAAATTACGATAATTATAAATATTCTGATTTTTCAAATTACGTCTTTTTTTAAATATGCATTCTAAACCGGTAAAAATTGTTAAAATCATTACTTATGCTAATATAAAAAAATTCTTCTAATGATTACTATAAATTTTGATTTTTGTGGAAAAGGCTTATGTTTAATTTTTCACTTTTTCCTAAAAAGTTCTAAGGGGTTCTCTTATTTTCATCATAACTTGCTTGATTGTGATGCTATTAATTTCTACTGGAGCTCGTTTGATAGGCACTCCGAAGTACTTTGACAAGTGCTTAGCAGGTATATTTTATAAAATGCATCGTTTTCCCGTTATTTAAGCTTAAATACTTAGATTTGAGTACTCGTCGAAAAAATATACATTCAATTACCCATAACTCACTTTAAATTAACATTAGTTTAGTTCTTTAAGTGAGAAGTGTTCAGCTTTTTATTATCTTCAATTTTGTTAAAAATAACTTTTTTGTAAAAGCTCACAGTTTTCGAGTTAAACGTGAAAAACAGCTTTAAAACATGCATTTTTTACGAAAAAATAAAATCTTTGATCTTTAATAAGTCAACAAGTACCTATTGATGTATATTAATAACTTTATATGACAAATTTGGCTTAGAATTTGTCTCTCTGTCGATTTATGGAATTATTTCTTTCACCCCCACTTAAAGTGGTAGTTTTCACCACCACGGTAAATGCGCAAGTTAACGTCATGTTATCTTTGTTCCTTGAGGTATCCTCTTACTACTGACCAATTTTCATGAAAATCGATGGAAGTTCAACGAAATCGGAGGTGAAAACCTTCAGTGACTGCACTAAGTGGATTGAAAGATATTTTCCCTAATTTTGACATTGCTTTGCACATTTTATTTGGGCTTCCTAGTTGTTAACGTGTCCGCTGAAAGGTAATTTTCGAAAATGTCAAGAACGAAAAATATTTTCTCATTAAGTATGACGCAAGAAAGTGTTAACAATTTGTCGATTTTGTCAAGATCAAAATTTTTTTTTTAAAAGTCTTTTTTTTTAAGATGTTTTTTCAATGAAGAATGACAATTTTTTCTATTATAGGTATATAAATATCGTAGTTTATATCCATTTTTAGTGTATTCTTATTTAAATTCAAATTCCTGCAATTTTTTTTTGCAAAAATGGTACATGTTTGAAGGGCGGCCACTAGAGAATTGCATAGGGCGTCAATTGACCTAAACGCGGCCCTGTAAATAATCAATATACAGTATGTCCCTGTAAGTTGTATCCATATAGAAAACTTTTTTATTATTAATTTTACGAAAAAAAGTTATTCTTCATAAAAAGCTCTGCATGGTCCAAAACCTAAGATTTAACCATCAAATATCATTTTTTTTTAAATTATACAAGGTATGTCAAAAAGTTTGAATTTCACTCAAGAGTAAAGTAGCTTTATTTCTCACAATATTGAAAATTGGTTTTATGAAAAGTTGTTTGGAATTAAAAAATATATTTCAATATGCAATTACATCCTTCTAATTGAAAATTTTTTTTTTTTGAAAAATTATGGATAACTAACATTATTTTCAGTTATTTTAAGTCTGATAACTCTTTTATTATTAATTTTATGAAAAAAAAGTGATTCTTAGTAAAAAGTTCTGGATGGCCTAAAACCTAAAATACAACCATGTTATATCAAATTTTATCAATTTTATACGAGGTATGTCAAAAAACATAAATTTAGATCAAAAGTAAAGTACCTTTATACTTCAGAATATTACAATTAGAAGGATGTAATTACATACTGAAACATAGTTTTTAATTCTAAATAACTTTTCATAATAACAATTTTCGATATTGTGAAAAATAAACGTATTTTACTCTTCAGCGAAATTCATATTTTTTGACATACCTCGTATAAAATTGATAAAATTTGACATAAGATGGTTGTATTTTAGGTTTCAGACCATGTAGAACTTTTTATTAAGAATCACCTTTTTTCGTAAAATTAATAATAAAAGAGTTATCTGAATTGAAATAGCTGACAATAATGTTAGTTATCCATAATTTTTCAAAAAAAAAAAAAATTCAATTAGAAGGATATAATTGCATACTAAAACATAGTTTTTAATTCCAAACAACTTTTCATAATAACAATTCTCAATATTGTGAAAAATAAAGCTACTTTACTTTTGAGTGAAATTCAAACTTCTTGACATACCTTTTATAATATTAAAAAAAATTGATATTTGATGGTTAAATCTTAGGTTCTGGACCATGCAGTGCTTTTATGAAGAATAAATTTTTTTCGTAAAATTAATAATAAAAAAGTTTTCCATATGGATACAACTTACAGGGACATACTGTATATACATACACTCACCGGCACAAAAAACCGCCACCCCAAAAATGGGTAATTTTTAATGTATTGTATTTCCTAAACCTGATGTCCGATTTACTAAATTTTTTTAATATGTTATAGCCTTATTCTTTAACAATATCGCTGTAATAATATTGTTGCTAGACAGGTACATTGTCATTGTATACAGGGTGTACGAATCAAACTGTGTTTTTTTCTCAAACTTTGAAACACCCGGAGGAATGTTTTAGCTTTTATAAAATACTGAAATTAAAACCCAACTGTAGCTTCAGGTGTTCTTAACATTCTGTTTTTTGATTAATTCTCTTATGTTGGATCATAAAAAAGTTAGGCACTTTAACAAATATCCCTGTTTTTCGTCAATATAGGGTGTTTTTAAAGAAGTACGGCAAACTTTAAGGGGTAATTCTGCATGATAAAATAATGAACGTATGCTCGCAAATGCTTCGTTTCCGAGATAGGGGGTGTTGAAATTGTTGTTACAAACTGACGATTTATTTATTGCTCTAAAACGGTTTGTGATATGCAAATTAAATTTGGTGTATTGTAAGAGGTAGTTATTGTGCATTTTTTGGCATACAATTAAGAATTTTATATTCACCACTGGCGTGCATACGGGATATATCTAAAATGTTTATACCCGTATGCACCCCAATGGTGAATATCAAATTCTTAATTGTATGCCAAAAAAATGCGCAATAATTACCTCTTAAATCTACCAAATTTCATTTCCATATCACAAACCGTTTTAGAGCAATAAATAAATCGTGAGTTTGTAAGAACAATTTCAACACCCCTATCTCGGAAACGAAACATTTACGGAGATACGTTTATAAAGAAAACTGTCATTATTTTATCATGCAGAATTACCCCTTAAAGTTTGCCGTACTTATTTAAAAACACCCTTTATTGACAAAAACAGGGGTAGTTGTTAAAGTGCATAACTTTTTTATTATCCAACATAAGCGAATGAAACAAAAAACATAATGTTAATAAAATCTGAGGCTATAGTTGGGTTGTAATTTTAGTAATTTATAAAAGCTAGAACATTCCACAGGGTGTTGTAAAAATTTGAGAAAAAAACAGAGTTTGATTCGTACACCCTGTATACAATGACAATGTACCTGCAAGCAACAATATTATTAGAGCGATATTGCTAAAGAATAAGGCTATAACATATTAAAAAAATTACTTAAATCGGACATCAGGTTTAGGAAATACAAGACATTAAAAATGACCCATTATTTGGGGTGGCGGTTTTTTGTGCCGGTGAGTGTATAATAATATAAATATAATATAATAATATAAATAATAATATAAATAATCAATTAAAATAAAGCTTTTTTAAACACTATAAAAAAGTTTAAACGGTTTTTCCCGAAAAGTTTCATTTTTAGGATATTTTACGTTGAAATATTCGATTTGAAATTTGACGAATAAAAACGTATTTTTCATGAGCTACAACTTTACTTTTACTGGATGTATAGACATCAGGGATACATAATACACAGCTCTATTCGTTTTTTTTCTATGCTACATTTTATTAAAAATATTTTTTTCGATAAAATATTTACTTTTTTTACAACCAATATTCAAAGTGAACTTTTCTGCACGGTTTTATGTTAGCAAACTTGATATTTTCTCACAGTATAAGATTTATGACATTAGTGTGCAGAAAAGTGACGTTTCTGCGCAGAAAAGAACCTTCCGGCACAGAAACGTCACTTTTCTGTACATTAGTGTCAACAGTCTTATATTGTGAGAAAAAAAAGCACAGTACCATTACATTCCACAATAAAATCATAAATAAAATAATTATACCATGTTTATGTACCAAATGGTATATAAACCATGGTTTTATTTCAGAGTGCTTATCAAAAAAGCACCGATTTACAGTTGAGTCCGCGAGTCTTTACCCGTGCGTCATCATTTAAAGCATACGAAATAAGTCGGAAATATATTTCACGCAATAACAACTGACAGAAAGTGGCTACTTTTCCGATTACGGGTTTTATTATAAAATTTGACGTTATCAAATATATAGAATGTCATATGCAAGTTTTGCTTCAAAATGTTTGTGCAGAAATACAGCTACATTTGAAGTAGCTTAGTAAATTCTCTTATTATTATTGATTAATAAATAAATAAACAAATTTAAAAAAATATTCAATAACGTATTTTATTTTTGTTATTTTATTCACTTTGACGGAAATCTAAACACAATCATTTCTTTACTGTGTGAATGACGTTAGCTTTGTATGTTTTAAATGTTAATTGCCAAAATATAATTATTTACCTTAAAATTTCAAAGCCCAATATAAAATTAGTTGTGAAAATAACTGTTTGTGTAATATAAAGAAACTTCAAAACGCAAAAATTCGACAAAAACCGCCAAAAAATTCAACTGACTGACAGCCACAAAAGTAAACAAAGCAGAAACGTCAAACAAATTGTGCTTAAAATATGAAAACATATCGAATCGTCTTTTTTTGTACCTATCTCTTTTCAATGCACTGAGTCTAAATGGTTCATAAAAATAACATGTGTTTTTAATTAATAACAAACGGCAGCTGGTTTGTCATGAGTTTCATGCGTGGAAGAGAATGATGCTAGATAAAAAGTATGTGTTTTATCTCGCCAGGTGTTAATGACGCACGGGTAAAGACTCGCGGACTCAACTGTAACTCATGTCCGAGAAATTTGCAAAAATTCGCTACTTTAACACATTATTTTTGAACATAATTGGTATTTTACAAATGACTACTTCATTTTGAGTAAAGTTATATATTATGGTCCTTTTCATAGGCATTTTTCAGGGCGTCACAAATGATAGAAAAAAAGGTAAAACCGTGATAATACACATTTTTATAACATTTATTCTAACATGACATTTTAGTTAAATCTGACATTTGTCACATTTTATTTGCAATTTCGCATAAAAACAAATCCATTGTGTTTATTTCTTTTATAAAATGGTATTTTTTTATTTGTATTGTCTTATAAATTGAACAGATTATATTCGTAGATATATTATATAATTCGTAAATATTTTTTTCGATTATAGCGTCATCTATCGACAACTAGAATAAATGTAATAAATGTCTGTAATTACGGACGTGCCTTTTTTTCTGTCACATACAATTTAATGCGTTAGAAAGAAATCGAAAAACTGTGACGCACTGAAAGATGCACATATGAGAAAAATATTATTCTGTTTACATCTGCTTTTAAAGTGTAGACAAATATACAATCTGTAAGACAATTAATATACTTGAATTATCGAATAGAAAATAAATTATGGATGTTTTATTTTACAATTTTATTCTTAATGAACATTATAATTATCATTTATTCAATAAGGATTTAGCAACCTCAGCAAGATACGTCGAATGAAGCAGGTATTGTGGAAATCCATGACTGCATAAATATAACGTCAAATGTGACAATATTTTGTAATAGTTATTTAAACTCGTTTAAATTCAAACAAATTAAGTCAGTGCCTTAATTTATCAACTGATTTCTGTATAATTTGTTTAGTTATAAATTTAAATTGATTAGTATTAATTAAATACAATTTATAATTTATAATGTATTATTATAATAAATCTTCGTTTGGAAATTGTGATTTATATTTTTTATCAAAAACTGTGGTTGTAGAAAAAGTATAGTGTGTAACAAATGCAGAGAGGTAATTTCTCACTCGTTTGATTTGCTGCACTCGCTTGCGCTTGTACCGCAACTTTTCAAACTCGTGAGAAATTAGTGCCTTTCTGCACTTGTTGCACAATATACTATTTTATTACATTTCCGGACTTATATAAGCGGTGACTGTCACCCCCTTCCCCATTAAACGTTAACTGCCAATTGTGAAAAAATTGTTTATGTCAAAAACTTCTAAGAGGTGATAACGTAATTTCTCAGTGAATTTCGCGATACATCAAAAACAGTTATCGACTGTTAACGTTTATTGACACTAATTTATTAAGCTGTAATTGTAGACAGCGTTATTATTATAATTCGTATTTGTTTGAAAAACGTCTTTTTGATACTGGATAGCTAAATACATTTGTTTATTTTCGATGTTGTTCGATTCTTCCATCTGATTACTCATTACATGGTTACATGATTACAATAATCTGATTACTCATTACATTTTTTTGTTTTGCCGAAGTTAAAAGAAAACATATATGTTATTTTCTTAATGCCGGTTACGTATATATTTTTCGTAATTATTTAATATTTTGATTTTGTCAGTGTTTAACAGAAAAATGTCCAGTCGTAGCACAAAACTTTGTATGACACGAAGCACTAGCGGGTCTTGGATCGTCTGAGGTAGCCTCTTGCCTTACAAATACAATGAAAAGTGAAGTTACTGGGAAAGACTTCGCTTTTATGTCTGAAACTTGTTCGGGCCAAAATGGAAATTCAATTGTTTCCGCAATGTTTCTGTTTGCTGTTGAAACACTAATTATTTTAAAAATAGACCAGTTATTTTTTGAACCCGGACATTCCCAAATTGAATGTTATATGGTCCATGCCCACATAGAAAACGCGAGTAAAGTCTTGGAAATTTATGATCCATTGGGATGGATGGTATATGTACAGTGATTAAAATGGCTTTAAAGAAATCAAAATACGAAGTAGTTGAAATAGATCAGGAAGACATTTTGGACTTTACAGAAATTCAAGTTTAAATGATTAAAAATAAAAAAATTGACATTGAAGGAAATTTTGTCAAATAGTTGAATATAGTTTGGCTACAATATACATATTATAAAATAAGACACTGCACACAGTTATTTCAAATATAATTTTAAATCAGACAACTTTACGAAATTTAAAATACAGAGAAGGCAAATTCGAACATTAACATTTTCAATTAACAAGCCAAGAAGAAAACATGACAAACCGTTAACGATTAATAATAACAAGTTAAAAGGTTTAGTAGAACTCTGTGAGCAAAAATTAAAGAACAATATCATATCTTTTACTAGAATCTTCAAGGAAGGGGGGATGATCATAATGAAAATGTTTCAGAAGATGAAGACGTTTAAAGATGGTATAAGTATTTAGAAATTTCATAAGTTTAATATTTGTATGTTATTAGAAAAATAAATTTTTTTATTTAAATACACTTATAACATTTTTAATAATACAGGGTTAGTGCTGAATTGGATATCCTTAAAATTTTGAAAATATCAGCGAATGTAAGTTAAAGTCAAACTGGATATCCTGGAAAAAGGGGAAATATCAGGTAAATTTTCTCAACATTTTAGGGAAATTACATTTTTACATTTTCACCCGGCAGTACTAACCCTGTAGTAAAACTATTATTATAGGCTATTGATTATGTACTATAGAAAGGAACTACAACGTTAACGGGGTTTTATTATTTCATATGGTCAATGAATCTCTCTATATGAAAAAACCGCGAAGTGCTACCATTTAAAGGGGTGCGTTTTTGAGAAATGGGTGAATTAGTCCCTGGGCACAGGTTACATTAGGGTGAGTTCTATGCACTTTTGGTACAAACACGTCTACATAAAAATTGTTCCTGGTTAAATTTCCTATGTAAATATAACTTTTTAAAGTCAAAGATACTTTTTTTACAAAAATATATTCAAAAGAAAAAGCACAAAGAAACCCAAAAGAAAGAAATTTTGTTTTTTGTCCCATAACTTTTGTCCACGGGGATATAGGTACCGACATTGCTTCACAGAAAAAAAACTTACATATTTTCTCTTCAAAATGATGTTCAGTAGAGGTCATTAGGATTTACAGTTTTCGAAATATGATTTTTCAAAGTTCGCCACTCACAGCAATTTTGGGCAATTTTCCTTGTTATTTCGCAAATATTGTTCTGTAACTTTTTTCTACGTAACTTTAGGTATATGCAATGGTACATGTAAGAGGAATAGAAATCAATTACCTTTAAAATGGTCTAATGTATAATGTTGTACGACTTCTTTTAAAGAGGTTATCTTTTTCAAGACTTTTAACGAGTTTTTATATTTTTACGATTATTTTTAAATTTCCCATTATAACTTTTTTTTCTATATGGTATATATTATATAATAAAAAAGAAAGCTTATTCTGTTTACTTTAAAATTGTGTATTAAAAAAAATTCTAGGGTTATTTTTGAATAAGATATGCTTTTTCAAATTGTAATAAGTACTTGCAACGATTTTTGATTTTAGGATTATTTTTTAAATTCCCCATTATAACTTTTTTATGTGATTGTGTGTTATGATTGAATCTTATTTTTTATAGGTAATACTTTTGATCCATTTGACTCGGCCGGGCAAACTTGAAAATATGGATTAATTCCAATATTTACTGTCAAAGCTCCTGCACCAAAGCTTTAATTGAAAAAATAGCATGTAAATGTACCAAAGGATGTACAAAAAACTGCGGTTGTAGGAAGATAGGAATTAGTTGTTCAATATTCTGCAAAGGGTGCATGTGCATGGGTACTAATTGTGGGAACTCTAAGATAACTGAGGTGTCAGAGGAAGATATTGAAGCTAATGCTAACGAAGAGATGGACTTTGATTTTGAAATTTTTTTAAATGTCAACGTTTTAATAATTTTAACTAAAGTAATGTTTTTTAAGACTAATGTTTTTGTAATTTTTGTAAAAGAAATATTTTAAATAATACAGGTAAAAAAATATCAAGGAATCACTCGGTTTCCACTATGTATTTAAATATAGATGATACACCATTTTAAAGAACAGAAAGTAAGCCCTCTTTGTTGCGCAATATATAGATAGTATATTCAAGTACAAGAAAAAAAGTTATAATGAGAAATTTCAAACATAATCGTAAAAAATGTAAAAAATAATATTTTTTTTATATTAGGTATTATATAATATATAATATATTATATAATAATTTTGCTTTATTTTTATATTATATTATAAAAAAAATCGTTAAAATTATAAAACCGTGACAAACCACAATACAATCTCTTTAAAAAAAGTCGTACAACGTTATACAGTAGACCATTTTAAAGGTAATTGATTTCTATTCCTATTACGTGTACCATTGCATATACCTAAAGTTACGTAGAAAAAAGTTACAGAACAATATTTGCGAAATAACAAGGAAAATTGCCCAATATTGCTGTGAGTGGCGAACTTTGAAAAATCATATTTCGGAAACTGTAAATCCTAATGACCTCTACCAAACATCATTTTAAAGAGAAAATGTGTAAGTTTTCTTTCTGTGAAGCAATGTCTATACCTATATCCCCGTGGACAAAAGTTATGGGACAAAAAACAAAATTTCTTTCTTTTGGGTTTCTTTGTGCTTTTTCTTTTGAATATATTTTTGTAAAAAAAAGTATCTTTGACTTTAAAAAGTTATTATTATTTTATTATTATCAATAATATTTTGTATTTTGACAACGGCACCCGATTTGGGCGTCGAAACGTTAATAAAAATCATTTTTTAATAATATTGTGGCTTATTTCCCATTCTAAATAGTTAAAATTAAAAAGTTATATTTAGATAGGAAATTTAACCAGGAACAATTTTTATGTAGAAGTATTTGTATCAAAAGTGCATAGAACTCACCCTAATGTAACCTGTGCCCAGGGACTAATTCACCCATTTCTCAAAAACGCACCCCTTTAAATGGTAGAACTCCGCGGTTTTTTCATATATAGATGTCCATTGACCATATCAAATAATAAAACCCCGTTAACGTTGTAGTTCCTTTTAGCTATCTTATTTTGAATATAATCAATAGCCTATTATCAGGTGCGACGTTAACGGTTACAAAAAATATATATCGGTAATATCAAAAAGCGTTATCAGGTCATTATTAGAAAAAAATTCTATTTTTTGTCTGTAGAATAACAATAACTTGTCATAATTTTTACAATATGTCAAAGAAACCATAATAATACTATATAAATATACAGATTTCTATTGTAATGTATTTTGCCTCCGTAATCACAAATTTGTTGGCCGATATTACGTTTCAAAACAGTTTTTCCAATTTTCTGCCGCTTTATGTTTTTGCAGTTAACGTTGTTTGATACTAAACCCTCGAATTACACGGTGTCGTCGTATTTCCTGTTCACTTAATGGGCTAACATTGGTCCGATATAGCAGTAAAATTATCATTAAAACCTTATATTACTTTTATTAAAGTTTTTAATATTTTAAATGTAGATAAATTCAATAAAAGATTACAATCACTTACTGTTTTTGTATGAATACCTAGGTGTAGACAGTCTTCAGAACCGATAAGTTTATTATTTTGACCATCCCATTGGTAGCTTGGCTTACCATCTTCCGTGGCATCTCTAACCCCATTCCATTTTTCTGCAGGTTCCGGTGCCTATATAGTATAAAGACGATATATTATGAAAAAATAACTAGAAAAATCAAGCTATGCAAATCAGGTATCAGGTATGCAAATATACTTGGGATAACTAGCACATGTTTATAACTGAAGGGCGGAATATATGCATTTAAATGTAGCCAAAACATGCGCTTTTATATTTATGCCTCATTTGCCTTCAAAATATGCACTTACGTGCCCTTTTTGACCAAATACATATACTTTTATGCAATGTTTTAATTTATTATTATAATAAAATGAATAAAAAACACACTAAGTTAAAATAGCAGTATATTTATTTAAAAAGTAATTTGAAAAAACAAAGAAAAGTAAAAGAAGAAGACACAATGATGAACTCCAGACAGTATATGGAGATGAAAACATAGTACGCGGCATTAAAGCAAACCGAATAAAATGGGCGGGCCACGTGCTAAG
Organism: Diabrotica virgifera virgifera; assembly: GCF_917563875.1. Taxonomy (NCBI): domain Eukaryota; kingdom Metazoa; phylum Arthropoda; class Insecta; order Coleoptera; family Chrysomelidae; genus Diabrotica; species Diabrotica virgifera. The sequence goes on from NC_065450.1 coordinate 7,414,561, forward strand.
ATCGAGTGACGAAAGACTTCTGAACGCGACATTCTGGGGAAGGTCCGATGGCAAAAGGTCAGTTGGTCACCCAAGGAAGGGATGGAGGGACGCAGTAGCCAGTGATCTACGGAAAATTAGAGTACTGCAATGATGAATAGCTGCTCAGGACCAACAACAATGGAGGGAAATAGTAAACCCGGCCAAGACACACATAGAGTTGTAGCGCCAAATGATGATGATGGTGATGATGATGATGATGAAAAAGAAGTAAAACAGTGACTTCGAAATATTCTGCGTAGAATTTTTCTGCCTAAATTCACGTTCTCCACGGGTAATGACAGGTTATGAAGGTAAACTAACTCCTAGTAGCTGTCTTTATAACTGCGTACACATGACATCCATCACATATCCCAAAGCAGACGTGGCCTCAGACCATAACCCACTTATCGCCAGGATTACATTCACACTTAAAAATATTAAAAGACATCAAAGAACTCCTACAATAGACACAAGTAAGCTTAAACAACAACATATAAAAGAATCAAAGAATGCCTCCAACATGAACTGCATATGAACTGTAGCAAACTGAACATAGACACCAATGATATTGACGAAGCACTGGGATCGACTAAAACATTGCCTACTAGAACCGTGCATAGAACTACTGAAGACTTCTACAAAAAGAAATAAAGAATGGATAAACGACGAGATACTCAATATGATGGAACAACGGAGACAACATAAGAACAAAGATAACAATAAATACAGGGAGATTAACCACCAGATAAGAAGGATGATAAAGCAGGCAAAAGAAAAACGCTTTGCAGAGAAATGCAAATAGATCGAGGACCTTTAAAAAAGATACGATCTATTTAATCTACACAAGAAAATAAAAGAAATGGCAGGGCTAAGAAAACAAAATCTCACTGGTGGACTTCTGGATAGACACGGGATTACTATAACACAGACCGATGAGAAAGTACAACGCTGGGCAGAATACATAGATGAACTGTTCGATGATGAAAGAGGAGACCTGGAAAACATAGAACTTACTTCAGAAGAAATAGGTCCAGATATCACAAAAGAAGAAATAGCACACGCATTAAAAACAATGAAGAACGGAAAAAGCCCTGGGCCTGACATGTTTCCTATCGAATTAATAAAAATTATAGATAAACAGCACATTGATGTTTTAGTTATACTTTTGAACCAAATTTATAGCGCAGGCGTATTACCCAAAGAATGGTCAACGTCATTCTTTGTTTGTCTCCCCAAAAAGAAAAACGCAAAAGAATGCTCCGATTACCGCACCATCAGCTTGATGTCTCATGAGCTGAAGTAGCTACTGAAAGTCATCCATAACCGAATATATCATAAATTGGACATAGATATTAATGATACACAATTTGGGTTTCGCAAAGGCCTAGGAACGCGTGAAGCTCTTTTCTCACTTAATATCCTAATACAAAGGTGCCTAGACGCCAATCAAAATATATAGGTATGTCTGTTTTATTGACTATAATAAAGCTTTCGATAAAGTACGACATGAACAATTAATGAATGTCCTGAAATTAAAGAAGATTGACTACAATTACCTCAGGATCATATCTAATTTATACTATAAGCAGCGAGCAAAAGCACGTATTAACGAACAGTTGTCAGAGGAAATTAAAATTAGACGTGTGAGACAGGGATGCATATTGCCTCCAGTTCTCTTTAATGCCTACTCGGAAGAGATCATAAAACAAGCTCTTGAGGGTGAAAGAGCTGGAATAAAGGTGAACGGAGTTCCCATTAACAATATTAGATAGGAGGATGATACTGCCGTCTTAGCCGAAAATATTGAAGATCTTCAGAGACTGTGTCCAATATCAAACATTCATTATTCATATCCGATATTGAACAGTATATTTTTATCACCCCGTACATCATATTAACCAATTTGTTATCATATTTAAACATGTGCGGGATATTTCATTTGTTTATTTGTCGTAATTTATAAACTATATTTTGACAATAAACATTAAATTAGCTGACTAATTAACTTTGTTGTCGTGTGGCCCATGACCCAATTCATGTTGCCAACAAGAAATAACACACATTTAGAATCATTCTCAAGAATCACTTCAACCAGGCCAAAGGTGCCTTTAACTTCATTCATTACATTCAACATGTAGTATCATAGAGTATTCAACTAAACGTGTACCAGTAACAAGTCAGTATTCAAAGTTCTCCCGGGGTAATTACACTAGTGTCGGTTTTATAAATAAATTCTTTTATCGCTATTGGTGTTTCTCTTATCTGAAGAACAGCCTCCACTGAGCCCTAGGATTATACAGACTGGTTAACAGAATAGCGACATATAGCCAAGAATACGGTTTAACAATGAACATCAAGAAGACAAAATTTATGAGAATATCTAAAACTCAAAGAAATAACGAGAATCTCCTCATAAACGGAACCAACGTCGAACAAGTAGACCAATATGCATATCTTGGAATAATGATCAACTCCACAAATGATTACTTCCAGGAGATTAAAATTAGAATAGAAAAGGCTAAAGCGAATTTTAACAAAATGAGAAAAGTGCTCTGCACAAGAGATCTAAGGTTAGAGCTAAGAATAAGGTTGGCTAGGTGCTATGTTTTCTCGACTCTGTTTTACGGAATGGAAGCTTGGACCTTGAATGCGGCATCAATGAAAAAACTAGAATCATTCGAGATGTGGGTATATAGAAGAATTCTAAAAATATCATGGACAGAACACGTCACAAACAAAGTGGTTCTGGGAAAGATGAATAAAGAAATGGAAGTCTTAAATACAATTAAAACCAGAAAATTGGAATATCTCGGACATATTACACGTGGAGAGAGATACAACTTGCTCCAACTTATTATGCAGGGAAAGATTCAAGGAAAAAGAAGCATATGGAGACGCAGAATATGGTGGCTGCGCAATAGGGTGAAACGAAAAATTCGAAGTCATTATTTTTTATGGGGCTAGTGCGAAAAAGTTGTGTTTTGATGTATAATAAAACTGTAAGAAATCTTTTTTGTATTGGACTCTATCTTCAGGTTCCATATTAAATTAAAATTTTTGGGAATATAAAAAAAAATTAAATTTAAAAAATTTATTTTTTTATCAGTTCTTTGAATCTACATAATTGTTTTATGATACAATATACATTTTATGATTGGTAGTCTGATTTTCTGTTAAAGAACGGCATGATATTTCTAGACTGCAACCTTGAACGAATGAAGCCATCTCTTGATTCTGATCCACAAACAGCAGCTGATGCTTCAGTTACTAACTTAACAGTTCTTTTCACGGATTTTGTATGACAAGGGCAGTTTAAGACCTATACGTTGTTGTAATTCCCAGAATTATTCATATCTCTTACATCATCATTGGAAATATGTTTTAGCAAAGGAGGAGCCGTAACTTTGAATTAAGAAATAGAAATTAAGTCATTAAAATCTGCAGCACTAAAATTTAATGTTGGTATTTTGAATCTCCGGATCTTTTTCTTTCTCACTTTCTCTAGCTTTCGGCACTCTGCGTAGTCCTTGCTCCCGTATATGTTTTCGTTCATCTTTCATTATACCGAGTAATACATTTTCGGTATGGGCAAAATAAGCATTCTTTTGGATAACGGCATCGACAATTGGACGGCGTTATGCAGAAAGCTACCAACCCTCAATATATCAGATATTGGGTCGGATGCATATTTGGACAACAAAATACGAGTTCTGCATTCTGTAAAAACCTACCACCTCTAGATTAATATATAACCTATAAAACTATAAAAATGCTAAGCCACATATTAAATTTATCTGATATTCTAATTTGCAGAAACCCACCAACCCACTTGGTAGTATACTTTTAATTTACAGAAACCTTCCAACCCACTTGGCAGAATTTTAATAAAGCGCCACTTGCATCCAAGTGGGTTGGTAGCTTTCTGCAAATATTGGGCTCTACAACTCTACAGTTATAATAACCTAACCTAATAATTTTATGTATTGTTTTGCGTGTGGTTTACTGGATTACCGGCGTGTTTAATGTGTTTTAGTAGTGGCCTTGATTGTCTAGATAGTTAAAAAAAATTGGAATACAGTGAAAAAGTGGTTGAAAGTACACTTTTTATTTAGCGTAATGTACAGTAATAGAAGTGTTAGGATTTTAAAGGCTGCTCTTGCAATACAGCTTACTAAACTGAAGGCACAGTCTCTGAATATTGACACAGAAACAAATTAGAGGTGAACGAATTCATGCAGTTGTTAGTCATATTAATAAAATACCTAAATACATTTCACACTACCGTCGGGAACAAACAGAGGCGAAATATTTACCACCACAACAAATGTGGTGTCATGTACAAGCAGGAAGAAACCAATCCCGTAAGCTTAATGTCATACAAGAACATATTCTACACGAAATTTAATTTGAAAATAAAGCCATTAAAAAAGACACCTGCAATGTTTGCGATACTTTTAAAATGAAAATAGAATGAAAAGGATGAAGAAAAAAAAAAGAAGAGTTCAAGCAGGAACATACGAAGCATTTGCAAGTTGCAGAGGAGGCACAGAAAATGAGAAGAGATGATGAGATGATTTCAAGATAGCGACTGAACAAACAGATCAAAAGTGTTTAAGTTTTGACTTGGAAAAAATCCCACCGCTTTCCAGAATACCTACAGGCATCGTATTTTATAAGCGTCAGTTGTGGGTGTATAATGCAGGAATACACAGTGCTAAAGAAAATAGAAGATACTGCTACGTTTAGGTATATGGTTCAGCTGTAAGGGCGCCCAAGAAATAGACTCTTGCCTTATAAAACATGTTAAAACTAAATTAACTCCAGAAGTCAAACATCTTACGCTTTGGTGTGATTCTTGCGGTGGACAAAATCGAAATATTAAGTTAATACTTATGCTTAAATCAATTTTGCATGGGACACGCACAAACCTAGAAATCATTACCGTAAAATGTCTGTTCTGGTCATAGCTTTTTGCCCAACAACACTGATTTCAGTGATATTGAGTCGGCTCTTAAACGACAGCAAAGATTATATACCCCAAATGACTATATCGAGGTAATGCGTTCTTGTAGAAAGCAGAGACCATTGGTAGTAGGTAACCCAAATGCACGTAGAAGATTTTTTAGGCGTAATAAACATTGAGAAAAAAATTACTAATCGCAAAGTGACCGAAGATAAAGAAAAAATTAATTGGTTGAAGATTAGGTCAATCAAAATAGAAAAGTCTGACCCATTTCGGCTAATGATACAACAACACGTTTTTTCACAACCGTATGAAAAAATTTCTATCAAAAAATCTTCTTGAGGTAGAACTGCTAACGAAGAAATCTTTAGCGATTTAATACCACTGTGGCCTAACGGAAAGCCTATCGCTGAAGCAATACAATATCAATGTTGAAGATCTAGATTTTTAAGTGGATGAAGTAGATTAATATTAAAATTTATTAAATTAATACGTTAAATATTCATATCATACTCATTTCCTGTAAATAAAAATAATTTTTCTAACTTTACTCTTGTTATTATTTAATATTGTTGGTATTAATTTCCCACTTTGCAAAATGCAGAAACCTACCAATCCACAAAAATTTGCCATTTATCTTTTTAATTTACAATTAAAATATTTAAACATGTAGAAAATACCAAAATATTTATCCACAGTCAAAAAAAAGTTACAAAGTAGTAGCAACATATCCTACAGATTTTTTAAATCAATAAAAACTTTAAACTTGATTATCTCAGTTTGCCACTATTGAGGGTTGGTAGCTTTCTGCATAACGCCGTCCAATTTTGCTTTGGTCAACTGGTAGAAATCGTATCAGAACTAGTTCAGAGAAATAAGGAAAAAAAATATCGTGTTGGTGACACAACCCCCTCCAGGCCGAAACCAAATTTTTCGAGTAATATGGTCATCTATAATAATAACCTATATGTTTCCTGCAGCCGATTTTGATGATATACATAGTTATAAACAAATGAAGATCAAAAGACGGTAAATTTTCGTTTTTTTGACTATTACTAAAAAATTGGGCATTTTAAACAAATTTGAGAGTAATAAACTCATAAACCGTATAAAAAACTTCAATATGGCGTTCGCTGAATATGTCTATCCTTATTGGTTACTTAGAAAATTGCCAAATAAATCATAAATTTTGAGTTTTTATAAATATTTATAACTTATGTAAAAATTAACTTAGAAACTTCTGATTACACGGAATGCTGAAACTTATGATGCTTAAATCATACCCTAAATTTCAAAGCAATTGGTCAAATAGTTTAAAAGTTATTTAATTTGTTTTTCCAAAATTAATTTTTTTTGCAACACTGTAAGTCAGAAAATGATGAAGTTACAGTAATATTTTCGATAGTTTATGAAAGAAGGAAATTTACAGTATTTATTTAATTTAAAAAAAATGACAAAAAATAATTATAAATATTGCAAAATAATTTTGCAAAAACATGTGAATTAAAAAATGTGGGGGCTAACTTTGTCCCTAAATGTCCTACAACAGTTGTTTTTCTTTCTGAATGTGTATAAAAATTCAGTCTTTCTAAATGTAAAAAAATAATTTTTCTACGGGTAATGGAAAAAATAATTTTAAACAGTGTAAAATTATTTTGCAAGAACATGTCGCTTTTTTGCTTACTTATAAACAATTAGAATAACTCTAAAATTTGTTTAAAGTGCTTAACTTTTTGGTAATAGACGAAAAAAGCGATAATTTACCGTTTTTCGATCTTCATTTGTTTATAACTATGTATATCATCAAAATCGGCTGCAGGAAACATATAGATTAATAATATAGATGTCCATACTACTCAAAAAATTTGGTTTCGGCCTGGAGGGGGATGTGTCACGAGAAAAATCTTATTTCACTGGAATAGAGAAAAAACAGCTAGGATACAATTTTATATAAAACCAAACTGGTGCATACACTTTTTGGATGAAACTTACTAACACAATTAATTGGGGGCTGGGACATTCAGTTCCAACATACAATCGAAGCAACCGATTAGCAACTGTTAGCCACCTTGCATGTGATATTTTCCCTGGTTACTTAAGGCTCAAATCATTAGGACATTTTTCCGCAGCAACTGCTTGACTGATTTGGTACAAGTACTTCTGATCGGTACTAAGGTATGTTGTTTCTAATAATATTGCTAGGTTGTTTTCTATTGCGACAGCCTTCTCTTCACAGCATTCCAGAAGTTTCCCTATTGGACCTAAAAAGTGGTCCACTGGTGCGTCCATCTAACTGTTGAATTTAAATGGCGTAGAGGTAGCTCATTGCAATGAAATAAGCATACGAGCCATTGAAGTGAGGTGCCGGAGTATTTGTGACGTATATGGTTGGACTGTAACTGTTGACAAAGAAGCAATGAATTATTTTTCATGATCATCTGCATCAGAAGAATTTGAGTCAGACAAGCTGCTACTTATGGAAGGATTAGAGGAATTAACGGTACATGCTTTAAGAACAATTTCGTCAGTATTATATTTTTGAGAACTTGCCTTTGCCTTCATGGTTCTTTCCATTTTCCTCCTTATTGTTGCAGATGCTGCAATAACCACTGGTTCAATTGCCATTTTTTGACAGGACCGTTGATCTTGAAGAAAAATTCGCTCATTTTTTGGTACTTTCTTGATTTTATCACAAGTACGTACACACACACCCAGTTCCAGTCATGTTGCACTTGCAAGCCGCGATATTCAATAACTTTTCACACTCCTTTCGAAACTGACAAATATTTTCTATGTATGAATCAGATGCTTGCTGAGTTTTTGTGTATAGCTTAAGATTTTGATACTCTGTATAAATACTTTTAATCATATCTTGAATGCGCTTATGCGATAATGTTGAAATAGAAGGTTTTATTCATATTTGTTACTTTCGTTGCAACGGTATTCAAGACGTCGGCGATAGATGGATCTTTATTATTTGTCAACTTAAGTTCATTACGAATAAAGAGAAAGCACTTTAGAATGTCACACTTAGTTGGTAAAACACGATCATTGATATTTGTTCAGAGCCATATTGATTTTTTCGACAAAAATATTTTTTTTGTTTTTTCATTTTTCAAATCCAATATGGAACCTCAAGATATTTTTTTATTTCAAAATGCTCTCGCACCAATTGTTTTCATCACTTGACACAACTTTTAAACGATAGCCACAATAATTTTTCATTTCTTTTATTTTTTTGACCTCTTTCGTTCCACCCTACTGCGCAACCTGAGAGAATGGTACGGATGTACAACAAACGAACTTTTCAGAGCAGCCGTCTCCAAGTTCCGAATAGCTATGATGATTGCCGACCTCCGTCGCGGAGATGGCACTTGAAGAAGACACATGACAGCGTTTGACTGACGGATCGGGGGGAACCACCCCAAGTAGAGGCTATTCCCAAAATCTCATTAAAATCCATGCAGTAGGATAGAATTAGGAGAGAATAACCTCTTTTAACTTACTGATATCTGTTTACTCAGCTGTATTATTTTATTTGTTATATCCTGTTATATTGGTAAAACAATTTAAACAGATGTTCAATTATCAGTAACACTATCTTTTCTCATAATTAATAAACATTTTACAATACCCAAAAATTAAATATAAATTAACACTGGTGATAAAATAAATTATAAATGATAGTTACCACATTTATTCAATAATGTGTTCGGAAATTAATTAAGTCTTTCAATAGAATATAATTTTGAAAGTGTTATTTAGGAACTATGTATAATTTGGAACTTTATATGGAAATATGTGTAAAATAAAACAAGGAGAAGAATAAAACAAAGAACAGCTTGCTTCAAAAATTATTTCAGCATAGAGTAGTATATTATGAGGAATTTTTTCTGTCTTCAGGTTGGTTTACTGTAAAGAGACCGAAATCATTAGACCGAAAGCAGTAGACCGAACTCATTAGACCGAAAAGCACTTTACCGAAACCTCTCTAGACCGAACAGCAGAAGACCGAAAAGCAGTTCTTTTTACTTGTCGCAGTAGAAGAGATAAGACTAATGACCAAGGACCGGAAAAAATGCACCAAAAAAATGTAAAAAAATGCGCATTTTAATGCAATTGATTTGTGAAAAATATGCAAGAGCCTTTATGAAAAATGCATTATTAACATGCAACATTAATAATCCTCAATTTATACTTATATGATGTTGGAATAATAACATTTAAACACAATAGTTAGTTTTTATCCACAAATGTTTAATACTTGTCACTTTAGGCATTTGGCGAAAAAATTATTCGTTACTCAATTTAAACTATTATGTCAAAAATAATACGCAACAACGCACTGCGAATCAAAACACGAAATGAACTTCAGCTTTTATAAACAAATATTAAAATCTAAATTTCTGTACCTGCTTATCCCCCTACAAAGAGCAAACAGGTTTTTACAACCTATGTCAACTAATTGTTGTCCTACTGAACAAGTTATATGGCCGCATATGAAATGCCTCCCGAAAAAGGTTTTCTTACCTGTCGCTAAATTGGTCCCATACGAATTGCCTCCCAAGCTTTAAATAAATTAAATGCTTCTAATCTTTATGTGAACGTGAGACGTTGCCACATCTTCGTCTCTTTGTAAATTTTTGGCAAAATTGGTATTTTGTTATTTATTTTATTTTCAACCTTTATGTATTAAACATTATTTACCCTTGGCGGTATTTATAAATTTCGTCTAACTTATACATATACAGTGATGAGCGCACTAATAACCGGCAAAATAACGTAAAAGATGGAAAACATATTAAGTTGTGAGGTAAAAAGAGATGAACATAGTGGAGGTGTTAAATTTAGCGATATTAACTTATAGATTGACATTATATTGATTGTTTCCCACCTTTAGACGTATCGGACGCGTTTGCGAAATGCCACTGTCACAGTGTCAGTTTTAGTTGACATACTCCTCTGATACGTCTAAAGGTGGGAAACAATCAATATAATGTCAATTTATATGTTACTATCGCTAAATTTAACAACTCTACTAGTTTTATTTCTTTTTATCTCACAATTTAATGTGTTTTCCATCTCTTGCGCTATTTTGCCGGTTATTAGCGCGCTCATCACTGTATAATAGATAATTAGTTTTATAACCATTATAATATATTTTATAATAACCATTATTTTTTGTTATTAATAATTTAACAAAATATACAAAAATATAATAAGTATTTTATAGATTTATTAAAAATAACATCACAAAAAATTTATTTGGAAAATATTACAAAAGGTGTATAGAAGTATAAAATTACAAAATATTTTTCCTAAATTTATATGATACTACTTTGACAAATTCTAATCTATTTATGTATTTTACATTCTCTTAATTCTAAAATTTTTTCATTTAGAAGTTACTTTCATTTAGAAATTAATTTTTGCTGTACTTTCCGCAACAATTTTTTTGGTGTCGAAACAGAATTTATTTTAATGTAGGTATTTATTTGAAATTCTAAAATTATATCAATAAAATTATTAATGTTAGGATGAGCGCAGTAGAAAGAAGAATTATACCTGGAATGAAAACTTTTGCATGGGTTTGTGATTCTTTGTAAGGATGAAGAGTGTTCAGCCCAAAATTTATCCCTTTTTCACATACCTGGGTTTTCACAAACGCTTTGCAGGTTTTTTTAGTTCATGTCCACTGTTTTACTGTATCTTTGGTCAACATTTGAAAACCGAATGTAAAACCATCAATTGATAATAAAGGTTTGCCCTTTTGACTGATGCTTATCGTTGATTCCATTATTTCGGATGTTATGACTTAAACACAATTTGATCTTGAAATCGACGAACTGACAAGCTTGAAATAGACAAACTGACTGATGCAGGAACTAATAAACTTTCACGTATTTATACAACATTTAGCCCATTAGCACAATTTACAAAAGATAATATAAACAAACAAAAGGATTAAGGTAAAAGTGCCTATTCATGGAATCGTTAAGAAGAGATTAGAATCGGAATTGGAATTACCCAGAGAATATAAACAAACAAAAAGATTAAGGTAAAAGTACCTATTCATGGAATTATAAAATGGAATTATGTATAAATATGGAAGAGCTTAGAATCGGAAATGGAATTACCCAGAAAAGCTAGATATTAGATTGTCGGGTAACAACTTTCTTTTCTAAAAAGAAATATGTCGTACTGTGAAATATTTATGTGAAACAAATTTTATGTACACTGCATGAAGATTTAGAAAAATCAAAATAGATAGATACTACCTATTTAAATTATGATTTGGCAACATTGTGGCATTAAACAAGAGATTAAATAGACAAAATATAAGCCTAAATGATTAACGAAACGTAGGCATTTCGATTGTACCTGGGAGGCATTTCATGTATGAAAATATTTACCTGAAAAAGTGGGAGGCATTTCGATAACGCCGAGTTATATTAGGGATTAGTCGGCTTAGACCCAAAAATAGATAATAGAATAATAATATCTCCTGATTTAAACATTTTTCTTAAGAAATGGATTATACACAGTTATTGAATTTAGGACTGATAGTTTTTTAATTGGAAGTGAAAGTGAACCTTTAAGATTTAAAATATCGAATTAATGCAACTTTTCTGAATTTATCAAGAAAAAATGCAAAATGTTTAAAATGTTTGAAAAAATGCAACATTTTCTAATTTATCAAAAATAATGCAAAAATATGCAAAAAATGCAGATTGCATTTAATCCGGTCCTTGCTAATGACGAATTGAATACAACAGCATTACAACTAAATGTTATTTGGATGGTTATTATAAACAGTTAAAATGGTGTTAACGTCATCTACCCTTAATTTACTTTTACCTTCACTAATTTGTTTAACGGACGAAAATTATTTCATATCAGACTGTACAGAGTAACAATTTACACAGTCTATATATAAAATAATACAAAAAACGCTGGACGGAAGGGCCGCCCGAGAACTTTATCGTACCGATCCATTATCGTTATCGTACTAGATTCTGGCATTCTATAAAAATAGCAAAGTTACTCGTTCTTTTAATATTTTAGAAACACCTTGTATTCTTGAAAATATTTTATGGTTCTACGCATCATTGATTCCTGCATTTGAGAGAATGTTCGATGCCCTATTTCGGGGACACACTATAGATGTATAGATTATTGCAAAAATCAATAGAATATTATAGTCATACTTTTATTTCAAATTAGTTCATTTTTCTGAGAAATTAATAGTTTACAATATTTGCATTTCATTCTATTTCTATTACGCCAGTCAATGCGCGAGATTAAGAACAAGATATTACCTCCGAATTCTATCCTACTGCAGGGATTTTAATGAAATTTTGGGAGTAGCCCAATCTCCTGATTCAAAGTCTATCCTATATACTATGGCGCTTTTATCATGGGGCGGTTCCCACCACTTCTCGGGGGTGGAACATTTTTATTTTCGAATTACATGGAGAAAAAGGAAGATTTTTAAGAAAATTTAAAAATTCATTCTATAATTTGATCACATTTTTTACAAAAACCATTCATTTTAAACCCGTTCAACTTTTTGAAAGTAGAAATATCACTATATTAAAAGGTGCAGAAGAAAAACAATGCATTTATATTCTGGTGGATGAGGGGTTAAATGTATGTACTTTTCATCCCTACTTACTGTGAAAATATTACCCTAATAGCACAAGGACGTCCAATGGACGTCGTTCACGGACTTTAGGGACGTCCATTGGACGTCCGTTTTCGTCCGAGGAACGTCCTTTATACGTCCTATTTTGGTCCAAATGTCGCGCTACCGAACGTCCATTGGACGTCCATCTAAGGTCCGAGGGGACGTATATTGGACCTTAATCGGACGTAATTTGGACCTTGATCGGACGTCCTAGGGGACGTAAATTGGACCTTAATCGGACGTAAATTGGACCTTAATCGGACATAAATTGGACCTTAATCGGACGTAAATTGGACCTTAATCGGACATAAATTGGACCTTAATCGGACGTAAATTGGACCTTAATCGGACGTAAATTGGACCTTAATAGGACGTAAATTGGACCTTAATGGGACGTAAATGGGACCTTAATCGGACGTAAATTGGACCTTAACCGGACGTAAATTGGACTTTAATAGGACGTAAATTGGACCTTAATCGGACGTAAATGGGACCTTAATCGGACGTAAATTGGACCTTAATCGGACGTAAATTGGACCTTAATCGGACGTAAATTGGACCTTAATAGGACGTAAATTGGACCTTATTTGGACGTAAATGGGACCTTAATCGGACGTAAATTGGACCTTAATCGGAAGTAAATTGGACCTTAACCGGACGTTTTAGGGGACGTGAATTGGACCTTAACAGGACGTCCAATTTTGGTCCAAATGCCACGTTGCCAAACGCCCAATGGAGGTCCACTTAACATCCGAAGGGACGTTCGGTGGACATCAATTGGGCCTTCATAGGACGTCCCAGTTTGGTCCAATGTCTTGCTGCCGAACATCCATCTAATGTCGTGGGAAATAAAAAATATATTTTTTAAGGAACTTATATTACATCTTATATTAAATTACAATTATTGGATATTACATTATTTACATTAAATTACAATACACTTCTCCAAGAAATTAACGCACCACCTTAAATATGGGGTATTTTTGATGTCTCGTATTTCCTAAACCTGTTGTTTCATCTAAGTGATTTTTTTATAATATTATAGCCTAGGCTATAGGTTACCTCCTTAAGCTTGTCATGCACAGGGAGCTATGCTGTAATATATGTACATTATATCATATCGCTCTCTATAGTAATGAGTGAGCCTGCAGACAGAAAACAAATGGTTCCATATGTGCAGGCTCACGCATTACTATAGAGTGCGATGTGATATAATATATATTACAGTATAGCTCCCCGTGCATGACAAGCATAAGGAGGTACTTAACCTATAGCCTAGGGCCTAGGCTAGAATATTATAAAAAAATCACTTAGATGCAACAACAGGTTTACGAAATTCGAGACATCAAAAATGCCCAATTTTTAAGGTGGTGCGTAATCGGCTGTATATACAGGGTGTAACAAAAATACACGTCATAAATTAAATCACATATTCTGGGACCAAAAATAGTTTGAATGAACCTAACTTACCTTAGTACAAATATGCACATAAAAAAAGTTACAGCCCTTTGAAATTACAAAATGAAAATCGATTTTTTCGATTATATCGAAAACTATTAGCGATTTTTTATTGAAAATGGACATGTGGCAGTATTATGGCAGGAATATCTTAAAGAAAAATTATGGTGAAATTTGTGCACCCCATAAAAATTTTATGGGGGTTTTGATCCCTTAGATCCTCCCAAACTTTTGTGTATGTTCCAATTCAATTTTATTATTGTGGTACCATTAGTTAAATTCAATATTTTTGTTTCTTAGTATTTTTCAGATAAGGCAGTTTTTATCGAGTTGTGACTTCTTTTTTAACATGTCTACATAAAAATTTTATGGGGGTTTTGTTCCTTTAAACCCCCCAAATGTTTGTGTACGTTCCAATTAAACTATTACTGAGGTACCATTAGTTAAACAGAATGTTTTTAAAACTTTTTTGCCTCTGTATTTTTTCGATAAGGCACATTTTATCGAGATCTGGCTTCTTTTTTAATATGGTTCAAAATATCCCTAAAAATGTAAAGCATAAATAAGTCTGCATATTATTACCAAGTCTCCATAATCGTACTTAACCATATACAAATATGTGGTGGATTTGACAAATATTCAAAATATTTCGATAAAAATTGACTTTTCGAAAAAGCAATAAGAGGCAAAAAAGTTTTTAAAACGTTGTGTTTAAATGGTACTACAATAATAATTAAATTGAAACGTGCACAAAAGTTTGGGGGGGTTTAAAGGAACAAAACCCCCATAAAATTTTTATGGGGTGTCCAAATTTTACTATAGTTTTTTCGTAAGATACTGCTGCCATAATAATGCCACATGTCCATTTTCAATAAAAAATCTCTAATAGTTTTCGATATATTGGAAAAAATCACTTCATCTTGTAACTTCAAATGAGTGATAAAGGCACAGAGACTTAGATGGCGAGGTCACATTGAAAGGATGCCAAACACGAGGACTCCAAAAATGGTACTAAACTACACTACAGCTTCAAGAAAGAGAAGAGGAAGGCCGAAAAATAGATGGAAGCAAGAGGTCGAAAAAGATTTGGAAAGAATGGTGCTACAGGGTCAGAAAAGAAAAATGAATAACAGGAAGGAATGGAGAAAAATCACATATCAAGCCAGAGAAGATCTCAGTACATAAAGAAACGTGAAAATGAAGAAAAAAAACAAACTTTTCAAGCCATGGGCCTCTAAGACCCTTGGTGCTATTATATATATATAACTTCAAAGGGCTGTAACTTTTCTTGTGTGCACATTTGTACTAAGGTAAGTTAGGTCCAATCAAACTATTTTTGGTCCCAGAATATGTGATTAAATTTATGACCTGTATTTTTGTTACACCCTGTATATATCTACATACTTCCTCTAATTTACTAACTGTTGCGCGTCATCCGCGTCGTAGCCTGTGAGGTCGCATGATACCAACATGAAATATTTAGGCGGTAGGTGTGTTCTTTTTTAGAATCACTTTGCTGAGTACACTGGAATTACAGCCACTAGACATATTTTATTATATACGCGTAGAAATAATATTTGAAGATTTCTATTAATGTTAACCTAAAGAAATACACAATAATATGTTTCATTTAATTTGTATAAATGGATTATAAAGCGTTTTTATGAAGCAGATTTGTTCGGATCACACTGTAACTGTAATCGAACGAAGGTGACATTTTAGAATAAATTGGTAACATTTATTTGACAGTTACGGTGATGACACTTCATATTTGTTTATATTCTTTACTATAAGTATCTGTTTTATTTATTATATTTACTGTTTTTATTATTTACTTTACTATAAAAAGATCCTCTACTATAAAAATATAAATTTCACCTAATTTTATAACGACTTGGAATAATCGAGGTATCTGACAACTTTTTTAGTTGTTATTGTAGACATACTTATACAAAGAAACCTACCGGCTTTTTGCCAAGAGTTCGGAGCCGTTTTTTAATTATTAACAATGCAGTGCAAAAACTCTTGCACTGCAAATCTTAAAAGATTATAACTTAATTCTTGTTCTCTATTTCTTAAGTTTTTACTTATTTACATTGAATATTAATTTGTTTTGTTGTATAATCCACGTTTACAATAATTATGTGACATATTTAATTTAAAATGGATTCAGGATCTTTTTATACTTTGGCAACTATGTCAACTTAGATCTCTGGCGTAGATAATGACGTGGAACAGTAAGTAAATTAGATGGACTGTAGGTTATATTTGGTTCTTGGGACATCAAAGTATATTTTTTAGACATTCTTAGTCACTGATGTGACATACCTCCGATTTGTTTTTTCATGAGTTTTGTAAGAGAGACTAAAAACTTTTTTTATAGTCACCTCCTGTTTTCATATATTTTTTGACATGTTTTGTAGTAAATTCAACTATCTATTTACTACAAAACATGTCAAAATTTACATGTGAAAGCAGATGATCCTAAAAATGGTTTTTCGTCTCCTACAAAATTCATGAAAAAGCAGATAGGAGAATTATTGTACATTACAATTCTCTGATGTTTGGGAAAAAGGGCTTAAGTCAGAATTGCACATCGATAATGTTTTGATGATTTCTACAGTACTGTAGTAGATTCTACTGTACATACAGTTTACATCTACAACAGTTTTTTTCTGGTCCAGAAATCATCAAAACATTATCAATGTGCAATTCTGACTTAAGTCCTTTTTGCCAAACATAAAAAAACAATCTGGTCATAACTGACCAATAAGCAATTTTAATTTAACCTAAATTACTACTGTTTCTTAAAATGAAGAGCTTACCCCATAGCGTCTCTTATCTAATCTAACAAGATCGTGCACTATTATTCTAACATACACAGGCACAGCACACAAGCACTATGCTCCGTTTTTCACTATCACCTATCACTCAAACTAGTTCAAAAGGATTTGTCCTCTTCAATCTTCTAGTTTGCCCAGTAGTATCGAGGAGCTGGATTTCCTCGATATTCTTGAACTTATGAAGTTGATGCTCGTGACCCTGCTATCTTCTTGATATTTGTTGATAAAGTAATAACTTATTATGCATGGACAATGTGGACTTTCTTCCAACTAGCCAATACACTTTTTATATCTCTCTTTTGCCTTTCATAGCCACAAGGCTATAAATTTCCTTCTTGGTTTTTTTTTGTAGGCCACTTTCAGCTGATTCTAAAAAAAAATTAAAATGAACGGTAATTTTTCTATTCTTTACAATTAAAAATCAAAGAAATAGGTACCTATTTACAGGTAATAATATGCATGTATAAATGATTCGTTTCATAAAGAATAAAGAAAATTGAAAACGGATTTTATAATACTTACAAAATTGTTTAAACAAGAGATCTAGCCAGAGCCCAGAGCAAAAACTAGCAGACAGTACAGCAAAAAAGCCACTAATTTCCATTTCCCACACCCCCTTATCGATGCACTTTTTTCCAATCAAAATTTTTACTTTACTAAATTTTTAGGTTATCGGTTATGTTATGAAAATGAAATGTGATGACCAATGACCACGAGACGCTACATAGATACTCGCGCGGCAAATTTGAAAATGAACGCAAATTGAACAGTACAATAAATGGCCTCTCTTAAAATCTTGTAATGGAAAATTTTACCCCTCCAGGAAGACATTGTACTATGTTCATAGAATATCTTGTGGTAACTTTCCACCCATAATTTAATCAGATAGATGTTCACGGAATAGAACGGTAGTACCTACATTCCTGGAATGTTTTGTGTTGTTAGGATTAAACTTTTATTTTATTTATTCTTGAATATTTCCTATTGTTAAACATTGTAACCAATAATTTACAAATAAGATTTTCATTACATTACATAAAATCAAAAACATTTTTTGGATATTAAACTATATAGTTTGTTTATAATTGTAATAACTGTATATACAATTTTGAATTAAGATTTAATCTTTTCGATTTAAACTACAGTAAAACCTGTGTTACCGGCCCCCTGCAAACACCGGCCACCTGTACTAACGGTCAGTTTAAAAATTCCCCAAACCAATTACAGTAAAACCTGTCAGTAACGGCCACTAAAAATGAAAAAGCTATTGGCCGATATAGAAAGGTGACCGGTATTGCCAGTTTTTGTAGTCTAGATATAATTGGTTTGGGGAATATTTAAACTGGCCGTTAGTACAGGTGGCCGATTTTATCAGGTGGCCAGTAACACAAGTTTTACTGTATATCTAGACTACAAAAACTGGCAATAACGGCCACCTTTCTATATCGGCCAATAGTTCTTTCATTTTAGTGGCCGTTACTGACAGGTTTGACTGTATTTCATTAACGTAAAGTTAACGCGTAAGTTAATATTTTATTGAATTATTTTGCTATTTGATCCCGTAATTGGTATAATGTGTCCAATATAATATATAAGCGTTCATAAAACGTCCGTATTTCGTCCAGTATGGACGTCCAAAGGACGTTCAACGTCGGACATCCAAAGGACGTCCATATTTATTCCGTCCGAAGGACGTCCAACGTCGGACGTCCAAAGGACGTCCATATTTATTCCTTCCGAAGGACGTCCAAAATGGGACGTCCAAAGGACGTCCGTTTATAGTCCATGGACGTAAGGACCAAAAATGGACCTATTTTGGACGTCCAAAAGACGTCGTGTGCTATTAGGGTAAGTACATCGATGTAGTAGGATGCAATTCGGAGCCAAATACCCTCATTGACTGCCCTATAATAATGCTCTGCTATGATCGCGTGAAAGAGGACACACACAAGATTATAGCAAAATTTCTATTTACTGTAACTTTTCGAGTTTTTCAGCTACAGCAACGAGTTTAATGTGATTGGAAACGTAATTTTGCATTCTTTCAAAATGTGTAAAAATATATAGGGTGTATCTAAAAAAATTAAGATTTTTTTTTTATTTCCGGTTTAACTGGAATCCACATTTTGGGTGAAATTTAATGTGATAATAGATAATAAAGTGTCATATATGTTTGCAAAACTTCAAATTTTAGTTCCTATTATATTGGAAGTTACGGGCAGTCGAATATTTTTTTATAAAAAATTCATAACTCCCCTCCTATGAGGAGTTAAGAAATCTTACTAATGTCATTCAATTTAACGATAGAATATCAAAAATATATCAAAAAATAAATAAATTCCTTGGAGCCATTTTTGAGAAAATCTAGTTCAAAGTTATGTCAAATTTTGACCCCTTAAATATAGGCAACCCATAACTTTTTCTGAAAAACAATAATATTTTTCTTATAGCCACATCTTTAGGCTATATAACGACTTTTTCAAATTAAACTTATCTTAAACAAGTTTTTAGATAGGTAGGGAAATGTGTCGGGTGGGCGGTCGGCGATGTTGGCCGCCATTTTGAATTTGGAAATGTCAAAATCCGTATTTCTATTTACCTATCGATGAGCTAACTTTGAGTTAAATTTCGTTCGTTTCGGTCAAAATTTGCAAAAATGGGCCCTAAATAACCCCCCTATTTCGGCCCTCCTTTGAGAGGCTTTTTTTAAAAGCTTAGTTTCTCGACAAAATTCTCTTAAACTTACTCATACCGAATTTCATCGAAATCGGTCTGGTAGTTCTTGCTGGGCGGTGGCGACATACGTACGTACGTACGTACGTAAAAACCGTAGGTACAATGACGTTTTAAAATCGTCATAATTATGACGTCAAATCGATGAGAAAAATACACGTGATTTTCAACGTCAGTACTATGTCATAGAAACACGTCAATTGGTCATTTTTATGACGTGTTATCTACGGTATAAAAACGTCGTTTGGTTGCCTGGGTTGTTGGCATTCGGCTTATGTGGATATTCCATTCTATTCTTCTGTTTCTTACCCAGTTATTATTAGTGTTGCCTCTGCCTCTGCCTCCACCTTGCCTCTGCATGGTATATCTGTAGTTCTAGCTCTATCCCATAGAGTCTTGCCATCGATTTTTCGGAGGGTTTTCATTTCCGCTGTTTCGAGCAATTTCTTTGTCCTCTCTGTGTCGGGTCGTGTTTCTGCCGCATATGCCTTTATTGGTCTGATGACTATTTTGTAAATTCTGCTATTCATTTCTTTTCCGATATTTTTATTTCTCCATATTGTGTCATTCAGGCAACCTGCGGCTCTGTTTGCTCTATTCACTTGATCTTCCACTTCTGTTTCAAACCTTCCGTAGCTACATAGTTTAATGCCTAGATATTTAAACTCCATCACTTGTTCTATTATTTGATCCTCCAGCTCCAACTTACGTCTTATTAGATTTGCTGTTATAACTATGCATTTTGTCGTTTTTGGGGAAATGAACATGTACAATTTTCTGGCGGTTATGTTAAATTGGTGCAGTATACGTCATAAATCATCTTCACTTTGAGAGATTAGTATTGCCTCGTCTGCATAGCAGATTATTTTAAGTTGTTTTTCTCCCATTTGATATCTTTTTTTCTTAAATCCTCTACTGTAGCACAAGGTTACCTTGAAGATAAAATAAATAACAAAGTTGATATAGCAAACATAATCAATGCAAGATTTTCGAAAAATAATATAAAAGAAACTCATTGTGTTAATAACACTAAGTACAATAAATATAACGATTCCCGGACACATTTTCCCTTCAGATATTTAACAATCACAATTGTACATTTAACATAAATATTGAAAAGTACAAAATTTACCTAATTCAATTTATGCAGTTAGGTAAATTCATTATCTAGTTTTAGTATTTGTTAATAATTTTATTATACAGGGTGGGCTAAAGAAAAGAGTTCACCTCGATCTTTGGCAGTAGTTATTAGATTTTAATGAAATGCCCAAACAGGTCAATTTTTATTTTTAAGTTGCAATTTTTTTATATATATTTCATACTAGTGTCGTTATCCATCTGGGACTGATAACGTTATCGATTATTTTTTTTATAGGAATAGGGGTCGTGTGGTAGCTTATTTGAAACGGTGTTCAGATTCTTTATTCCTATTCAGTAATATAAACATTCATATCAATATTTATAAAGGGTGACCAAAAAATAATTTTTTAATTAAATTAATTGATGCAAAAAGAAGAATGTATGTAATTTATTTAACTCAAAATACATTCTATTGCTGCCAGAAAACAGAAAAAAATGTTTATTTGCCAAATAAACATTGCTTTTCTTTATCTAACAATAAAACCCTGAAAACGTTTGTTTTCTATCTTCCACAAAATTTATTATATCTAAGTGACTACAGCTGTTTCGGCGGAGTGCCTTTCTCAAGTAATATAGTTTACAATGTAAGATATAATAAAGATATAGTATATAGTATATTGTAGTCACTTAGATATAATAAATTTTGTGGAAGTATAGAAAACAAACGTTTTCAGGGTTTTATTGTTAGATAAAATGAACTTCCATCAAGTAACGGTCGAATCCATCAATTATTGCTTTTCTTTAAAATAAATATTCAAACTGCCAAGAGCAGGTGGGATGTTGTTTCTGATTTAATATTTAAGCGATAAGAAATGTTTATTTGCGAACTAAACATTTTTTTTCTATTTTCTGACGGAAGTATAATGTAATTTGAGTTAAATAAATTACATACATTTTTTTGCGTCAATTAATTTGATTCAAAAAATATTTTTTGGGTCACCCTGTATAAGTAATGATTTTCATGTTTATATTACTGAATATAAAATTGAATACCCTTTCAAATGAGCTGCCATACGACCCCAATTCCCTTTTAAAAAATCATTGATTACGTCATCACGCCCAAATTGATGACGTTACTAGTATAAAACAGATATCAAAAATTTGTAATTTAAAAATAAAAATCGACCTATTTGGACCTATTTTGACTATATTTTCCTTAAAATATAATTACTACTGACAAATATCTAGGTGGACTGTTTTCTTTGGCCCACCCTGTATAAAGCAAAATAAAACAATGAATGAAATTTCCATCAAATTCTCGGTCTTAAAAAAATATTGTACGTTACGCGACCGAAAATTAGTGTTTTTCAAGCCTCCCCAACCTTTCAGGGCTTGCCTGCAGCTCGCCCTGGAGTCTGCTTCGCTCTATCTGAAAAACACCACTTTTCGGCTTGTAACGAAAATAACTATATAACGTTTTTTGGTTAATATATTTTCAAGCATATGTTTACCTGATATCGCAGCTCCCCAACAGGTGGTTTTGCATAAGGAACTCCCAAAAATGCATAGAACTCTTTCCCGTCTAAATTCTTCCTGCGATAACCTCTTAGCTGACCTTCTGTTACCGTTATCACTGGGGACTCCATTGTTTTCGTGAAATAATACACTAACTAAATACTTCACACGATTTTTATTTACACCAGTGATTATTTATACAATAAACGAATGATAAGATTATTATTAAAAAGTGAAGTAGTTAACGCGAAGCAAATATTTGTGAAAATATGATTACATAATAAAATATTATGAATATCTATATTCAACAGGTAAACCGAAATTAATAATCTAAAATAATACCTTTTCTATGAAGAGTTTAATAACTAAAGAAAAGGCAAGGTGCAAATACACACACCCAAACTTATATGGAATCACCATGTATTTCAAAACAATATTTATTTCTTTTAAAAAATCTTGTTATTATTGCGAAGAATAAAGGTTTTTATTGAAAATAAACAAATCGATACGACAATCAGATAGTACAGCTCGGTACGGTATAGGTTATTTTTTGCTTGCGTTGCAAATTGAATGAAAATAAATAAACTAACTTTTGCGTTCAAAAACGAAAATATGCATCATGTGGGGTTATAGAGCCTACCACGGGGAAAGACTATTGGTTTTGTGGAGCAAGTAATGTTCTCAGGGGGACATAGCTGCAGAGCTAGGTGTAACACAGGGCGTTCTGTCTAAAACCTATGCTAGGTAACAGGAAATAGGAAAGCTCAAAAATAAAAAAGGGAAAGTCGGTAAAAAGTAATAACGGCCCGCCACGATCGTTTAACTGTCCAATCAGCTGGAAGACACCCAATCATTTCTCACCAGCAACTCCAAAGGCAGCTATTGGAAGCTAAAGGTGTAACTGTTTCAATTGAAACGATAAGAAGAAGAGTTCGTGCCAAGAAGTATACAGCAGGAGACAGTTATAGATTCCCGAGTTATCCAGGCAGCACAAGCTTGATCGTCTAAATTGGTCTCTTCACCACCAAAACTGGAACATTGGCAATTGAAAAAATGTGCTATTTTCAAAAAAAGTCCGGATTTGTGTAAAATCAGATGACCCACAAAATCGTGTACTTAGAGGTCGAAGAAGACAAGCAGGAGAACTAAAACTGTCAGATCTCTTCACAAATATAAAAGGGGAAGTGTAATTTTCTGGAGAGGAATTGTGATCCGTAAAAACACTCCTTTAATTTTCATCCAATCAACGTTAACTGCTCAAGGTATGTTGATAACCTGTAGTTAGGCTCTGGAGAGGAGCAACAGGAAAAAATTTAATTTTCATGCATGATAATGAACCTCCACATCTCCACATACCATTAGAGTGACCAGAGACATCATTGAAGCAGAAGGTATCCCTTGTTTGGAGTGGCCCGCTTGCTCACCCGAGCTTAATCCTATTGAGTATTTGTGGGATATGCTTAAAAGAAAAATTAGAGCTCGCCGGGAAAATCCACAAAACACCGCACGGCTAGTACAAGCTTCTTTTAAATGATAGAACAACCTACCACAACAAAATGTTGATAATTTGATTAGGAGCGTGCCCCCGCAAACTGACGCTTGCATAAAGGCTAGAGGTGATAACATTGACTACCAAAAAAACAAAAAAAAATAATAAAAACAATTTAAACATTATTAGTTTTACATTGAAATTTTTGACGCTATTCACTTTAAAACAACTAATTTCAATTTGTTGTTTAAATATTTTATTGTTCTATTTAGTTGTTAACCCCCTCTGTGGCGCAGTGGTAAGAGCGCCTACCTTTGAAACGAAAGGTCGGGAGTTCGAATCCTACCAGGGTCAGAAATTTTTCATTTATGATAAATTAATAAATGAAAAATAGTTTCTGTCCTTGTGGGATCGGTACTCACCGGAGGGACCGCAGAGGTTCGGAAACAATTAGCGTCTCTTTGCAAAGACAATGACGTCGACTTTGCAAAGTAACAAGACACTTACTCAACACACACACTACACATTACTCCCCTGACTTAGTGATAAGTTATACAATTACGTGGCTAAAGATTCTAGTTCTAAACCAAAGCCAGAATCAGAGAAAAAAAAATATTTAGTTGTTATGTATTTGTGACTAAATTGCTTTAAAATAAATATTTTTTGACTTCATCTGTTCGTTTTTTAAACCCGCACGAAATAATAAGAAATATCAGATGATTCCATATAAGTTTGGGTGTGTGTAGTTTTATACCATATTGAAGATATAACTAATATTTTGCACTTTTTAATTATTGCATGATTTCTGTTATAATTTTCCAGTTCTCTACATTATATTTTGTCATTTGTCCGATATACAAACGTCCTCGGTCAATAGGTCATGGGCATAACCATGAAATGGCGACTCTCATGCATTATTCATTTGACATTTCGGTAGTTCTGTAATGATATGCCTGCAGCACATCGACAGCAGAGAACCGTTCGCGTCTCGACACCCGCGCAATCCGATACCCCACTTATTTCCACTTCTGCTCCAAGGAATTCGGTGTAGGGCAGCCGAGAGCGTATTTAAGAAACTACCGAACGAGAATAATGTTACCACGTTCATAAGAGGTTATAACGAAACTCCTTATTTTACTGGGTAGTTACCCTGAGGAGAGGATAGATTTGTTAAAACACTATTTGTTCTTACTCTGTTAATTGATCACTACTAGATATGTTAGTAACTAGTTGGTGTGCTCGAGGTCTAACTATCTAATAAGGTATCTGAATCAGTATACAACAATGGTGCAAATAATCTTTAGCGCAGGAGCAGGAAAAAATGAGTAAAAAATAAAATATAGAACGCATGTAAATAATACTAAATTGGATAAAATTTTAGCAGAAACTTCCTGGGATGAAGTGTACCTTGCAAACAATGGTAGAATGGCTGCAAAAAGATTTATAGAGATATTTCAGTCATGTTTAGATAAAAGTTCTTACAAAATTATAATAAAAAATAAATAAATTTGGAGGAAAGGATGAATCACCAAATCATTAATTAAAACAGTTAATAAAAAAATTAAATGTTTAAACGACTTAGAAATAATCCTGAAAGCCAAGAACTCAAAACAGAATACAACAGGTACAGAAACAGTACGAACACTTTAATCAAAGAAGCCAAAGAAAATTATTACAAACGTCAAATAAATAAAAATAAAAACAACCCAAAAGAACTGTGGACAACTATAAACAAACTATGTAATACTAAAAAATCTAACACAATAAATACTATGATAAATGCAGATGGTGATGTAGTCATCGAAGCAAAACAAATAGCCAATCTCTTTAATAATACTTTTGTAGATGTTGGTAGGAATATTGCAAGTAAAATCAATGCAAATAGACCAAATCCAGTGAAAGAGGAAAAACTCAACACATCTATGTTTCTTCGACCAACAAATGCTGAAGAAATTATTACAATAATAGGACAGCTAAAAAATGGTAAAACACCTGGAATAGACCATGTTAAATCAGAAACAATTAAGAACGTTAAAAAATACATAGCTGAGCCCCTAGCACATATATTCAACGTATGCATGAAAACAGGTGAGTTTCCAGCGGAATTTAAAATATCGGTGGTAATTCCAATTTACAAGTCGGGGGAAACAACCAACCCTGGAAACTATCGACCGGTATTATTATTATCAAATTTTAGTAAAATATTTGAGAAAGTTTTAAATCGAAGATTAACTAGTTATCTAGAAAAATTTAATATTCTTTCTAATAAGCAATTTGGATTCAGAGACGAAAAAAAAACATTTAAGATGCAATTTTAACATTAACCAACCGTCTGTACGAAACACTGGATGCAGCTAAACCATGTCTTACAGTTTTTCTGGATCTAGCCAAGGCTTTCGATACGGTCAGTCAAACTTCTCACGACTCTCGAAAACCTTGGTATTAGAGGAAATTGTATTGAATTATTTAAAAACTACCTCACAAATCGGAAGCAATGTGTAAAAGTGGAAAACGAATATAGCGGTTATAAAGAAATAGAGTATGGTGTACCTCAGGGTACAGTCCTTGGACCAGTACTATTTATTATTTATTTGAATAGTTTATTTAACTTAAAAACATCAGGAGAAATTATTACTTTTGCAGATGACACAGCCATGTTTTATAGAGGAGAGTCTTGGGAAACTTTAAAAAAAGAAGTCGAAACTGATCTAGAAATAATTAAGGATTGGTTTGACCATAAGTTATTATCTACAAATTAAAAAAAAAAACATTTTTTATTCCTTTTTCAAATTATGAGTCAACCCAACCCATATTTCATAACCTAACCCTAAATGGCACCGAAAAAATAACTCGAGTAGACACTATTAAATACTTGGGAGTCTTTATAGATAAACATCTACGGTGGAAGGACCACGTAAACTATTTATTAAAAAAACTAAGGTATGTTTTATATAAATTTCGTCAACTAAAAAACATCATAGACTTAAAACATAAAATAACACTTTACCACGCATTTGTCGAAAGTCATATAACCTATGGATTACTAGTATGGGGATCAATGCCAGACACTTATCTTAAACCACTTGAGGTAATGATTAAACGAATTCTAAAGTGTATACTCTCCAGAAGTAATAGATATCCTAGTAATATTTTATATCAGAAAGCCCAAGTAATGACTATTCAACAACTTTACTGTAAAAATTCTAACATAATGCAATACAAAAATAATAAACAACTAACATCACACAATCATAAATACAGCACCAGAAATGCGAACCAGTATGAAGTCCCACGAGCTCGTCGAACTATCGGACAAAGGGCACACTCTTATTTAAGCCCTAGGCTTTACAACAGCCTTCCAAATATAATCAAGGAAAGTCCTTGGTTATATATTTTCAAGAAAAGATTAATAAAACATATTAAAAATTATCCACTTGAGTAAAAAAAATATTACAGCGGTTAATTAAATTAAATTGATTTTTTTTAATTTGATGTAATATGGGTCCATAAGAAAGTATATTGTAAATAAGTAGATCTAGTTGAATGTTTAAATATATTATATGTTTTTATTTTTACGCAAAGTTTTAATTACAGTTTTTGTCCTATTGTATAATATTGTATTGTATAATATTCCATAAAGTATATTGCACTTCCACATACAAGCAACTCCAGTGCTTGCACTGGTATTACTTCTGTGGACATTTCTGTTTATTAGTTAAGATTTGTTGCTTAAAAATATTTTGTATCCATGAAAGCTAATAAACATTATTATTATTATTATAATCACGAATGATAATTGATAAAAGAATGATCCGCGATGCTTTTTTGTATCTATAAATAAATTAGAAATGTGTTGATGTTTTTAATGCTGACACAGCCTGGCCGTGAATTATGAATAATATTGAATAGCTGACAAAGCGTTATTGAAAACTATTGCACTTGTGTTGAGTAATCGGTGTCACCTAATTATTTAACAAACGTGATGTTTGTTTTGTAAGACATATAAAAATTAAATGAATATGTTCTGCTCTTATTTTGGATGGTGATAATCCTGTACATCCTCACCCTTACGGGAAAAATTTTCTGACTACAGACAAAGAAGAAAATTTTTGTAGACAGCGCCACCAACTAATTACTTTTAAAACTGTATACAAATTTATACAAATACAAAATAGCATATAACAATATACAATACAAATACAAAATATACAAATATACACTTTATCACCCTATAAAAATAGTCATCAAATATCGTCTATTCTTACTGATTCCTTTTCTTTAACTCGCGAAAATCTATACTCAGAAATTGTAATCGATTTTACCTTTTCCAGATTTAAAAAAAATATAACTTTAATTCTTACATTTGACTTACTTTTTAATTATATTTCTTTCACTTTTAAAACAATTATTTTATTTTCTGTCCTTATACATATTCTTCTATTAAAAATTTCTCCTTTTTTTCTTCCTCTTCTTCTTGTCCGGTACTTTATTAATGCATATTTTCATTTTCTTTATACTTAATACTTTCTTCACAATGTACTATTAAACATAATCCTTCTTCAAATTTTTTGTTGCCATCTTTCTGGTTTCTCCCTACCTCAGAAGTCCAGTTCGTCTCTCAGGTCGCCATATAACGAAACTCATTATTTTATAGGGTAGTTACCCTGTGGAGAGGGTAGATTTGTTAAAACACTATTTGCTCATACTATGTTTATTGATCACTCCTAGATATGTCAGTAACTATTTGGTGTGCTCGAGGTCTAACTATCTAATAAGGTATCTGAATCACGAACGATAATTGATAAAAGAATGATCCGCGATGCTTTTTTGTATCTATAAATAAACTAGAAAAGTGTTAATGTTTTTAATGCTGACACGGCCTGGCTGTGAATTATGAATAATATTGAATAGCTGGAAAGCGTTATTGAAAACTAGTGCACTTGTGTTGAGTAATCGGCGTCACATAATTATTTAACAACAAACGTGATGTTTGTTTTGTAAGACATTTAAAAATTAAATGAATAGGTTTTGCTCTTATTTTGGATGGTGATAATCCTGTACATCCTCACCCTTACGGGAAAATTTTTCTGACTACAGACAAAGAAGAACATTTTTGTAGACAGCGCCACCAACTAATTACTTTTAAAACTGTATACAAATTTATACAAATACAAAATACCATATAACAATATACAATACAAATACAAAATATACAAATATACACCTTATCACCCTATAAAAATAGTCATCAAATATCGTCTATTCTTACTGATTCCTTTTCTTTAACTCGCGAAAATCTATACTCAGAAATTGTAATCTATTTTACCTTTTCCAGATTTAAAAAAATATAACTTTAATTCTTACATTTGAACTTACTTTTTAATTATATTTCTTTCACTTTTAAAACAATTATTTTATTTTCTGTCCTTATACACATTCTTCTATCAAAAATTCTCCTTTTTTTCTTCCTCTTCTTCTTGTCCGGTACTTTACTAATGCATATTTTCATTTTCTTTATACTTAATACTTTCTTCACAATGTATTATTAAACATAATTCTTCTTCTTCCAATTTTTTGTTGCCATCTTTCTGGTTTATTCCTACCTCAGAAGTCCAGTTCATCTCTCAGGTCGCCATATAACGAAACTCCTTATTTTACGGGGTAGTTACCCTGAGGAGATGGTAGATTTGTTAAAACACTATTTGTTCATACTGTTTATTGATCACTACTAGATATGTCAGTAACTAGTTGGTGTGCTCGAGGTCTAACTATCTAATAAGGTATCTGAATCACGAATGATAATTGATAAAAGAATGATCCGCGATGCTTTTTTGTATCTATAAATAAACTAGAAAAGTGTTAATGTTTTTAATGCTGACACGGCCCGGCCGTGAATTATGAACAATATTGAATAGCTGACAAAGCGTTATTGAAAACTAGTGCACTTGTGTTGAGTAATCGGTGTCACCTAATTATTTAACAACAAACGAAATGTTTGTTTTGTAAGACATTTAGAAATTAAATGAATATGTTTTGCTCTTATTTTGGATGCTGATAATCCTGTATTAGGTGCTTGTCAAATATAGGTAAGAGTTTGAAAATCTTACAATCGCCATGCGATGTTATGGTGATTGTGGGATTCTCAAACTCTTTCCTATATTTGACAAGTAATACAAGGTGTTAGATCACCTAAAATAAGACAAACCCAAACCAGAAGATCTACAATCCAACAAAACAACCAGCGACGACACATCGAGTCGAGAATAATGAGTCTAAAGCTCTAGACTCCCTGGTCAGCCAGTGTAGTGAACAGGTAGGCCAACCTGAGTGGTGGAACTCTGTAATGAAGAGATCCGCCGCTCGTAATTGAACGGGATCCATGTAGCCGTGAACTGAAAAGCTACTGCCAGCTCCGATCGGGGATGTACGGATGTCCGTATAATTATTAATATTTTGATTGTGGGACTGTTTGTGCCTTACACTGAAGTGAAGTGTAAGGCTTTTTCTTTTCGTTAGTAATAAATACAATTTTATTTTTCTTTGGCATACATCCATCATGGGAGATTTCTCCGTAACGGGGTGAAGATAGAACTACGTTATATTTTGTTATTTTTAATTTTGATCTATATATAAATATCCTGAATGTATTTATTTTATATTTAACCTGTGTTTTGGATAGGATATGCTATCCACTTGTTATATGCAAATATTTCTCAACTACATAGTATACTCCCTTTTTTTTACATTTATGTTAAGTTTTCAAGTCTACAATCTTGCGTGTTATATATCGATGCCTCAGAAGCCAATCGGTGTAAGTTAATAAATGTCTGAAATGAGATAATACGATGTTCATAAATACAAACAAGGACAAGCCAATCGGTGTAAGTTAATAAATGTCTGAAATGAGATAATACGATGTTCATAAATACAAACAAGGACAAGCTATCTGTTCTTGGCGTATTCTTGGTTGTTACATCGCATAAGTAATTTTTAGGGAGAACTTGACTTACACCATTTGACTTCTGAAGCAGCCAATAAATGTCATACATATCCCGTGTCAGAACATGCTGGTCATGTGCAAACGACCGTTTATTATTATACACTCACCGGCACGAAAACGGGACCCCACAAAATGGGTTATTTTGGATATCTCGAATTTCCTAAACCTGTTGTCCGATTTAAGCGATTTTTTAATATTATCGCCTTACTCTTTAACAATATCGCTGTAATAATATGGTTGCTAGAAAGGTAAATTGTTATTGTATACCGGGTGTACCAATCAAACTGTGTTTTTTTCCCAAAGTTCAACACACCCTGTGAAATATTCTAGCATTTATAAAATACTGAAATTAAAAACATTCTATAGCCTCAGGTCTTAATATTTTCTGTTTTGATTCATTCGCTTATGTTGGATAATAAAAAAATTAGGTACTTTAACAACTAGCCATGTTCTTCATCAATACAGGGTGTTTCTAAATAAGTGTGATAAACTTTAAGGGGCAATTCTGCATGAAAGAATAATGACCTTTTGTTTTATAAACATAATATGTCTGCAAATACTTCGATTCCGAGATACGGGATGTTGAATTTTTTCTTACAAGGTAACAATTTATTTATTGCTCTAAAATCCAGTTGTTGAGATATGCAAATAAAATTTGATAGGTTTTAAAAAGTAGTTATTGTGCATATTTTGACATACAATTAAGAATTTTATATTTACTATTGGCTTGCATACGGGTAATATTACCCGTCATATTACCCATACGCACGCCAATAGAGAATAAAAAATTCTGAATTGCATGTAAAAAAATATATGTAGTAACTGCGCAATAACTGTCTCTTAAAATTTACCAAATTTTATTTGCATATCTCAGCCGGTTTTCGAGCAATAAATAAATCGTCAGTTTGTAAGAAAAAGTTCAACATCCGTATCTCGGAAACGAAGCATTTGCGGACATACGCTTACAAAGCAAACTGTCAGTATTTTTTAATGCAGAATTACCCACTTAAAGTTTGTCTCACTTATTTAGAAACACCCTGTACTGATGAAGAGCATGGCTTGTTGTTAAAGTGCCTAACTCTTTTATTATCCAACATAAGCAAATGAATCAAAAAACAGAATGTTAAGAAAACCTGTAGTCGAAGCAATAAAGCATTGAACCTTCGAAAAGAAAAACCGGTGTACAACGACAATTCACCATTTTAGCAACAATATTATTACAGCGATATTGTTAAAGAATAAGGCTGTAACATATTAAAAAATCACTTAAATCGGACAATAGGTTTAAGAAATTTGAGACATCAAAAATAACCCATTTTGTTGGGTGCCCGAGGCCCGAATCTAACCATAATTAAAAAAAAATGTCTCGAAGGAATTTACTTATTTTTAGTTAAGGAATATAAATTTGCAATAAAAAATTGGGGTTCCTATTTAAAATTTTAAAGTTATCCCCATTTTTCATTGGTGGAGTCGTGTTTGGTACCATTTGATAGATTTTTGAAAAATATTGAACACGTATTTTTCAGTTTTTTGATTTGATGTTCATTTCGCGAATTATTTGCTTTTTTCGTGAAACTTTGTGAATCACCCATTTTCTAATGCGACGCTTAAATTGTCATATTTTTTAAATACACTGTTCTTCATGTACTTAACTTACCTTGTCTTGATCTGACGTTTGCGAATTTTTCTAAGGATAAGTTTTTACGGACTGTCCCCAACGCACGCCTCTGTATTCAGGCCCGGCCCCAGGGGTGGGCGAACTGGGCGGCCGCCCAGGGCGGCATATTCAGGGGCGGCAAATTTTAGAGGACAGCCAATTTTTGAAATAGAAGAAATTTTTTTTTCTCTGATTCTGGCTTTGGTTTAGAACTAGAACCTTTAGCCACGTAATTGTATAACTTATTACTAAGTCAGGGGAGTAATGTGTAGTGTGTGTGTTGAGTAAGTGTCTTGTTACTTTGCAAAGTCGACGTCATTGTCTTTGCAAAGAGACGCTAATTGTTTCCGAACGTCTGCGGTCCCTCCGGTGAGTACCGATCCCACAAGGACAGAAACTATTTTTCATTTATTAATTTATAATAAATGAAAAATTTCTGCCCCTGGTAGGATTCGAACTCCCGACCTTTCGTTTCAAAGGTAAAATTGAAAAAATAATAACTTATGTTTTTAATATTATAAAAAATCAATATTATGAACAAGAGCGGCAAAAATGAAACTCTAAAAACGAGAATTAAGTAAGTGAAACAATAAAAATTGCAAGGTTCATTCGACGGAAAATCGACAACACCGCCTTCTTCTTCATCGCATAAGAATTTCTGAATTTTTAAAAGTAGGATCAGAACTAAACTAAATTCACTGAAGTTCACTTAAAATTAACTTTTTTGAGCTCTTTAAAAATTTTGATTCTGTTTTAAAAAAGCACATTAGGAAAATAACTAATGGGAGTAACAAGCAGCTTCACTACTTGAGCAAACGTATCCAAAACGAAATAATTCAGCTCCCCCATGATCAAATCAAAAATAAAATTTTAAACTTTTGAAATCAGCAAAGTATTATAGCATAATTTTAGATTGTATATCTGATATTGCTGGGGTGGAACAGATGACTATTGTTGTACATTTTGTCGATTTAGGTTCTTGTTCACAAAGTGTTAAAATTGAAGAACATATCCTTGGATTTGTGCCTGTAGTGGAAACCACTGGCTTGTGAGTTACAGAGTCCCAGAATGAACTGGGAATACCTTTGGAAGATGGACAAGGGTATGATAATGGGGCAAACATGGAAGAGAAGAACTTGGGAGTTCAAAACAGAATTTTGAAAATGAATCCTAGAGCATTTTTTGTTCCATGTTCTAGCCATTCACTTAACTTAGTCGTGAACGATGCCGATAAGCCTGAGGGTTTGCTCACTACGGAGAGCAATGGATTGTATCCTCGCTCCGACCCTTGGTCCTTGGTATTTATATTCGTGAATTTTCGCATTTAAAATAATGTATTTATTTTAGATAGCGATCAAAACTATATTATCGATCGCTATGTAAAATAAATACATTATTTTAAATGCGAGAATTCACGAATATAACGAATCTAAATACCAGGGAGCAAGGGTCGGAGCGAGGATCAATCCATTGCTCTCCGTAGTGAGCACAACTTCACAGTTTGCAGTTTCTTTCTTTTCCTTAGTGACAAAAATTTACAACTTTTTCTCAGCATCTATCCATTGTTGGACTATGCTGAAAAATCATATTTCTAGCCTAACATTGAAATCTTTTTCCGAAACTATCAGATCCTCTCAGAAAGTCTCTTAGAAGTGATTTAAAATTCCAGAGCTATTTGACAGACGCAAAAGAGCTCAGTAAAGTTAGAAATTCAGAACCCGAAAAGGAGGCACAGTAATAGCCAGAAAGAGGAAAGTGAAAAGACAATTTGGCCATGAGGCTGAAGATGAAAGTACGTGTCTAGATACAGTGACACGATATAAAGTTGACTTAATTATAGACACAACCGTCAATGCATTAAGTGATAGATTTCAGCAAATTAAGAGCCATGGTGAAATTTTTGAGTTTTTGGGTATACCAAGGGGGGGGGGGGGCTCGCCAATCTTGCCCAAGGCGGCAAAATTCCTAGGGCCGGGCCTGTCTGTATTAAGAGGCCATCAATGTTGTAGGCGTACATTTACAGGGTAGGCACAAAGTTTCTCCTCATGTGATTTGCATGTAAAATCCTCGCTGGGCTCCCCTGCCCTAGTTGATCGCTTTAAAATGTATAGTTACTCATATTTCAGTATTTCTTTTTCCAAATCACTACTGTTTTTCCAAGTACATTTTGTATACCGTTGGTTATAAGAAATAGCATATCAACATGATTAAATATTTAAGATAAATATCATTTCACAACCCTTTAACTACTAATATTAAGAACAAAATAAAATTTTGAAAAATAAATAAGTGTTTTAAATTATTTAAACAAATTACTGAGTTAAATGAACAGATCACACATTAAAGAATTTTATTTTTATATTCTATGCAAAAAAGTTTCGTTGCCTAGAACCAAAGATATTGTGACTTTTAGAAATTTAAAGTTATAAATTTAGCTTTTGAAACAGTAAAATCGATGGAGAAAATGACTTCGCTTTTAACACGTTCGATGAGTAGGTATATCGCTCATCAGCGACATTCGGATTCCCTCTCCAGTGCTGATGTCGCCGATATAGATGTTGATTAACTATTTATATGGGAAATAAGCCACAATTAAATTGAAAAAAACAATTTTATTAACGTTTCGATGCCCAAATCGGGTCTCGTTGTCAAAATACAAAATACTACTAAAATAAACAAAAATGTTGTTGCTAAGTAAAATCTTCTTCTAATAATTTACTTAATCTGACTCATTTATATTGGCAATTCAGACATATATTATACATTTTAAAGTAGAAGACTTTAAAATAATATTGGCAATATTTATGAGTTGCGTTCCTGGCACGACTTTACTGAAAGATATTTTATTCGATTACATGAAATTAACCCTAACTCAAGGATATCCGTCACAAAAAAATCATAGCATGTGATCTGTCTTTAAAAAGACAACCAAATGCAACGATGGCAGTAAAATTCTCGCGTTAGAGATTCCATAGTAAATCACGAGGGAAAACCAGGAAAAAACCTCGGGATACTATCCCGTCATCGTAAGTACTTGGTCTTACATTTAATTTACTCTCAAGAAACTAATACCAGATTCTGACTTTAATATGTTTAAATTATAAATAATATTAATAATACATAGATATAGTCTGTTCGCTAAACTCAGACACAACTGGCTAGTGATTTTAGTGAGTAATTTTTTTGTTTTTGGCCAATTTTGCCAAAATTGGCAAAATTACTAACTATTTACTAATTATTAACTATTTAGTAATTATTTTTTTGTCGATTTTATCAAATGGGCAAAATTATTTTCTAAAATTACTAGCCAATTGTGTCTGAGTTTAGCGAACGGACTATAATATACAATAAGTAATGCTAATAAAATATGTACTAACTCGATATGTTATCGACTTACTAATCGTGGTATTTTCTTTGTATTGACTTCCTCTTTCAGTATGGGTAACGACATCCTACTATATATCAATAATTATATACTATTATATCGATAACATATCAAGTTAGAACATATTTTATTATTATTACTTATTGTATATCTATGTATTATTAATATTATTTATAATTTAAACATATTAAAGTTAGAATTTGGTATTAGCTTCTTGAGAGTAAATTAAATGTAAGACCAAATACTTACGATGACGAGAGAGTATCACGAGGTTTTTTCCTGGTTTTCCCTCGTGATTTACTATGGAATCTCTAACTCGAGAATTTTACTGTCATCCTTGCATTTGGTTGTCTTTTTAAAGACAGATCATATGATATGATTTTTTTGTGACGGATATTCTTGAGTTGGCGTTGATTTCATGTAATTGAATGAACTATCTTTCAGTAAAGTCGTCCCAGAAACGAAACTCATAAATATTGGCAATATCATTTTAAAGTCTTCTACTTTAAAATGTATAATATATGTCTGAATTGCCAATATAAATGAGTCAGATGAAATAAATTATTAGAAGAATAATTTACTTAGCAACAACATTTTTGTTTATTTTAATAATATTTTGTATTTTGACAACGACACCCGATTTAGGCGTCGAAACGTTAATAAAATTATTTTTTCAATTTTATTGTGGCCTATTTCCAATATAAATAGTTAATAATAAAAAGGCCACAAGGAAATAGCCTTCAGGATATAGTAACAGTTGTTGTTTACACCCAAAACATATTTAGTTAAAGCTAAAATTCCACACAGAAACAGTTTAATCGATAGTTTTATTGTCAACAATTTTTAATACAGTACTGATAAGCTAAAATAAAGAATATCTTTTATCTGCTCCTTTCCGTTTATATTCTCTGTCAAAATAACAACTAAAATATCAGTGATTACAAATTATTAACAACAATTGGAAAATTTTGAAAAATGACCTTCCAACAGTCTCTTCTTTCAGCTTCGGGGATGCTTCCCACTCTAACTTCTTTTCCTATATCTATAAACCCACAATCCTTATCAGTAGCCTTCCAAGTTAATTGTAAATCATTTGCAGGTGGTGTTGGGTTTCCTGTTTTAGCAAAATTTGTCCATAGTTTAACAAACCGACGAACAACTTTATCTTCTGTTTCACTTTTATCAAGAAACTGAGCTGCTACGTGGTTTTTAAAAAGGTAACCCAATTCATCGCCATGACACGTACCTGTAACATTAAAAAACTGTTAACTGTATGAAAACATCGACGAGTCTGCAAACGAAAATGGAACTGAGACTAGGAAGATAGAATACCCGAACCCTCTACGGAGCTAGAGCACTCACATCTTTACTACACAAATTGAACACGTATAAACTAGCTCCTTTGGCGCTGTAGAAAAGCTGATGGACGAGAACAAGTACTCTTGATAATAGAATTAATCAGTTTATCAGTCATTTTAGCTGGAATCAAGTCTTAAGATTGTATATTATTAGTAATATTTTACATCATACATCTTATGTTCATTTATATTTTTTATTTATCAGTTGATCTTCTTTTTTATAACAATTTTATTTAACATTGATTTAAAACCATTTATCATCTTTTGAGTTTTTTGTGTAGAATATTTACATTAATATTTTGTTGTTTACTTTTCAAAACCTTTATTTTTTGTTATTTGAAAACTATTATTAAAATGCAATTGTATGTAATGTAATAGTATGAAAAATTAAAGATATGGCAACGGTGTCGTATTTCAAATTTAGAACCAGTAACAAGCAGGCCACAGAACACTAATTTCGCTTGACAATGCGGGGTTGCCACCTCCTCCTGACCACGTGAAATAGAAATTTCCGATTTAGATTTACCTTTATTTCGATGTGAGTTACAGAATGCCAATCCAAACACGAAAATGACGCGATAGATATCAAACATTCCGATTTCAGATAATTACGATTCGACTTGGTCATTTCTATTCGATTTGTTAAAAGTTACAGAATAGGGCTGAATATCGCAGGAGACCTGAAAGCTACGGGCGTGGAGAACTGGACAGAGATTGCCCAAGACAGAGAAGAGTGGAGGCATGTTGTCGAGTCGGCTAAAACCCACGAAGGGCTGTAACGCCACGGATTAAGTATGAGCTCTAGAATTAAATCCTATTACCCAACGATGGTATTAAAACTGAGAAAGTTGACCCCGCAATTCCGGTGTTAGAGTTGAAACTGGAAGTACTGTTTCAAAGTCGCCGAAATGGTACAAGCGACGTATTATTGGATGCGCTTTAGCAAGACGAAGACAAGGTATTAAAGTAGAGCTTATAATCCAAAGATGGTATCAGAGTTGCAAGGAAGTACTGTTGTAACGATTTAAAATCGCCTAAATAGTACAATACATTTGTTCTCGCCTTGCTAAAGCGTGTTGAATAATAAGTTGCTTGTATTATTTCGGCGTCTATAAAACAATATTTTCGATTGTAACTCTGTAAACAGAAGTCAGAGGTAAAATTTCTCACTTCTAATACCTACCATTTTTGGGTTATAAGCTCTCATTCGACACGTCATTTGTCATTCTATCTGTTTTAATAACGTAAGAGTTATATTCGAGAATTGGCAGACGGACGGGCAGACTTGCATGAAACCGGAAGTATGTTGCTAAGGCGCGTCGAATAATATGTCGCTTGTACTATGTCGGCGACTTTAAAACAGTCCTTCCAACTGCAAGTCTAAAACGGAAGTGTAAAATCGCCTAAAACAGTACTGTTGCAACGATTTAAAATAAATGTTGTAAAATCGCCTAAATAGTACAATAGATTTGTTCTCGCCTTGCTAAAGCGTGTTGAATAATAAGTTGCTTGTACTATTTAGGCGTCTATAAAACAGTATTTTCGATTGTAACTCTGTAAACGGAAATCAGAGGTCAAATTAGTCACTTCTAATACCTACCATTTTTGGGTTATAAGCTCTCATTCGACACGTCATTTGTCATTCTATCTGTTTTAATAACGTAAGAGTTATATTCGAGAATAGGCAGATAGACGGACAGACTTGCATGAAACTGGAAGTATCTTGCTAAGGCGCGTCGAATAATCTGTCGCTTGTACTATTTCGGCGACTTTAAAACAGTACTTTTAGCTGCAACTCTAAAACAGAAGTGCGAGGTTAAGTTTCTCATTTTTAATACCATCCTTGGACTATAAGCTCTCATTGGACACATTTGCCATTCTATTTGTTTTAATAACATAGAAGTTATACTCGCGGGCAGACAGACGGACGGGTAGACATGTGAGACATGCATAACACCGGAAGAATATAATAGTTTTCGTTTTGCTAAGGTGCGTCGAATAATATATCGGCTGTACTATTTCTGCGACTTTGATAATTTGACGGACAGAACGTCTATAGACGTCTAATTTCCATTGATGTAATGTGACACAACGTCTATATACGTTCCATTTTTCCCTATTCTATTTTGCAAAATACATAAAGTGTCACAACACTTGCTTATACAATTGACGCACTGTCCGTCAACGTGTTAATATAGTATTTCCAGCTTCAAATCTAAAACCGAAAGTGCGAGGTCAAATTTCTCACCTTAATAACATCCTTGGGTTAAGAGCTTTCATTTGAGACCTAACCTTCTGTCTGATCTAAAGATGGAGAATTGGAGAAGTCGTGCTTACAAAGTCTCTGGACAGATAAAATGCATAGTATTAAAAAAACCATGAAATCCTTTATAAAAGTATATTTGTTAAAATCCCTATACAGGGCTACATCATAAAACAATGATGTATTATGATGTAGCCCTGTATAGCGATATTAACAAATATACCTTTTATAAAGGATTTCATGGTTTTTTGTAATAAATGGTATACAGCCAACTACAGGCAAAAATTTTTTCCTCGTGGATTTTTTTGCATAATAATTAGCCATCAAAGTAGAAAAAATATATTACCTTTTGTTAACAAATAAGTGTACTAAACAAATTATTTAAAAGAAAAAAACTGGTAAAAAAATAAACGTTGAATTATAATTCAACGGTTTCACATTTTTTTGAAAATCGGTGAAAACAATATTTTTTACTTAAGTTTTTTTCTTTTAAATAATCTGTTTATTATATTCGTTTACAAAAAATTAAATACAGGGTGTTTGGTAAAGAATAGGCCATAAACCAAGGTCAAGCTAACTTACCTTAGTACAAAAGTTGATAATAACCGAAATACAGGGTGTCAAAAGTAAACTTTTATTTTAATTATTTTTGAATATTTCCTGACAGGCATAAGACAACAACACGAAATTTGGTAAGTGGTGCTGGTATTAATACAATCTACTAAATTATGTTAAACAAACGTTTCTGGCTACTACCAGAGGCGTACGACGGGGAAACGTGAATGGTTGACCCTTCCCAAATTCTACTCCACTGGCGGAATTGCTATTTTAGTGCAATTTTTTTATTCTCCAATACTTTCTTTGTAAAACACATACTCTTCATTCGTAACGATAAATTCATTAGTTTTCGAGATACTTCAAGCTAAAAACAAAGGAGCATGATATATTAATCAAAATAAGAGGGCCTTTTCATTTTTAACTTCACATATCTCAAAAACTAATGACTTTATCGTTACGAATGAAGAATATAGTATTTGCATGGAAAGTATCAGAAAATTTAAAAATTATGCTAAAATGGCAGTTTCATCAGTGGTGTAGAATTTGGGAAGGGTCAACCATTTACTTTACCCTGTTGTACGCCTCTGGTACTAGCCAGAAACGATTATTTAACATAATTTAGTAGGGTCTACAATGCCTACACTTTCTGCCAAATATCACACGGATATGTCAAATTATTTTAAAGTATTCTTTTTTGTAAATAATTTATTCTTTATTTAAAACTTTAAGAACTATGTGTACCCGGTACTATAAAACTATTTGACATATCCTTATGGTACTTGGCAGAAAGTTTAGGTACTCTACACCCTACTAAATTATGTTAAATAATCGTTTGTGGTTGATACCAGAGGCGTACGATAGGGAAAAGTGAATGGTTGACCCTTCCCAAATTATACGCCACTGATGAAACTGCTATTTTACCATAATTTTTAGTTTCTACAATACCTTCTATGCAAATAATATACTCTTCATTCGTAACGATAAAGTCAGTAGTTTTCGAGATATTTGAAATTTAAAATGAAAAGGCACACTTATTTTGATTAATGTATTATGCTCTTTTGTTTTTAGCTTCAAATATCTCGAAAACTAATGGCTTAATCGTTACGAATGAAGAGTATGTTTTTTGCATAGAACGTATTGGAAAATCAAAAAATTGCACTAAAATAGCAATTCCGCCAGTGGAGTAGAATTTGGGAAGGGTCAACCATTCACGTTTCCCCGTCGTACGCCTCTGGTAGTAGCCAGAAACGTTTGTTTAACATAATTTACTAGACTGTACAATACCAGCACCACTTACCAAATTTCGTGTTGTTGTCCCATGCCTGTGAGGAAATGTTCAAAAATTAAGAAAATAAAAGTTTAACTTTGACACCCTGTATTTAGGTTATTATCAACTTTTGTACTAAGGTAAGTTAGCTTAAATCGACCTATTTTAGCATCAGGAATCTAACGTTAAGCTATGGTACATTCTTTACCAAACACCCTGTATATTATTTTTCTACTTCGTTATTTTCTTTTGTAAAATTTCTACTTTGGTAACGCTATTCTGACAAAGACATACCTACGAAACGAAATGGTTAGAAGATAGCCGTTCCTAGTTCTATCCGCCCATATCTTCTAACCCGTTTTAAATGGATAATAAATATTAAACGCTCTCATTAAAGGCGCAAACCAACGATAAGAAATTACCCAGTCTGTATACACAAGGTTAACATGGATCTCCCTTGATAAAAGAATAACGAGTCATATTGATCAAATCTAAATAGATTTAAGGAACGGTACAGACGTAATGATTTGTAGTAGTTAGTATAGAGGCACAATCATATATTCCGATCATTGCTTAGTAATATTAACACTGCGGGCTAATTGCTGGGTAATTTATTACAAATCTTACCTGGATCAGTAACCTTTGTAATTTTTTTAAGAAGGTTTAAGCCGGCGTCTATTGAAATTCTGTACAAATAAACTGGACACTTGGATGTTCTTGCGTGGACGTTTCCTGCTGCAATAATCCCAGATACAAAGTAAAAATCTGTAGGTAACTGAAACAGATTTAAATAGAGCAGTTAATAGACCGGGAGATATTATACAGAAGTTCAGCCACGATTTTGAAGAAAGTCCTGCCTTTTGCAATACTGGAAAGGTAGACGATGTACTTACAATCTGTGGAAACATCCACAAATTTCCTGTGACATTTTCCTGTAAAAATTAGATTTTCCCAAAAAATAAAAATAGGGTTTTGCGATGAATTTCTAAGTCCTGCTATATCCGTAGATAGACAGGATACTATCGATTTTATGAAGAAAATTTTTTGGGCAGGAGGGTTATAAACGGAGTAACGGAGTATATATGTATACAAACATGTAAGGAAAATAATGAAATTTTCATGATTTTCTAGGTCCCGCCAACGAAATAAACTAAACATATTTATTTCAAAATACTCAAAAAAAATATTGGCATGACGTCTCCTAATGTTTAAGTATACTTGTCCCTTGGAAAATTCTGCGGAAAATTTTCACCCTGATTCCGTGATTTTCTTAGTCCTGCCTTTAAAAAGTTATAATACTCAAATACAATCAATACCTTTTCGGTACTCGGCAGGAAGGTTAAACGGTTCTTGTAAGACGGCAGGAGTCCTAGATTTGTAAGAAAATTCGTGAAAAAGTCAACGATTTTCTGAGTCATGCCATTTTGCACATGTTTCAAGAATCTTAATATAAGCCTATTTACAAAGAGACAGGATGGTTTTATGGTTATTTTGTATACAGGGTGGGGCATTAGTGTGACAAAGTCCAATTTTACTCGTTTGTCGTAAGATATACGAAAAAAGTTATTTAGGTAAATCATGGGCCACAGATAGGACTAAGATTTAAAAGTATTTTCTAATATACAGGGCTACCCGTTTTCACAGGGTGACACAAATTTATGTTTTTTTAAATGGAATACCCTGTATATTTTTACATTTTTGGATTCTACTCGATGTTCTCTTTAATAAAATATAGTGTTTTGAAATATTATACGAGGTAGTTTAAAATATAATTACGTTTTTTTGTTAATTTTGTAGGAATATTCACACCCTATACATATTGTTAGTGATTTGATATCCAAACTTCTATTAATTTATGTTTAAACGATTTTTAATATAGTCTACTATTGTCAGTTATTAATAGTATACCAAAATGTTTAATTTTAGTATACGGGGTTGGTTGAAACTCGGAATGAG
This sequence comes from Diabrotica virgifera virgifera, assembly GCF_917563875.1. Classification (NCBI taxonomy): domain Eukaryota; kingdom Metazoa; phylum Arthropoda; class Insecta; order Coleoptera; family Chrysomelidae; genus Diabrotica; species Diabrotica virgifera. Next base: position 7,457,794 of record NC_065450.1, read on the forward strand.
TATTTTCTGAGTTTTCTTAAAAGGTATTTTAGTTTTATAAGAAAATGATATTTTATGGTACGTTTTTATTTGTTAAGCATTTTCTATACCATATTTATATATTAATTTCGGCAGTAAATTGATACAGACAGATTACTCATACTCAGGTGGTTTTTGGGGTTTCTGAACAAGAATGTCACATTAGAACACATATTTACCTGGTGCTCGGGGTGACTAATATACACGCCATATTCTTAAATTTCGAGGCTTTCAGACACTAAAGTGATGCAAGTAGATTACTCGAGGAGTTTTGTGGTTGCTGAACATGAATACGCCATCAGAATCGACCTCCAAAAACTCTCTAAATTCTAGATCAATCACCCAGGGCACCAGGTGCTCCAAGGGTCGGTTGTAATGTCATATTCGTGTTCGGCTATCCCAAAAACCCTCGAATAATCTGTTTTCTTTAATTTATTGCCGATATCCCACGAAACTCCAGATGACGTGCCTTAGCAGCAACTCTGGGCACTAGGTGATTCGGAGGTCGGTTCTGCTTGCGTATTCGTAACTCCATAAACCTCCCAAATAACAAAATTTTGCCCTTAATACACTGATTTTGACAGGTTTATGCACTTTTGGATGCATGTTATGCACTAAAGAGCTAAAGCTCTTTACAGATGGCGCGTTGTAATTAGTTTTTTTATATCTCCAGAACGCTTCCAATTCGAAAGAGAAAAACTGGTCCGCCTTTTTTTCTTCCAGAGATAAATCGATTCCATCAATTGCGAATCTCTAGTAGCGGTCATAGGAATCTTTTTGTCTTTCCCTTTTAGGTATTTTTGACACTAGATTATTAAATTGTGAGGTATTCTAGTACTAAAAGGTACTCCTGCTTTAAGTCAGTAGGATGCACGGTTTTCTGGAAAAATCCATTTTAAAATTTTTCGTTTGTTGAATTTGAAAAAAATTCAAAAAAAAATTAAAAAAAAAACGGTGTATTTGCCGACTTAAAGCAAGAGTAACTTTTAGTACTAGAATACCTCATAATTTAATACTCTACTCTCAAAAATGTCTAAAAATTTAAAGACCAATAAGTTATGAGATAAAATATCCGTTGATCTACCCAAGACGGATGCCTATGACCAGTACTAGAAATTCACAATTGATAAAATCGATTCATCTCTGGAAGAGAAATAAACGTAGCAGTTTTCGTTTTCCTAAATAGAAGTTTTCTAAATTCTTTTAAACTCAAAAAACCAAAAAAACGAAAAATTTTTCAAATCGATTTTTCTAGAACACTGCGTATTCTTCTGAGTTAAAGCAAAAATACCTTTTAGTACAAAACTATCCCAGAATTTAATAATCCAGTGTCAGAAACACTTAAAAGTTAGACAGAAAAGTTATTCGATAAAATATCCGTTTCCGTACCCAAAACGGACCTCTATGACCGGTACTAAAAATTGACAATTGATAATTGACATTTGACAATTGACTTCTGGAAGATAAATAAGTGTGCCAGTTTTCGTTTTTCCAAATAAAAGCGTTCTGCAGCTATTTTAAAGAAACTAATTACAAGACTACGATATGCTTCTTCTAGACGAAGCATATCGAAGTAGAGGTCGTCCGCCAACCAGATGGTCTGATGACATCAAACGGATCGACAGAAACTTGATGCAGACAGCACAGGGCAGAAATGCATGGAGAAGACTGAGGGAAACCTATATCCGGCATTGGATAGATCAGGGTTGAATTATGACGATGATGAATTACAAGACGCCATCTTTAAAGAGCTCTAGCTTTCCACGGAAGCATTTTTGAACTAGGTGAATTGAGTTAATTTTCTTAAAATTATCTGAGGAATCTCCGGTTTTCGATTGTTATGAGAGCTTCTGGACACCATGTATAATATAATGTGTAGGTAAATTCACTACTATAACCAATAAATTGTAAAAATTGTTTATTTACTTTTATTGCGTTTACTTAGATAAAAATATGATCTAATCACTTAAAATAAAGATGTTACAGTTTGCTATTAGATTTGAAAAGTGTGTAAAAATTCCGAGACATTATTCAGGAAAATAATATTTAATAGGATGCGATTGTTTTAATGATATACAAATTAATTTTTTGTATTATTCATCTTTGCGGTATCCTGCCAAGTTTTAAACGGTTTTAGATTAGTGTTTTTTAAGCATAGTCGACATGGTATGACTCAGAAAATTGTGGTGATATGAATATGTTTGTATAACACCCTGAAATAATTTTACAGACACACAATTTAATTTTTTTATACGAAATAACTATACAACCATCCTGCCTCTTTGAAAATAGATTTATATTAACCTTCTTGAGATATGTGCGAAATGGCATGACTTAGAAAATCGTGTAATTTTCCACGAATTTTCTTACAAATTTTTTAACTATATATAGTGAAAAAGGTGTAACTAAACATCCTGCCATTTTGAATAATGTCTACTGAAATTATTTATTTTATAACAAAATTTATTTTATGACTTAGAAAATCACGGAACCAGACTGAAAATTTTATACAGAATTTATCAAGAAACAAGTGCAGTTAAACATTAGGTGACGTCATGCCAACATTTTTTTTGGTCATTTTGAAATAAATATGATTAATTTATTAAGTTGGCAGGACTTAGAAAATAATGAAAATTTCATTATTTTCATTACATGTTTGTATGTCTGTATACTCCCTTAGTCCTTTTGCAACCGTCCTGCCCAAAAAATTTTCTTCATAAAATAGATAGTAGCCTGTTATTCTATGGGTATGGCAGGACTTAAAAATTCATCGCAACTCCCAATTATTTTTTCATTGAAAATCTAATTTTCACATGAAAATGTCACAGGAAACCCGTGGATTTTTCCACAAATTTTAAGTACCTTCTCTAACCTTCCAGTATTGCAAATGGCAGGACTTAGAAAATCGTGGTTAAACTTCTGTTAAGGTGATACAGTAGCGATCAACAGGTAGCAAAAACGCGTTCCAAGATTGCGGCTGTAATTTTGAATATTTTTTCGAGATATTTGGCACACGTATTCGTAGTATAATAAAGAATGGCGGTACAGAGCCCAATTTGAAAAATATATTAATATGTGGAAATTGCTCTGTAATTAAATACAATATTAAAAAACGAGCCTGTACCGCCATTAAGAAGAACAAAAAAATACACTTTCTTCAAATAAACTTTTTTATCCGATGCCTAGATTTTGTGTCATTTTGGAACTACTAAAATTTTTTATTTCATTAGTAGTTCCAAAATGACACAAAATCTAGGCATCGGATAAAAAATTTATTTGAAGAAAGTGTATTTTTTTGTTCTTCTTAATGGCGGTACAGGATCGTTTTTTTATTGTTGTATTTACAGAGTAATTTCCACATATTAATATATTTTTCAAATTGGGCTCTGTACCGCCATTCTTTATTATATTACGAATACGTGTGCCAAATATCTTGAAAAAATATTCAAAATTACAGCCGCAATCTTGGAACGCGTTTTCGCTACCTGTTGATCGCTACTGTTTCCTCTAGTACAATTGTAACGAGGAATATAAAAATCCTTTTAAATGCGTAGAAAAATAGTTTAGAGAAATTAAAGAAAACACAATAAATGATTTCGCACGATAGTTTTATTAATCATTTTTAATATTATTTTCTTAACAAATTACATGATGTCACTACATCCTTACGAAGGAGGAAAGATAGAGGAGGATATTAATATTAATTATTTAAAAAACAAGAAGAGTCAGCAAATGCAAGACGATGAAAATTGCTCAGCAGGAGCAGGAGATTGGAGGCGAAACACGAGTTCTGTAGAGGACAAGAATTGGAGAGGGTGACGGCCTACGAGTACCTGGGCACGATAATATCAAATGACGGAAAGCTAGACCTAGAAATTGCAAATAGGACAAAGCAAGCTACGAAAATATATTATGCGATTAATAATACGTGCTGGGAAAAAGGGAAATCAGCCAGGAAATAAAAATATATGTATAGAATACAGTCACAGTACCAACTCTTCTATATGCAAGCGAGACATGAGTCACAAAGACAAGACATGAAAGTGCCATAAATGCAGCAGAAATGAAGCAGCTGAGAAAAATAGCTGGAAAGGCGAAGATGGACAGTGAAAGGAATGAAAACATCAGAAACGTGCTAAGTCAGGAACGAATAGAGAAAAAAACTTTAAAAAGAAAACTGAATTGGTTTGGACATACAACTAGGATGACGAGAACAGACTAGTAAAGAAGGTGACAGATGCCAAAAGACAGAGGAAAAGAAGAAGGGGCAGACCTAGAAAGGGGTGGATGGTAGAAATCGAGGAAATCGGGACAAAGAGAGGGAAAAGAGTGCAACAGATGAAGCAAATGGCAGGAGACCGGAAGGCGTGGAAGAAATGGGAAAAAGATGAATAGGTGATACCAAAGTCAGACGCTCTTATAGGACATAAGGACAACGGGAAGAAGAAGAAGAAGAAGAAGAAAAACAAGAAGAAAGAATAGTTGATAGAAAATTAGGGAAATGTAAAATAAAGAAACTGCTACGTTATATATAACCTAACACGCCCCCAATACCTGGTAGAAAAATTTGAAAACAGGTTTTTAATTTTTTTGAAAATAAAGATAAGAAAATAAAGAAAATATTAGACAAACTAAGGAAAGAAAGAGGGGAGTAGGAATAAGAAGTACATACAATTACTGAGTGGAACTTTCGTAGGGTCTGAAAATTAGCTTCTTTAATGGAAAGTATTTATTTTTAAAATAAAATAATACATATTTTAATAGTCGTATGAGTTAAGAAGTATGTATATTATGCCAATATGGTAATGTGTAATGCAGCATAATCAGTATTAATTTTGTAACGTTAAATATGGCTAAAAACTAATACCATGCATCAAATTGTAAATTAAATATATAATGTAAATAATAGCAAAAGTAATTAAGACGGAATAAGGATGACTACTTATTTTACACGAAAATTACAATAAAGTACAAGTGAAAGTTTGAAGGAAAAGTACAGGAAACAATTTTTAATGAGGAAATATGGTTACAGAATCACCCGCGAAAAATATAGGTGGTAGTATTATATCAGTAGTAATTACACGAGAGCTCTAAAATGATCGATTTGTATCCCGAGTGACACTTTGACAGTTTTAATTTATGTTAAAGTGTCACGAGGGTGAAACAAATCCATAATTCGAGCTCGAGAGTAATTCGGTAAGATTTTTCACGAAAAAACTGCCTTTTTAAATCATTTTAACTAATATTTTATTGGTATCTTCGTCTTAATATTTGCTAAACCTGTTTCTTGTTGTTCTCTGTGACAAGTTGTAAAACATTAATTGTGATTAATGTCAGTGAATGTTCATTCTTGCATAGTAACGAAGGGCATCTTACGTAATGCTTGACGACGGGATATTATCAAAAATAATTACCACTTTAATTTTTATTATTGGTCAGAATCTCCTATGAGTGAAATAATCGGGTATAATATCACAAGAGAGTGAGAATAAATTGACAATTTTGCGACAGTTTTTCGAAAATTTGTTGTCTGGCAATAGACACGAGAGCCCGCAGGGCTCGAGTGGCTATTGCCCAATGACAACAAATTTAAGAAAAAATGAAGCATTATTTTCTTATTTATTCTTACTGTCGTGTGATATCCGTAAGATTATTTTTTAATACTTACATATAAAATGCAAGTCCTTTTATAAAAACAGTCAGTAACATTGATCCCAATTATTGTGACACACATTTTTCAACTTGTCAAAGTGAAAAGCACAGTTTAGTAAATATTTAGATAGATATTAATAAAATATTAGTTAATTTACTTATAAATACAGTTTTATTCATGAAATAATCTTACCGAAGTAAATCGAGAGCTTAAATTTGCCTATTTTTGTTCTCCTCGTGACAATTTGACATTAAATGCAGAACTAAAAGTATATTATGGATATTTTCTTAAATGTGACAGTTGTCAAAACTAGGAAACTGGTTGCAATTAAACAGAAACAATCTACTTAAAAAAATTCTCAGTAGTAATTGCACAAGAGCTCTAAAATTATCGAATTTTTCACGAGTGACACCTTGACAGTTTTAATTTCACGACCCGAATGGGAGTAAAATTATGTCAAAGTGGCACGAGGGAAACAATTCGATAATAATTTTAGAGATAGAGTGCAATTTGCTGCAATTATTTCATGAATAAAACTGTTAAAAACCAAAATGTTATTGTAATTTATTTATTTAAGAGCAAATAGTAGCGATCAACAGGTCGCAACATACGCGTTCCAAGACTGCGGCTCTAATTTTGAATATTTTGTCGAGATATTTGGCACACATATTAGTAATATAATAAAAAATGCGGTACAGAGCCCAATTTCAGAAATATGTTAGTATGTGGAAATTACTCTATAACTAAATAAAATGTTGAAAAAAGGAGCCTGTACCGCCACTAAGAAAGACAAAAAAATACACTTACTTCAAATAAACTTTTTTATCCCGTGCCTAGATTTTCTGTCACATTGGAACTACTAAAAATCGATTTTTTTATAACAAGCAATCGAACGTCACTGACGTGGCAACATTTCGCGCCTATGTGTATAAAAATTATTGTTTTTGATAGTATTAACGTCACTGTCAGTGTCGAATTACCGACGCACTGTTGCCTCACTTTTGAAAGTTTGCAGAACTTTCGCAATCTTGGACCGCGTTTGTTGCTAACTGTTGATCGCTACTGTGTGCTCTTAAGTACAAATTACTACAGTTAAACACACAGGTGTTATAAATATTTGACAGTTGAAAGTCATCACTTTTATAACTTTTTAAAACAGTAATTGTCATTAATGTCACTGAATGTATTTTTTCGTAGCAACTAAGGGCATCTGACGTAATGTACTTGACGACGGGATATTATCAAATATTATCACTTTACTTTTTATTTCTGTAGCTGTCTATTGGTCAGAATCTCCTATGAATGAAATAATCACGGTAATTTTCTACACTAGATTATTCCCAGTATAATAATAATCTGATTGGACAGAATTAAACACGTGATCACACATCTTACTATACGATTGGAAGTTAAAATCATTTAAAATAATCAGTAGTAACTGCACAAGAGCACTAAAATTATCGAATTTTTCCCGAGTGACACTTTGACAGTTTTAATTTTACGACCAGAAGGGGAGTGAACTTATGTCAAAGTGTCACGAGGGCAAAAATTCGATAATAATTTTAGATATCGAGTGCAATTTGCTGCGATTATTTTATGCATAAAACTGTTCAAAACCAAAATTTTATTGTAATTTATTTATGTAAGTACAAATGAGTACAATTAAACACACAGTTGTTATAAATATTTGACGGTTGGAAGTCATCACTTTTATAATTTTTAAAACATTAATCGTCATTAATGTCACTGAATGTATTTTTTCGTAGCAACGAAGGGCATCTGACGTAATATACTTGACAACGGGATATTATCAAAAATTATCACTTTAATTTTTATTGCTGTAGCTTTCTATTGGTCATAATTTCCTATGAATGAAATAATCTCTGTAATTTTTACTATTGTAAGTTTGTCGGAATCTGTATGAACGAAATAATGAAAAATAAACTAATCACTCAAAAGAACAGAAAAAAAATAAAAATTAACTCAAAAAAAGCAATGATAGACGAAAGTGAAGCTGAAACAATAAGGAATAAATAAGAAGAATAAGTGAATGATAAATGCGGCACCATACAAAAGTGAAGAAACTTTAACAGAAAATTAAGTTTGAAAATAATTTATGTTACGAGAATTTTCAACGAAAACTTTGTTTTCGTTTAAAAATTCGCAAAGTCTGTTTGTTCTTTCGTTTATTTGTGTGTCGCCGCCCCTACAACACTTAGAACTTATCTACCGATCGATTGCCATGAAGTTTTGTCTCCTGAATCTAAATATGGAAACCGCATTTCCATATCTCAAACGATCTTCGAGATAACCGACCTCAAATCCGAAAAATCGAATTTTTCATATTTATCATGTAAACTCAGGTTATATTATACATATATTATTATATTGCACAAAAATTATTTTTTTTTATATTGACGTAATGTATTACAACACGTAATCTAGTACACGACGTATTTTAAAAGTTTTCTTTATGATAACGCTCGAATGTAGGTTGTTCACGGCAGCTTTACAGTCAATATTTAAGAACACTCAATGGCAAGATACGGGCATCAATATAGATGGAGAGAGATTAAATTATCTGAGGTTTGCGGATAATGTTGTATTAATTGCAGATAACTTACAGGATATAGTTTCTATAATACATGCATTCGCTTAAAACTTTGTCTGAGAGAGCAGGATTAAAAATAAACTTTGAGAAAACTAAACTTATGACAAATCTCGTAATGAGTGGAAATAAAACTATTGACAATAATACCATACAACAAACAGGCACTTACAAATATCTGGGGCAAAGATCAAAATACGCAGAGAAAATCAAACACATGAAATACAGAGGCGAATAGGCCTGATATGGGCAGCATTTGGCAAACTAAGCCATATTCTAAAAAGTTTAATTCCCATGTGTCTCAAGCGAAAGGTTTAGTCCCGGCGCATATTGAACCTAATAAACCGGGAGATATTAACAGAAGTTTAACCACGATTTTCTAAGTCCTGCCCTTTGCAATACTGGAAGGTTAGAGAAGGTACTTACAATTTGTGAAAAAATCCACGGGTTTCCTGTGACATTTTTCTGTGAAAATTAGATTTTACATGAATAAAAAAATTGGGAGTTGCGATGAATTTTTAAGTCCTGCCATATCCATAGAATAACAGGATATTATCTATTTTATGAAGAAAATTTTTTGGGCAGGACGGTCACAAAAGTACTTAGGGAGTATACATATATACAAATATGTAATGAAAATAATGAAATTTTCATGATTTTATAAGTCCTGCCAACTTAATAAATTAATTATATTTATTTCAAAATGACCAAAAAAAATATTGGCATGACGTCACCTAATGTTTAACTGCACTTGTTTCTTGGAAAATTTTGTATAAAATTTTCACTCTGGTTCCGTGATTTTCTAAGTCATAAAATAAATTTTGTTACAAAATAAATAATTTCAGTATACATTATGCAAAATGGCAGGATGTTTAGTTACACCTTTTTTACTATATATAGTTAAAAAATTTGTAAGAAAATTCGTGGAAAATTACACGACTTTCTAAGTCATGCCATTTTGCACATATCTCAAGAAGGTTAATATAAATCTATTTTCAAAGAGGCAGGATGGTTGTATAGTTATTTCGTATAAGAAAATTAAATTATCTGTCTGTAAAATGATTTCAGGGTGTTATACAAACATATTCATATCACCACATTTTTCATGAGTCATACCATGTCGAGTATGCTTAAAAAACACTAATCTAAAACCGTTTACAACTTTACAAATGTCATCAGACCATCTGGTTGGCGGACGACCTCTACTTCGATATGCTTCGTCTAGAAGAAGCATATATCGATGTCTTGTAATTAGTTTCTTTAAAATAGCTGCAGAACGCTTTTATTTGGAAAAACGAAAACTGGTACACTTATTTATCTTCCAGAGGTCAATTGTCAAATGTCAATTATCAATTGTCAATTTTTAGTACCGATCATAGGGGTCCGTTTGGGTACGGAAACGGATATATTATCGAATAACTTTTCTGTCGAACTTTTAAGCATCTCTGACACTGGATTATTGAATTCTGGGATAGTTTTGTACTAAAAGGTACTTTTGCTTTAACTCAGAAGAATACGCAGTGTTCTAGAAAAATCGATGTGAAAATTTTTTGTTTTTTGGTTTTTTGAGTTTAAAAGAATTTAGAAAAATTATATTTAGAAAAACGAAAACTGCTACGTTTATTTCTCTTCCAGAGATGAATCGATTTTTAAATACAGCATCTATCTACTTGCAACTTTTTGCATTGTGTTCAGGATAACATCAGGAAAAGGTGTATAATATAAAAATGGGTGGAAATTGCATTTTAGTGCATAACATGCATCCAAAAGTGCATAAACCTGTCAAAATCAGCGTGTGAAGGGCAAAATTTTGTTATTTGGGAGGTTTATGGAGTTACGAATACGCAAGCAGAACCGACCTCTGAATCACCTAGTGCCCAGAGTTGCTGCTAAGGCACGCCATCCGGAATTTCGTGGGATATCGGCAATAAATTAAAAAAAAAACAGAATATTCGATGGTTTTTGGGATGGCCGAACACGAATATGACATTACAACCGACCCTCGGAGCACCTGGTGCCCAGGGTGACTGATCTCGAATTTAAGAGAGTTTTTGGAGGTCGATTCTGATGGCGTATTCATGTTCAGCAACCACAAAACTCTTCGAGAAATCTACTTGCATCACTTTAGTGTCTGAAAGCCTCGAAATTTAAGAATACGGCGTGTATATCAGTCACCCCGAGCACTAGGTAAAGATCTGTTCTAATGTGACATTCTTGTTCAGAAACCCCAAAAACCACCTGAGTAATCTGTCTGTATCAATTTACTGCCGAAATTAATATATAAATATGGTATAGAAAATGCTTAGCAAATAAAAAGGTACCATAAAATATCATTTTATTATAATACTAAAATACAGGGTGTCCCATTTAAGAAAACTCAAAAAATACTCATTCCGAGTTTCAAGTTTCAACCAACCCCGTATACTAAAATTAAACATTTTGGTATACTATTAATAACTGACAATAGTAGACTATATTAAAAATCGTTTAAACATAAATTAATAGAAGTTTGGATATCAAATCACTAACAATATGTATAGGGTGTGAATGTTCCTACAAAATTAAAAAAAAACGTAATTATATTTTAAACTACCTCGTATAATATTTCAAAACACTATATTTTATTAAAGAGAACATCGAGTAGAATCCAAAAATGTAAAAATATACAGGGTATTCCATTTAAAAAAACATAAATTTTTGTCACCCTGTGAAAACGGGTAGCCCTGTATATTAGAAAATACTGTTAAATTATAGTCCTATCTGTGGCACATGTTTTACCTAAATAACTTTTTTCGTATATCTTACGACAAACGAGTAATTGGACTAGCCCACACTAATGCCCCACCCTGTATACAAAATAACCATAAAACCATCCTGCCTCTTTGTATATAGACTTATATTAAGATTCTTGAAACATGTGCAAAATGGCATGACTTAGAAAATCGTTGACTTTTTCACGAATTTTCTTACAAATCTAGGACTCCTGCCGTCTTACAAGAACCGTTTAACCTTCCTGCCGAGTACCGAAAAGGTATTGATTGTATTTGAGTATTATAACTTTTTAAAGGCAGGACTTAGAAAATCACGGAATCAGGGTGAGAATTTTCCGCAGAATTTTCCAAGGGACAAGTATACTTAAACATTAGGAGACGTCATGCCAATATTTTTTTGATCATTTTGAAATAAATATGTTTAGTTTATTAAGTTGGCAGGACTTGGAAAATCATGAAAATTTCATTATTTTCATTACATATTTGTATATATGTATACTCCCTAAGTACTTTTGCTACCGTCCTGCCCAAAAAATTTTCTTCATAAAATCGATAGTATCCTCTCTATCTACGGATATGGCAGGACTTAGAAATTCATCGCAAAACCCTATTTTTATTTTTTGGAAAAATCTAATTTTTACAGGAAAATGTCACAGGAAATTTGTGGATGTTTCCACAGATTGTAATTACATCGTCTACCCTTCCAGTATTGCAAAAGGCAGGACTTAGAAAATCGTGGCTGAACTTCTGTATAATATCTCCCAGTCTATAAGCGAGTCACAACCTGCGCTGGTGGGACGGGTGACCTGTGCAGTTATTTTTCTAGCGTGCCGCGTATTGAACACAAGCTAACCCGACCGTCGGCTGTCGCAGTAACGAATAGAGACGGGCAAAATAAGTGCAAACGTGTGACGGTTACTATTGAGTACAAATACTGATTACAAAATACTGATGTATCTGATCCTTGTACTGAATTGAGTAGGCAACTAAAAAACGGTAGTTCCGTACATGTAACTAGTAACGTTTTAAAAATATCTTACACGTCCCTAGTAGTCGTAGCGGTATGACTTTCGAAAACATCGAATTTGATCATAAGCGGGGTGCATAAAAAGATATCTTACACTGAGTATTCTATTTCTACATACCTTTATAAAAATAAGCATAAGTTAAACACTGCATTGATTGTGATTGCAAAAACGGTTCGCATGTTTTAAATAAGATTTTTGCTGTTTATGTTTTTGCTAAAATATTAAATAACACAAAAAATACAATTCACAACCATCATTTAATTTTTAACGATAAACAAAAGTCTAATAAATATATGAACAATTTTAAAATAGATCGACTTTGTCGATAAGAGTGTCATTAATAGATATTTTTTACCATGAATCATTTTCCAATAATTGTGTGGATTTAGAAATACAGTAAAACCTCGATATAACGGACCTCTACTTAACGGACTTCGGATATAACGGACAAAAAATCCGGTCAAATTTAAAAAAATTAAAAACTTCCTTTTAATATTATACATATTTAACCCTGCCCATTCCAAGATACATTGCATAACAACGGGGTCCCCGTGGATTCCAAACGCTATATTTTACAAAGAAATTCAATAAACTTTTGATTATAGCATAATGAGGACACATTTCTAAATAGTCCGAGTTATTTTAAACCTATTCTTATATAACGGGTTTTCGGCTTTAACGGACACCCCCTCCCCCCAATTAGTCCGTTATATCGAGGTTTTAATGTACATACTAAACAATTTTTTGATCTGTATAAAGGAGATTATAATTATGACACATTATGGTACTCCTTATTTTTCAAATAATATGCTCTTGTAAACGCATAACTTTGATTTATTGGCAAAAGCCACACTAACTACAGAGCCGTGCGGTACATCTTTTCAATATGATGCAAGTCTTCGAAATGCCGCCTCTTAAGTATTACAGAAACTTAACTTTTATTTTTATTAAATGAACCTACACAAAATGAAGGACACCTTTTATTTTAAAAGCAAAACATACTTTATAGACCTGGATCCGGCAAACTGAAAATTTGTTAGTAGCTTAACGGTGTCTATTCGGACAAACTTTGATGTACAGGAACACTGGAACGGGGGAAGGTTTAATAGTGGAACAGTTTAAAAATTTGGAACGTCACATTACGAAAACGTCCCATGTATTTTGTCGGACAGAACAACCAATCGATTTGTTACCCTATCATTAAACTCTCATTCAAAAATCAGACTGCTATTACTAACCAAGCTGTTATTTGACATGTTCTTCCTGTTTCACTCATTAAAATGCCCAGTTAGTGATAAACACCAGTCTAATTTTTCCATGAGAGTTTAATGAAATGGTAACAAATCAATTGGAAGTTCGTGTCCGACAAAATATATGGAACGTTTTTGTAGTCTGACGTTCCAAATTTTTAACCTGTTCCACAATTAAAACTTCCCCTGTTTCAGTGTTCCCGCACATCAAAGTTTGTCTGACGAGACACCGTTAAGCTATTAACAAATTTTCAGCTTGCTTTAATAAACTTTTTGTTGGTACGCGGGATCCAGGCCTAGAAATACAATGTCACAAATGATGGCGTAATCCCTTTTCTATAGGTATAAAAATTTTGTAAATATTCATTTCTTAAATCTACACAACATTGTCATTAAAAACCGTTAAGCATATCTGTGAATATCGCACAACCCTCAAATAAAATGTGTCATCATACATACCGGGCTTGTTCATGCTTAAAAATAAAATATGTAGACAAGATATAAATATATGTAATAGGTAAGCAGTTTTTGCAACGACAATCCAATCACAATCAGTGTTGTTTATAATAATAGTAATTCCGAACGAGTTATATTAGCTTTTCTACGTCCATCTCGAAAACAAAACCGCAACTGAGAATTGAATCACGCGTCCCACGACACCAGAAAACTGTACGCCGATGACAAACGTTCGCATGCTAGACCTGGCTGGCACTGTATTCACTGATATTAGGATGCGCAGAACTCTCTACGCACCTCGCCGGTGCCAGGTTGTGTTCGCTTAGGATCAATTTGCGCCGGCACTTATACTGCCGTGCTAAGTCCAAAGGCGGTAACTGATTTTTTATCGAAAATGAGATTTTTGTATTTCTAGGTAGAATAGGGCATTTGATATATATTTACAAAGTTTTTGGAGTTGTAGAAGCATTATATTTTAAATACAATTGTAATTGTGTTAGCGGTATCTACACTTTTCAGTTAAAATACTAAGCCATTTGGCGGCAAATGTTAAATACTATGGCGTTTTGACGGTATCTGCTGCAGTTGCCGTCCATATAACTTAGCATATTGCACTTAACGCTAATATACTTTCAAGAATGCTACGCCTACATTTAGAAACCGCCAAATCGCCTTAGTATTACAAAGTAAATTCGGCCTAACTTTACATGGTTAGATAATTGTGTTAGTTAAAAGAGTTGTGTTGGTAAAAAAAATAATTAGCGAGGATGGTAAGAAGTTTTCGAGATTATTATATCTATTGACATTTATTTTCATTTTTGTTTATAGTTTTTCAAGAATTAACCAATTATATTGTCCTAAGCAATATGACTCTGCGCCAAGTGGATGATTTATATCTTGAATTAGGCGGTAAGAAATTTTCATATTTAAAAACTATTTTTTTTAAATTAGGTTTTAAAAACTTAATAATATATCCACATGCTATCCACAAACATTTTTAGAAAAAGTAACTTAAAATATATGTTTTTTTTAGAAAATCAAGTAGAGTCCAGTTGTGAAACGCGAGGTGAAACCACTGAAGACAATATTATAGAAAGAGGACAATTTATTGTAAAGCAATTACAAGAGGTAAACACAGGGCCCCCGTAAGGGGTACTGGCGCCTGTGTGCAAAAAAGGATTTTGGCGCCATTTAAGGCGTTTTGGATCATGTTTTTTATTTATTTTTTGAAGGTACGTAGGTGCTTTGCATGAAATGCATGAAATAAACCAGAAAACTGAACTTTAGAATGTGAGTTTCACCCCTTCTCGGGGGTGAAAAGACATACGTTCAAAAAAGTCCGGAATTGGATAAAATGTTTTAAATAACTTTTCTTCTATAAAGATTTTTCTCTGTCAATACTCCTCAATAGTTTTCGTTAGTTTCATTTTCAATAGTTATTTGCAAGTAAATTTATGTTCATTTTTCAACAAAAAAAAAAAAGTTTTTAGACGGATTTTCGCAAATAACTCAAAAAGTAAGTATTTTATCAAAAAAATATAGCTTATAAAAAAGTGAAAAAAAAATGGTGAAAGTACCTATATATGAAGTCCGCAGACCCAGTAGAAGCAGAGTTGTAGCTGATGAAAAGGAGGTTCACATTCGTCAAATTACAAATCAAATATTTCAACGTAAAATAACCAAAAAATCAAGCGCTTATCAGAGAGATAAATAAAAAGTAAAAAATAATGTTGGTCCCTTTTTTTGGTAAAAAAATCATGAAAACCACCCCCTAATTAGCATCCCAAATGAAATTAATCGTTACCGCTTCACCACAAGTTACTTTACTTATGTATTGTTTATATGATCTGAAGTTTCATCGGTTCAAAGTGCTTATTTTTGAAAAGGCTGTATTTAACAGGGCGAAAGGGCTGAACGAGTCACTAATCATGAGTGTATGCAAAATTTGAACAGCCATATCTTCTAATTTTTGTCTTACAGGAAAACAAAACATCCAAAATATTCAGAAAATCAAAATCTACATTTTTTTACTGCTTGAGATTTTTGGTATCACTAATTAATTTTAAAGTTATTTGGAAAAAGAATTTTTTTCAAGATTGAATAAAAATTACTTAAAAACCAATTTTTTTCAGAAATGAGCACTTTAAACCGATGAAACCTACAGATCATATAAATAAAGCTTTTCTTAAACATTTTAAAGAAGTTGTAATGAGTTTTCCCCGAAAAGTGCTTAATTTTTTGGTTATTTCACGTTGAAATATTGTATTTGGAATTTGACGAATAAGAACCTACTTTTCATTACCTACAACTCTGCTTTCTATTGGGTTTTGCGGACTTCATATATAAATTATTTTTTTCACTTTCTTGTAAGCTATATTTTTGCTAAGAGTATTTTTTCGATAAAACAATTAGTTTTTAATTGCGAAAAACCGTGTAAATTAGTTATTTATGAAACATTTCGTGAAGTATGCTTCTTACGAATGCACGCGATGTTTACAGCACGAGCGACAACGGTGCGAGTTCTATACATCGCGTAAGTTCGCAAAAAGTACTTCACGCACAGTTTCATACAATATTTTATCTACGATAGACAAATAAAAAAACTTTAACTCTTCGTCACTGGAATTCATTTCTATTCTACAATTTTTAGAACTTTGACATTTAAAAATTCTAATTTCTTTCAAACCACAAAACTGTCAAAATTTTTTTGTAATTTATTGCTCAATATGTCATCACCATGACAACGCGAAAGGATATTTGATTATATGAAAGTGTGTCAAAAACAGTGCGAAAAAGTAAATTTTAATCCCATTTAAAATACATTGTCACTTCACGCACACTTTAAACCCTTCACGCACTGCTATCTATAATGACAGTTTTCACAAACTAAAAACTGATACATAATATGACATAGAGTAGATAAACGGGGTTTTTTTTTGTTGAAAAATGAACATACTCACTCGCAAATAACTCGAAAAGAATTGACTTAGTGAAAATCTCTATATAACAAAAGTTGCTTAGAATTAGTCAGTTTATCCAATTCCGGACTTACTTTGAACGACTGTTTTCTCACCCCCGAAAATACCTTCAGGTATTCTCGGGCGTATTCCCCTGAGAATACCCCTTTTACCCCCAGAGTAAAAGCAATCATCGGCACAGTAGGTATCACTTCTTTTCTTGTTAGTTATGTGTAGACAAATTGTATGTCAATCCAAGCGGTTCTTTAAAATTTACAACAAAAACCGTGAGTAAATGGACTATTATTAGTAGGCTAAAATATCAAAATGAAACAAAGAGAATAAAAGATTAACAAAATAAATTAAAATGCCTGACTTCTGACATGTTCTCGCAAATGGGAATCGGCAGTAACTGGATGATATACTAATCAAATTTAGTGTGTGTTTAAACTGAATCCTATTTAATTTCTCAACTTTTATTGTAAAATTAATTTTTGTTTCTTTGCTTTTTTTGCAATTTTTGACCCCGGGTTTTGGCGCCCCTAAAGGATAGCGCCCGTGTGCATTGCACACTTTGCACATATGGTAGCGGGGGCCCTGGGTAAACAAAAAATATGTTTAGCCTGTACAGGCGCAAGGTTTGTTTCATACTTAAAGTTTTCTGTAATTAACCCTTTGTTGGTCGTATGTGGTCGTATTAGCAGCCCCATTGGTTGCATTTTTTTGTTTAAATACAAGTAGACAAGTAAGGATCTGTTTTTAGGTGGATGTGAGAGGTGGCATTCAGATTTTTGCGGATAAAGTTAGGTGACAACTTCGTTAATAATAATTGATTTATTCTCCTTCTCAAATATGCCCGGAAAATTAATAAAAAAATTAAATATTTAAAAATTTCAAAGAATTTCGTTTTTTTTTCTAATTTTTTTGCTTATAACTTAAAAACTATTCATTTTAGAACAAAGTCCTATAGGAATAAAACAAAGATAATTAAATTTTATATCAGACGCGATTGGTTAAAAATGTCTTTATTTATTACCCTTGCTGCAAAATAGCAATGAATATAAAATAAGGGGGCAAAACAAGTCTGTCTTTATTCAATGATTTTCTATCACTTAGGTTACACTTGGAACCTTACTAATTCGCTTAGAAAATTTTTGTAATGTGCTAAAACTGCACACCAAATTTCATTAAAATTGACTTACTAGATTTTGAGTAATAATTTTGCAATCTAAACTTTTTTTTTAAAAAATTAAATTTTTTAAAATCTTGCACAACAAAAACTAGAACATATAAAGATTTGTCAATTTTTTTGCATATAAAGAAGCACTCCATCTATCTAATGCACTTTACAGAATTGAAATCGGATTGTTTAAGCAGCCTCAGCAATATTTTAAAGTTATAAACAATTTTTTGGCTTATAAACAAATTAGTCCTGTGGTCAGGAGGGGGTGCTACGGGCTCCTTTATTTAGATGGATTTACCCAAGATTTTTATGTATTTTTGACCCGTAAAACACGATTTTTTTGGGTAACAGTTGATCCGGATATCGATAAGATTGTTATAAACAAAGAACTTGAGGAATTACATAACATCGATTTTTCGCAAAATAAAAAAAAAATAAAATATTTAAAAATTTCAAAAAATTTCGTTTTTTTTCAAATTTTTTTGCTTATAACTTAAAAACTATTCATTTTAGAACAAAGTCCTATAGGAATAAAACAAAGATAATTAAATTTTATATCAGATGCGATTGGTTAAAAATGTCTTAATTTATCACCCTTGCTTCAAAATAGCAATAAATATAAAATAAGGGGGCAAAACAAGCCTGTCTTTACTCAATGATTTTCCATCACTTAGGTTACACTTGGAACCTTCCTAATTCGCTTAGAAAATTTTTGTAATGTGCTAAAACTGTACACCAAATTTCATTAAAATTGACTCACTAGATTTCGCATAATAATTTTGCAATCTAAACTTTTTTTAAAAAATTAAAATTTTTTAAAATCTTGCACAACAAAAAATAGAACATACAAAGATTTGTCAATTTGTTTACATATAAAGAAGTACTCCACCTATCCAATGCACTTTACAGAATTAAAATCGGATTATTTAAGCAGCCTCAGCAATGTTTTAAAATTATAAACAATTTTTTGGCTTATAAACAAATTAGTGCTGTGGCCAGGAGGGGGTGCTATGGGCTCCTTTATTTAGATGGACTTACCCAAGTTTTTTTTATGTATTTTGACCCGTAGAACACGAATTTTTTGGGTAACAGTTGATCCGGATGTCGATAAGATTGTTATAAACAAAGAACTTGAGGAATTACATAAAATCGATTTTTCTCAAAATAAAACATTTTTTTGTATTTCTTGGGTAATTCTAAGCAAAAAATGTTCTTACAAGTTTTTTCGTAGGATGCATAGTTTTCGAGATAAACGCAGTGGAACTTTCAAAAATTGGAAAAATTGCAATTTTTGAACGCGGATAATATAACTTTTGATTAAAAAATAAAATAGCAATTCTGCTGAGAGCATTTAAAAATTAATTTTTTTATTATTAAACAAGGCTATTTGTTTATAAGCCAAAAAATTGTTTATAAGTTTAAAACATTGCTGAGGTCCCTTAAATAATCCGATTTTAATAACGCGGATAATATAACTTTTGATTAAAAAATAAAATAGCAATTCTGCTGAGAGCATTTAAAAATTAATTTTTTTATTATTAAACAAAGCTATTTGTTTATAAGCCAAAAAATTGTTTATAAGTTTAAAACATTGCTGAGGTCCCTTAAATAATCCAATTTTAATTCTGTAGTGTGTGTTAGATAGGTAGAGCACCTCTTTATATGTAAAAAAATTAGACAACTTCTAAATGGTCTACTTTTTGTTCAGAAAGATTTTAAAAAATTTGAACTTTTTTAAAAACATTTAGATTTCAAATTTATTATGCAAAATCTATTAGGTCAATTTTAATGAAATTTGGTACACGATTTAAGTATGTTACAGATAATTTCTTAAGCGAATTACTAAGGTTCTAAGTGCCACCAAAGTGGTTAAAAACATTGAATAACAACAGGCGTATTTTGCCCCCTTATTTTGTATTTATTGCTATATTGCAGAAAAGGTAATACGTTAAGACATTTTTGACCAGTCGTATTTCATACAAAATTCAATTATCTTTATTTTATTTTTCTACGACTTTGTTCCAAAGCGAATCGTTTTAAAGTTATAAGCAAAGAAAGCAGAACAAAATCGACCTTTTTCGAAATTTTTAAATATTTTAATTTTTTTATTAATGTTCCGGGCATATTTGAGAAGGAGCATAAGTCAATTATTATTATTGAAGGTGTCACCTAACTTTATTTGCAAAAATCCGAATGCCATCTCTCACATCCAGACATAGACGTTTTTTCACACATCCTTACTGGTCTAAAGCTATTATCATTGTTTAACTAGACAATGTCTAGTAGTCTAGTTATACAATGCTATTATACCTAGATACGGGATTTTAGATTTGGGATATCTTTACTTAATCTCTTGAGAACCCTATACCTAAGTTTTATACAAAAATGCTGGTTTTATTCCTTTATAAATTTTCTAAGAATGCGTCAGGTACCTGGATAATGATACAAAAATTTCTTTGAATATTTTAAAAATCTTATATATCCCATCATTAGGTATTTTTCGGTCTAAAAGACAATGTGATCATATTTTAATCATAACATATAACTAGTTTGTACAATACAACTAATAAAATGTTAAAATTTGCCCTAATTACTGTAAGTAATGGTATTTTACCGAATATAATATTGTGAAATGCCCAATATTATTTTATTACTTATCGTATTTATCTAAAATGAGATTAAAAATAACCTGCATAATATTAGGGTTGGTGTCGGCGATCATAAAAATCTTAAAGCTCTATAATAACATGTCGTAAAATAAGAAACCTTTGTCGCTAACGAACAAAACAAAAATATAAGAGCTGGGAAAGTGAAAATTATGGTTTACAGTTTACATCCACATTTGAAGAATTCTTTCAAACGCTTAACATCAGTAGATGTTTAAACACCTTATAACAATCTGAACAGATTCTGTTTTTTTCGTAGTACATATAAGCACAGTTTCTGGCCAAATTATTAGACGCACTATAAAAGATTTTATAAAAAATGTTAATTATGAGGTAATACCATTATAATATTACATAGGTTTTTTGTATGTACCAGACACAAGGTATGGTGTTTGGTTGTCTATTTAATTGTCTATATTGAATCACAAATACAACATTATTATTAATGAACCAATATGTATTTATTGACTCTTGAAAGAAAACAGATATAATGGGTGCGTTCGGACGACCACAGCGGCTGGACAGCTGAGCCAGCAGTAGCTGTCAGACGTCACCGCTGGAAGCCAGCCGCTGAGAGATTTACTAAGCTTTCCCTATCACGGCTGGATACAACCACTCAGCCGATTTCTGCTGACCGCCAGCCGCTATGGTCGTCCGAACGCACCCAATGACAACTAAATATTATCAATTTGTTGTTGTCATATTGTGGCTCAACACAATAATAACATTTAATAGTACTTTAATTCTTTCAATTTAATAAACTTTAATACACATAAAAGCTTTTTATTTTATTTCAATCACAACTGTTAGGTACCGCTAATAGGCTTAGTTTTATAGTAAGTTTTGATAAAACGTTTTAGCGGTATCTACGTATTTTTATATAAAACTTGGTTTTAAATATAATTAATGGTTTCCTTAATAAACTGGGACATATATCCATGCATAAAAACTATTAGCTAGTCCATAAATCCCTAACGGGCCAAAATTTTAGCATTCAATTTTGAAATCGATTTTGCCACCAGTTTGTCAAATGTTAGTTACCGCCTTTGGCCATAGCACGGCAGTATAACCAATGTATTTTGCCTGTACAAACTCATGCAGCAGAGACTTTAACACTGTCGCAAAAATCCGCAAATAAACTCAGAGTTACACAACGATCCGTGGAACGTGCAATGTTGAACGTGAGTCTTCGAGACCACATGACAAACCAACAAATCCGGCAAAGATCAGGAGTTCAAGGCGTCATCGAAAGAGACGCTTAAATGGAACTGGGCAGGGCACTTGGAGGGCCGTCCATTAATCACGTGATGTTTTTTTTGGCATTTTTTAACCCCCCCTCCCCATTGGTGATACATGGTGAGGTTTAAGATTTACCCCCCCCCCTCCCGCTATATCACGTGTATTATTTAGTATCTACAAAAAATCTATTTTTTTAATATCTGTAAAATACACATATAGGTAAATAAGTATCATCTATTTTTTTAATAAAAAATTAAAGACTGCAATAATAAGGTAGACAGAAGGGTTGCAGGTTGATTTTGTGTGACATAAAAATAATGAACAAAACGCGAAAAACATTTTTGTACTAAATTAGTAATAAATACTAAACGTATTATACATAAACATTATTTAATGTACGGTATCCTCGGATCAATAATGAGCAAGACTTTCTTCAACACAAATAACTGGATAAGCATCTAGCCTAGCAAGTCAGTTGTTGGCACAGTGCTTTGTTGAAGATCAACATAAGTTTCATCAAGCCACTCAGCGTCATTATTTTCGCGCACTACGCAGAGAATCTCTCTCGATCTACCGTTCGATTGTCGCGTGAGGATGCAGGAAGGACGAACATTGTGCATCTCTCTATCTCTAGAGTGTTATTGCTCAGATTCAGTTGCTTGTGACAAGTATTCACATGCGCTTTAGCTTTCTTTGTACAAAAGTCCAGTGCACACCGCTGACATGTCCTTTCCAAAAGTATCTGATGATCTTTCTGCAGGCTAGGGCAATGCAGGTCATAAATAAATTTGCCGAAGCCTTCATACGTTGGAGTAATTTCGAGAGACCGACGCAGAAGAAATAAAGCATGATGGATCTTGCCATCATGCTCTTGAGGCTTTGCAAAATGGGGTAAGGATGTATAACGAAGCGTTCCGAAAGAATGAATCGTATAGAACTCCGCATATTATGTCCACAGCAAGCGCTATCATCACACTTCACCACCTAAAGCAAATATTGACCTTCTCACACATGCTCGCTATACCACTGCTGGGAAGACAGATCTGGAATAAAACTTTCAACAATGTTATCTGGCTTGACATACCCTGCTATAACGCCATGGCCGTACGCCATATTACGCCATACTTCTGAGAGAGCTTCACCAGCCTTCTACAAGTTCTTTTTTTCAAGGCACTATTCTTCTCTCAACGCGATTGAACGCGCTTCCACCAGGTGCATTTGTAAAGATAAATATTGCTCTAGATCATGCTTGACAAAGTTGTGTAGGGCATGTGCAATACTTTTGAAGTATTGATACATGAGCTAAAATATTGAGTTTATTAATAGAATAGTATAATATTTTGATCACCCTGTACAAAATTTTGTAACAATAAACATATGTTTGAACATGTCAAATACGCTATTGTTAAATAGAGAGAAAAACACAGAATAAATGTGTCTCCGATTGTTACATAGATTCATAGATATTCAGTGCCAAATCAACAGAATAACTCCCACCACTTTACCAATTTATCAGATAGTAGGTATAATACATGTTAAGACTAAAAACCCATATCGACGACGACAGAGTCCTGCCTGACCAGTATCTATTCCTAAGTGAAACCATCTGGTGATGCATTCAAAACAAAGGAATTCGCAAGAGTCCTTTCTTATCGTAGGCACTTAAAATAATTACCATGTAAAGTATCCCGTGTCGCTACAGAAATTTGGGTACACCCAAAGAAAATTAATGTGTTATATCGGTTATATAATATTAGAATGAGAAACGATTTTTTTATCAGTCACACCAATGCCACTTTTGATTTTTGTATGCATTTGACGAAAAAATAAATACATGTAACGCCACTTTTCAGTTGAGTTTCGGGCATTTTCCGAAAAAATAAGTACACGTGATATTATTCCTACACCGCCTCCCCCCTTGTGATGTTTCGTGATTTTTTATGGAACCCTCCCCCCCTTT
The DNA here is from genome assembly GCF_917563875.1 of Diabrotica virgifera virgifera. Classification (NCBI taxonomy): domain Eukaryota; kingdom Metazoa; phylum Arthropoda; class Insecta; order Coleoptera; family Chrysomelidae; genus Diabrotica; species Diabrotica virgifera. The sequence continues at coordinate 7,481,583 of NC_065450.1, forward strand.
CGAGACTCACGTGATTAATGGACAACCCCTTGGCTAGAGCACAAGATGGACGGTGGACACGACGAATCATGGAATGGAGGCCCAGAAACTATAAAAGAAGCCGATCACGACCACCGACTAGATGTACCGACGACATAAAAAGTGTAGCGGGAAACTGACTACAAGCGGCCCAGTGTAGAGAACGCTGCCTGGAAAGAACTGAGGAAGGTCTATGTCCCGTAGTGAACGCGATTGGCTGATTGATGATGATGATGAACGCTCGTATACTCATCTTATTTTGTTTGATGTCCAAAATTTTAAGATTCAAGCTATTTATTTTACATTCAATATAATTATACATCTCCTTTTTAAAGTTAAATTTTGATAAACGTATGGCAAATTTTTTACTACAACGGCATAATAGCTAATTTATCTTAAAAACCTTCTCTTTACTGAATTCCGGTGCATTTTACAAGAGATGAAGCTCTGTAGAACAATTAAATGGAAGTATTATTTAGCGTATTCAGCGTCCAACAATTAGTGTGCGGACCACATTCTTGGGCGAGTGTTTACCAAAATAATTACGTTAATTGCCTCGACCCTGTTAATTGTTTCATTGTTTTGCTGTTATTCATTTTTGAGTTTTTGTGTTTTCGGTATTTGATTTTATGTCTAAAAGTGCTCTTAAGGAATATAACACAATGTTATACCTAAATATATGAATTTAAACCAGGGCATTTTTGAAAAAATAAATCGATTTTTAAATACACTAATCACTAAACCAAACTTATATGGAATCACTATGTATTTGAAACTTGCAGCTTTTGGAAGGTATAGGTGTAGATATTTTAGTTGAAACGATAAAAAGAAGAGTTGCCGTGCCCAAGGACTGTATAGCAGGAGAAAGTTACGGGATGCCGAGTTAACCAGGTAGCACAAGATTGGAACACGTAAAGTGGTGTCTTCAACACCAAAACTGGGAAATTGGAAATTGGAAAAGTGTGCTATTTCCAAACGAAATTAGAATGTGTAAAATCAGATGATTAACGAATTCGTGTACTTAGATGGCGAGGAAGATAAGGAAGAACGGAAACTGACCAATTTGTTCATAACTATAAAAGAGGAACGTTCATGTTCTGAGGAGGAATTATGATCCGTAAAAAAATCCTTTAGTTTTCATCAAACCAACTTTAATAGCTCGTAGGCAGGGCCCCGCTACCATATGTGCAAAGTGTGCGATGCACACGGGCGCCATCCTTTAGGCACGCCAAACCCAGGGTCAAAAATTGAAAAAAAAATTGCAAAGAAAACAAAATTGAGTATAAATACACACGAAACATGTTTAAATTTAGTGACAGCGGTCTTTTAAAACATTGTTTTGTTCTTGAAGAACGACTGACAGATCAGGATAATAAGGATATAGATTCCAATAATTTGTTTAATAAAATCAAAGTGTTAAAATTATTTTCATTACCTGATGACACGGACTTCTTAACTATTTTACAATATTTGAAAACAATTTAACCTCCATCCTTCCAAACGTAAATATTTCACTGAAAATTCTTTTGACATTGCCTATTTCTGTAATCATTCAAGGACAATGCTGGAAAGATTGCCTGGGCTAGCAATATTAGCAGTTAAACATAATGGTAGAGGAGCCCAAGCGGGGATTTTTGCACTTACTTGAGCGCGTCAGATTATCACATGGGGAAAAACCTTATACCCTGTAAATTTACCGCTACCATATATTGGCTCTTAATACAGGGGAGTTCGTTAAGGGGGACATGAAAAAAATCTACCCATAGAAAAGCTCGGAATCGTCAGATTAAGATAAGCTAAGTTAAGTACATACAATACAGTGTATATTTTAAAAACCTGACGATTTGACCGGGGCGTAAGAAAAAACTAAAAAATATTTGCTCAATATTTTTCAAAAATCTATCGAATGATAGACCAAACACGACCCCCAACAGAGAGGGGTGGGGGTAAATTTAAAATTTTAAATACAAATCCCGCGATATTTCGCGAAATGAACATCAGATCGAAATACTGCAAAATACACGTATTCAATATTTTTGAAAAATGTATCGAATGGTATTAAACATGACTCCCACCTGAACCCCCCCACCACACCTCTACCCCACCTCCACCCCACCTCCGTGGGGGTCATGCTAGGGGGTGGGGAGGTATAATCTTAAATAGGAGCCTCCATTTTTTTTATTGCAGATTTGGATTATTTACGTAAAAATAAGTAACTTTTATTCGAGATTTTTTTTCGAAATATGAATAGATTGCACTATAATCGGGAAAAACGATTGTAGGAAATGGAAAATTGAATTAAAAAATGGAAAGTCCCCCGCTCTATGGAAAACTTAACTTAACTTTTTTTGGTTTTAGGACCTAATCTTCACAACGCAATAGGTCCCTATAGTGCTCGAGTAACTGCAAAATTTAGAGAACTTTTCTCCCCTACTATAAAATTTTAGATGGTGTAAATTTTAGAAACGTAAATAATGAATTTGCGGTATCAAAGTCTCGGAAAATATCTATACTACAATAGCTATTTTTTATTTTTCTATTGTACCTATAATGAACCAGTAAATGAACATGAAATACGGCGATACCGGGTAATTTTCAGGGTCACTACCAAAAAGCATGAAAATTTGGATTTAGGTGTTACTTCCACTTACCTCCACTTCAAAAATGGACTTGTACCGTTGGTTGCTTTTGCTTGGAGGTGAAAGCTGTCCCTTCTCGGGGGTGAAAAAATATAGGCTTAAAATATGTCCGGAAACGGATAAACTGACTAATCATAAGCAACTTTTATTCTATAGAGTTTTGAAGCTAAATCAATACTTTTCGAGTTATTTGCGAGTGAAAATGTTTGTTTTTCAATAAAAATACACGTTTGGGCGGTTTTTAGCAAATAACTGAAAAACTAAGTATTTTATCGAAAACAATATCGTTATCAAAAATGTAGCTTATAAAAAAACCTAAAGTCCTAAACCTAAATTCATGAAGTCTATACACCTAGTAGCAGCAAAGATAGAGCTCATGAAAAATACGTTCTTATTCGTCAAATTCCAAATCAAATATTTCAACGGAAAATAATAAAAAAATAAAGCACTTTTCGGGGAAAACTCATGACTTATTATGACTTCTAAAATTCAGTTTTTCTATATGCGAGGTTTTTTCTAAAGAAAAAGCAACCCCGCTAATAGCGCCGTCAATACAAGGTTTTACCTAAGCATATTCCGCGTAAATCGACATTTTATTAGGTATTTTGTTTCAACTTACTAAGACGTTGTGTAGTTATTTTATTAGTATTTATTAAAAAAAAATAATCGAAAAAGTAATAATGCTTCCTCGCATGTATATGTTCAAAAAGGTTTTAGTTACCCAAAGAATAGTGGTATATAACGAAAGTTTTGTAACATTGGGAAAAATAAACCTTTTACAGCAAATGGCATGAAGCAACATCAGGTAGAAGCAATGAAGCGATTATTAGTACTTTTTATTCATTCCTGTTGCACCATCGAGATGCAGAGCGTTTTGTATTCTGGGTAAATAACTGTTCCTCACAAAACAAAAATTGGGCAATATACAGGGTGTCCCTAAAAGATTGGTCATAAATTATACCACACATTCTCGGGTCAAAAATAGTTCGACTGAACCTAACTTACCTTAGTACAAATGTGCTCATAAAAAAAGTTACAGCCCTTTGAAGTTACAAAATGAAAATCGATTTTTTTCAATATGTCGAAAATTGTTAGAGGTTTTTTATTGAAAATGGGCATGTATCATTCATATCGCAGGAACATCTTAAAACAAAATTATAGTTAAGTTTGTCCACCCCATAAAAATTTTATGGTGGTTTTGTTCCATTAAACACCCCCAAACTTTTGTGTACGTTACAATTAATTCATTATTGTGGTACCATTGGTTAAACACAACGTTTTTAAAACTTTTTTGCCTCTTAGTATTTTTTCTATAAGCCAGTTTTTATCGAGATGCGGCCTCTTTTTTAATATATTTACATAAAAATCTTATGGGGGTTTTGTTCCTATAAACCCCCTAAATGTTTGTGTACGTTCCAATTAAACTATTATTGTGATACTATTAGTTAAACACAGTGTTTTTAAAACTTTTTTGCCTCTTAGTCTTTTTTTGACAAGTCACCTTTTATCGAGATGTGGCTTCTTTTTCAAAATATACCTAAAAATGTAAATTATAAATTATTCAGATTATTATTAACAGGTCTCTATATAATCATACTTATGATTCAGTGAATTTGTACTCTACGAGCTCCTTAGTGGGAGAGTTGCATTATATATGGATTTTGGGCTGCTGAATTCGAATATGAGGTTTGCGGAACATTGAAAAAATCGCGAAAAAATCGAAAAATTTCAGCTTTTTTCCGCTTTTTTGCTCAAATCTCGAAAACTATTAACTTTTAGTAAATGGCCTGTTAATAGAAATTAAAGTACTTAAAATTATCTACAAATATCACTATTTATTTTTTTTTTCAGACGAACCGTTCGGTCTAAAGTGCAAGTTGAAAATTGCCAATTTTTAACGGTCTTGGCAAAACCCACTTTTACTTTAGTTTTTATTAGAATATTGTCATTTGATAAATTTCTCCTAGTTTTCTGTACAAATAATAAATGTTAGTTCATAATATGAATATGGTATGTCTCTTCTCACAGCTTCCATGAATCCATTCCATCCTAAAATACCGAGAATGACTCTGCTTTTCCCTTAGAGCCACAGAAGATCAGGCACAAATGGAGTCACAGTTTCAGTTAGTGTGAACATTCCCTTCGGATCTTGATTTCTGATAAACCTTGAGGTTTTGTCCTTTCAAAATATATGAGTTGAATAGCTCTTTGACTTCCATAAACCTCAGGTGCGGGTTTAGTTTTTAACCGAGGAATGGATTGGTTAGGAGCTATTACATGTTTTGGTGCAATACAATGAATTCCATCCATGACGTAAAAAGTGTGGTATCCGTCGATTTTATGTACGTTAACCCTTTCTGTCCCAACGCTGCATATATATGTTTTTGAAAAAGTGGGTCTGTATTCCCAGCCGCCGTATATACAGAGAGAGTCTGTAAAGTGGAATAAATTCAATATCTCAAATACTAATTGTTTTTTTGGAAAATGCTCAGACCCGTCGATTAGTATTTCAAATTGTCCTTTTTGACATTCAATAATAATGTATACAGGATGTCCCAATTTAGAGATATGACGTCATCGTCGATTTTCTTAAATGGCAACACTGTCATTTTGATAGCTAATTTGATAGGGTTTGTAAAGTTATACATAACTGCAAAATATCAAATTTTTATTCTCTACCATTTACAAGATAATAGAAAATAACAAAGTTATATCGGTAATTTGGAATATATTCAATAATTAAAATACTAACTGTTTTTTTGAAAAATGCTCAGACCCGTCGATTAGTATATCAAATTGTCCTTTTTGACATATAACAATAATGTATACAGGGTGTCCCAATTTAGAGATATGACGTCATCGTTGATTTTCTTAAATGGCAACACTGTCATTTTGATAGCTATTTTGAGAGGGTGTGTAAAGTTATACACAACTGCAAAATTTCAAATCTGTATTCTGTACGTAACGGTTTGTAGCCACAGAAAAGACCAGAAAACAAAAGAAGCGAATCGAGATACATATGTGCAAGATGCAGAGTCGGCCTTTGCGTAGTGTCACGTTTTGAGGAGTACCACACAAAAGAAAACTTTTAATGTTAATTTACATTACATTATCTTTTTTAAGTTAGTTACGTTTTTTCAAGTTGGTTTGTTTTCTGATGAGTTAAGTATACTTTTGAAAATAAAACGTTTAAGTTGGTTAAAAAAACTCATTAAAAAACATGTTTTAGTCATTTATTTGTTTATTTATATTCGACGTATATATAAGGCAATGGGACTCTAAGCATGAAAAAAACTTTGGGATTGAGAGACCAACATGCAAATTAAGGCCTGGTATAGAAAGGGTTAAAATCAGCGTTTTCGTACACCTGTTGTGTAAAGCGCGTCTGGTCAATTTTCTGAGGATCGCCTGCGATTGCTGACACTTCCAGATAAGCAACACACTTACTCAAAGTCTTGTAGCGGCAGTAAGGCCCAGATAGTTGGTCTCACCATTCCTTGCAGGGTTGGCCGTTTTCTCCTCTAGAAAAAGTACGGCTCAAGAAAATAGGTTGATGTAGTTTCCTCTTTGGGATTTTATTCATCCTATACAGAAGCTGTTCGCCTGGAAGTGTCAGCATTCGCAGGTGATCCGCAGAAAGATGACCTGCCGTGCTTTACACAGCAGGTGTACGATAACGCTGATTTTAACGTACATGCCAAAACATGCAGTAGCTCCTAAGCAATCCATTCCTCGGATAAAAAAGAAACCCGCGCCTGAGGTTTATGGAAGTCAGGGAGCTGGTCAACTAATTCATTTTAAAAGGACGAAACCTCAAGGTTTATCAGAAATCAAGATAACAGATCCGAAGGAAATGTTCACATCAACTGAAACTATGACTCCATCTGTGCCTGATCCTTTGTGGCTCTAAGGGAAAAACAGAGACATTCCCGGTCTCTTAGGACGGAATGGGCTCATGAAAGCTGTCACAAGAGACATACCATACCTATGAACTAACATTTATTATTTGTACAGAAAACTAGGAGAAATTTATCAAATGACATCATTCTAATAAAAAATATAGTTTTGGAATGTAAAAAGTGGGTTTTGCCGAGACCGTTAAAAATTGGCAATTTTCAACTTGTACTTTAGCCCGAACGGTTCGTCTGAAAAAAAAGTAAATAGTGATATTTGTAGATAATTTTAAGTACTTTAATTTCTGTTAACAGACCATTTACTAAAAGTTAATAGTTTTCGAGATTTGAGCAAAAAAGCGGAAAAAAGCTAAAATTTTTCGCTTTTTTCGCGATTTTTTCAATGTTTGGATTCGGCAGCTCAAAATCCATATACAATGAAAGAAATCAGAACTACCCCAAAACTTTCCTAGTCAAAACACAATTTTATTTAATCATTAACCATACCTATACAAATATGTGGTGGATACGACGAATATTAAAAATATGTCGATAAACACTGGCTTATGGAAAAAGTACTAAGAGGCAAAAAAGTTTTAAAAACATTGTGTTTAATTAATGGTGCCACAATAATATATAAAATTGGAACGTGCACAAAAGTTTGGGAGGATTTAAAGGAACAAAACCCCCATAAAATTTTTATGAGGTGCACAAATTTCACTTTAATTTTAAGATGTTGCTGCCATAGGAATGCCACATGTCTATTTTCAATAAAAAATCTCTACGAGTTTTCGATATATGAAAAAAAATCGATTTTCATTTTGTAACTTCAAAGGGCTGTAACTTTTTTTGTACCTATGCACTATTGTATATAGGTAAGTGAGGTTCAATCAACCTATTTTTGACCCCAGAATCTGTGGTATAATTTATGACCAATCTTTTCGGGACATTCTGTATAATAAGTTCCAATAATTGCAGCTCAGGATATAACTGTAAATTATTTTGAACCGGGCCATACATTTATTCTGTGTCACTGTTTGGAATTCAGGAAAATGGCCATCTGTTTGGTGTACCTCAATTTATATCCCACTACACAAAAAAGGAACTACTACCAGATGTGAAAACTACCGCACACTGTCACTAATAACACATGCTAGTAAAATCTTGTTGCATATTATTTCAATTTCAATATCAATTTCAAGTACCTATGATTATATGCTTCGTTGACTACCAAAAGGCATTTGATTGTGTAAGCTGGATAATTCTGTGGTCAATTTTAATAGAAATGAGCGCACCAATGCACCTGGTGACACTTATTAAAAATCTGTACCAGTCTAATATAGCGACAGTACGACTAGATCAGAAGTTCTCAAACCAATTCAAGACCGAGAGAGGTGTTAGACAAGGATGCGTGTTGTCACCTGACTTATTTAAAATTTATGGTGAACATGTCATGAGGATGGTTTTAGAAGGATGGGCCGGTGGAGTAACAGTAGCTGGTAGGAAAATCTCCAATTTAAGATTTGCTGATGACACTACACTTATAGCAGCAAATGAGCAAGAAATGTTTGATCTTCTGCGAAGAGTTGAGTACGATAGCAATAAGGTTGGTCTGAAAATCAATAAAGCTAAGACAAAAATAATGGTGGTCGACAGATTTGACACTATTCAACTGACTAACATATTAGA